>NC_053163.1:89235543-89575543 GCF_016835505.1 Polypterus senegalus | reverse complement strand
ATCAGATTACATATATCTTCTATTATGTTAGTGAGTACATACTGTATATAAACACTTCCTGCAATTTTTTCTAAAGACACTGCATACTGGGAAAATTCCAAAGGAATAAAAAATAACACATATTATTTCATTATATTATAAGGTTGATCATTCAGATAAAAGTAACTCTAGTTCAGTAAGCTTAACATACATCACAGATAAGCGACACATGGGAAGAACAGGAGTTTTAGGGAAGAGTCAACCTGAGTTTAGATGAGGGAGTTTGTCATTTACTAACATACTGGAAATTCAATGAGGAAACAACAAAAGGATACAATCAGAGTGGTGCATATGATATTATTTATCTGGACTTTCAGAAAACTTTTGATAAGGTGCCACATGAGAGGTTGGGCACCAAACTAAAAGAGGTGGGAGTTCAGGGTGTAGTGTGTAGATGGGTGCAGAATTAGCTAAGACACAGGAAAAACAAGGGTTATGGTGCAAAGAACCTTATCAGAACTTGGTGAAGTTAGGAATGGTATCCCACAGGGGTTAGTGTTAGGGCCGCTGATATTTTTAATACAGTGGTGCCTCGTACTTCGAACTTAATTTGTTTCAGGAGACCATTTGAATTCTGAATTGTGCGAAGTCTGAATCAGTTTTCCCCATTATAAATAATGGAAGGTGAATTAATCTATTCCCAGACCCTGAACAATACCCATTTCGAACAAACTTAAACAGCAAATGCACATAATTTAATGTAAAAGTAACACAATAAAATTCCCTAAATAATAAATTAAAACATGAAAACAATAAATAAAATATGTAAATACTGTATCATAAAATGAAAATTGTATTTATTGTACCTTAGTGAAGAGTGTTGAAGTCCTGTGTGGTTGGTGGAGAGGAAGAGAAAGGTTACTGTTTGGAATGGGAGTCACCTTCCATAAACATGCTTCAGGATAAGTTCCTTTTCACCTCAATCATCGATACTACAACCTTCCTGTTAGGCTTCATTGTTTCAACATTCTTCTTGAATGCCATGGTTAATAGATAGGAATTATATATACAACCAAACACACCAAAAATAAAGCAAAAAAAGCATTGAAAACATATGAGCATAATGCAAGAGGTGCTTTCACAGCGAGAGCGAGAGATGACTTGGGTGCACAATAGATGACGTTTACTCTCACTGTGTAAGCGACATCTGTTGCTGCATCTTTTCACTGCACTCACAGTTCGAACATATAAACATATTTTTTAACTCCACATCAAATTTCTCTTGAATTTAGCATTTGAACTCTGGAATGTTCGCAGTTAGAATTGTTCAAAATACGAGGCACCACTGTACATATAAATGAATTGTGTAGGAATATAAATAAAAAGCTGGTTAAGTTTGTAGATGATTCCAAGCTAGGTGGACTGGCAGATTATCTAGAATCACCTTGAACAGAATGCAAGCTTGGGTAGTTTTGTGGCAGTTGAAAGTTTAATGTATTACATGTAGGAAATAAAAATGTTAGATTTGACTACATAAAGGGAGGTCTAAAAATTGAACATATCCTTAATGAAATGGACCTTGGAGTTGTAGTGGACTCAAAACTATCAACTCCCAGACATTGCACAGAAGCCATTAAGGAGGCTAGTAGAATGTTACGTTAGAAAGCAAGATGTGGAGAGTGCAAGTCAAAGAAGGTGTAAAAGGCGCTATATAGCACCCGACCCGGCACAGACTGACGCAGAGGCACGTGTAAAAACCAGCACACTTTTTATTTTTCTTCACCTGTGGGGCACGTCTTCCCCGTGAACCCCACAGGCAATACACAGTCCCAAAAGCACGTACACACAATACCAACAACACTTCCACCTTACACCACCACTCCTCCAGGCAACCTCATCCTCTTCCTCCTTATTCTGGCTGTCAAGTGGTGGAGGCCTTCCCGTTTTATAGCCCAAGTGTTCCAGGTGCTTGACCACCTGGTCCCAATTGCACCTCCGGGTGGGACTGATGACTCATCCAGCTGAGTTCTTCAGTCCCGGCAGCACCCCCTAGTGGCCACCCCAGCTGCCATTCAAGCTGTGGAGGACTCCCTGTCCCATGGAGCCGTGTGGGAGACCGGGGAATCAATGTCGGCCAGGGAGGCTGCCACCAAGTGTCCTGGGGGAGGTATTGAGCTCCCCATGGTGGCTCCCCCAGAACATATGCAGCAGGGGCCTCCCGACCGGGCATGGGCCCCAGCCGTCCCTCACAAAGGTTATGCTTAATCTTTATAACACACTGCTAAGGCCTCACTTTGAGTACTGTGTGCAGTTTTGGTGTCCAGGCTACAAGAAAAGATACAGTAGGGCTAGAGAAAGTCCAGAGTAGAGTGACTAGTCTGACTAAAGGACTGACTGATATGAGGAAAGATTAAAGGAGTTGAACCTATTCAGTTAAAGAAAACAGAGATTAAGAGGTAACATGAAAACTATGTATATAATTAGTGCCGTGGATCCATGTTGTTAATTTAAAATGAGTTCAACAAGAATGAAGAGCAAGAGTAAATTTCAAACAAACATTAGGATGTTTTCCGTCACACAGGGGACCATTGATGGAATAAATTGCTAATAAGCTTGGTACATAAGTAGGACTGTAGGGACATTCAAAACTTGACTCATTGTTATTTTATAGGAATTAGGTTGATAGGATTGGTAAGCTTTGTCGGGCTGAACGGCATGTCTTCATCCAAATATTTCTAATGTTCTTTCTTTTCCACTCTGCAGGTTGCCATAATCAATAAAAACACTGGGGAGTGTTTCTGTGGAGGTTCTATTATCAATGAAAATTGGATTGTGACAGCAGCTCACTGCTTTGTAAAGATAGTCCCCACCGAAATTGCAGTGGGTAAGAAAACTATACTAGGAAAAACATGAACAAATAAATCATAAATATCTATACTTATTTCCTTCTGAAAAACACATCTGGTACTATTTAAAAAGAGCTACTTTATATCACTGCTGTTTCATGGCTACTGAGATCTGGGTTCAGTGTGACAGCACAGGGTCTGCATGCTCTCACTGTGTCTTTTCTTTGGGTAGTTTGGGTTGTTGAGTGCCGAGTATCTCAAACACACAGAGGTAATCTTCACTGGTGGTCTGGGTGAATATATTGATATGTTTGTGAGGGTGCTCAGCAAAAAGTGCTGTACCATTCAGGATTTCTTCCCGTTTTATGTCCAGTGTTTCTGTGCTACATCAAGTTACAGTGTATCTTGGCCAGCTTTACGCATGTCAGGCCCTGGGTCACAAATGTCCTAATGGGACCCACCTCAGTGTCATTACAATTTAACAAAACTGTGATGTAAAGAACATTATCAATGCATATTTTGCAGCATTTCAAGCCAAATGCAAAAAATTGCCAGCGCTTATTTTTTTTTTTTTTACATTTCAAGCCAAATTTAAAAGATTCAGCACTTATTTTGTAACACTACAAAAAAAAAAAAAAACTACAAAATATCCTTGGAACATCACATAAAATAAATCTAGTAAATGACTGTAAAATTTATCTCTGAGTTTTTGCTATTGCAAAATTATTAATAACATCCACAAAATTCATTTGATGCGCAAGATTGTGACGATGGGAGCCCTTGAACCCAACACCGTCGGTAAAGTAATCGGATGAGATGGACAACGAGAACATCAAACAAAGCAAGGGGAAGGTGCAAAGTGCAGAAGTGTTTTTATTAAAAACAAATAAAACAAATCCAAACAGTGTTCAAAAGAAAGTGCAGTGCTGCAAAAAGTCAATATATAAATAATCCATTAAAATCAGAGTGAAATGTGGAGGTTAAAATAATCCAATAAATATTCCATTTAAAAATGAGGTTAAAAATCAATAATGGCTGGAAGAAGTCCTTTAAAAAAACGTGATGCCTTCTTTAGTTGGTGGCTCCCCCAGTTCTGGGAGTCGCCCTACCTGCAGCTGACCTTCTCCTACTGGTCTGGTAGCTTTCCAAGCCTTGGCTCCGTATGGCTCCCTCCAGACCGAGACTCAGGTTCCCCAGCGACCAGGGCGCTCACGCTGATGCTTCAGTCCCTCAAGCCTCCACCTTCCGTGGCCTTATGCGGCAAGCCGTCCTCGATCGTGGTCACTCTGGGAAACTCAGCAGGTGTGACCCAATCCATCCGCCCCGAGTGCCGGCCAAACACCCCGCTATGGCTCACTTCCCAGTTGCCTGTAATTATTACAGCAAGCCTGCACTTGCTCGCTCCTGCTCCGGCTTTTTTGCCTACTGTCTCCTTTTCTTCCTCTTAACCTCCGTCCTTCTCTTGTTATCTCTCTGCGTCCACACTCACGCTCCTACTATTTATAATGAGGCCGTGGCACAGGTACGCCGATTAGCAGCTCTCGGCATCAATTGCAGACATAGACGATACACACTGTGCACTTCAGTTCAGATACACCCAAGCCCACATCGCGCCCGGGAACTGCTCTGGCCACACTACCATGCCGCCTCTTTAAGCCGCGAGTGTGGTGATTATTTATTGAAAACTGTCCTTTCCTTCTGAGCCGCGGGCTCGCTATATCACAAAGTTCTTATCTGATGGATGGGAACACAAGGTGGTTCAGTCTTTCTGGGTACAACGTTGAGTTTCACTTCATTAAAACAGCCACAGTGACTTCTAACATATAAACATATCCAGTGCAACACACACATCTGGATTAAATATACAAAGCTTTATTCTGTGTACGGCATTAAGAAATTCTAGAGGGGTCTGCTCAAGTTTAAATGTGGCACATTATACCTTTTTCAGACACTTCAGGTGACAGTCAGAAGCTATCATCAAATCACAGTTTATTGTTACTGGCTGTGCCGTTATAAGAACAATGAATTTGTACACAGACTGTCCTGGGTCCCCCACCATCCCAGAGCTCAGGGCAAATGTTCTCATCCCCCAACAAAAACATTGGCACCACTACCTGGTAGCACTGAGCAGAAGATAGAAACTATCAGTAGTGGGCACCAATGAATTATGGAGTATGACTCCATCCACACTCTAAGTGATGGCAGGTCAATTTAATGTTAAAAAACGGGGATCAGACACTGGGAATACAACCCAGACAAGGAACAGGCCTGGGTGCAAATGCTGGACTCTAGAGCTGTGAGGCAGCAGTGCTAATCAACACACCACCATGCCACTCCAGCACAGTAGTAGTGCAGGAAACATGTTAGGCTCATTGCTATGATCACCAGTTGCATTACAACTTTAGCAGCAGACCTGTGGTGTCCATGTTTGGTTCATTTAATGTTTCATAGAAAGCTGTGTACTGTATGTACATGTTATATACACGTTACAATGTATAACTGAGACCCTTCTAATAACTATAACCATATTCATTTGCAGGGGAAACTGACCTCAGCAAGAAGGAAGGAACAGAAAGCCGGTATGACATCCAGCAGGTTTTCCTTCATCCTCGCTATAATTACACTAGAAGCCGTTACAATAGTGACATAGCCTTGTTGTACCTCAAGAAACCTATTTTATTCACTGAGTTTGTTGTGCCCATTTGTCTGGGGCCCAAAGACTTCACGGAAAATCTGATGCAGTCAGGCTACATGGCACAGGTGAGTGGCTGGGGACGTCTCATTCAAGGAGGCCGGCAGTCCTCAGTCCTCCAGAAAGTAGAGGTACCTTATGTTGATCGCTTAGCCTGCAAGGTCTCAAGCAATGAAGAGATTCTAAGCACCATGTTCTGTGCCGGTTTTGCTGATGAAAGGAAGGATGCATGTCAAGGAGACAGTGGCGGGCCGCACACCACCAAGTACAAGGATACACATTTCCTGACTGGTATCGTCAGCTGGGGAGAGGGATGTGCTGTCCATGGAAAGTACGGGATCTACACACGAGTGTCCCGTTTCTACAACTGGATTAGCAGCACTACCAAGAAATAAAGACTCTGTTCTTCAACACTTCTCCTCAAAAAAACAAAAGTTCCCAAAGAAAATGTGACTCCCTGCTTTAAAGCAGCTGTCATTTGTTTTTTCTTTTTTTTCAACTGAAATTTATGAATAAATCTGATTAAATTGCATTTTTCCCACTAATCTAATAGCTTAATGGAACTGTCTGATAAAGAAGATGGCACAGTGGTGGAGTCTTTGACAGGGCTGCCTCACAGCTCTGCTGACCTTTGTTCAAGTATACACACTTTAGTTTACATTGCAGCTCTTTAGTGTTGATTCTGGCGATTGTGCCATTTTGATTCTTCTGGATTTAAGTGCTGCCTTTGATATGGTAAATCATAATAAATAAAAAATTGAGTTGGTATCCGGGGTACAGCACTGGACTCGTTTGCCTCCCACCTTAATTCACAGGACCTTTTCTGTCAGTACTGGAGATCAGTTCTCTTCATCTATTGTTGTTTTATATGGAATCTCTCAGGGCTCTCTTTTAGGCCCTGTTGTCTTTTCAATGTATATACTATCTTTAGGGCAGATCATTAGGAAACACGATATTTCCTTTCACTTCTGTGCTGATGATAATCAGCTTTACTTGCCTGTGTGTCCTAACGATATCTGCTCTTTGAAGACCTTTTTGAATATTTTGGGGGGATTAAAGGCTGGTTGGTGAATCATTTTCTCCAGCTGAATGAAAGTAAAGTAGGCTCAGTCCTGTTTGGTTTGCCTAAAAGTATTGTGAGGTTCTATAAAAACCTATAGCACTCGCCACAGTTTTGCAGGTTACAAATCTTGGAGTGATTTTTGATCTGGACCTCAAATATTAAAAACAAGGGTAGATTTTTTGACTTAAAATTATCTCTAAGGTGAAGGCAGTATTATCACTGTTACTGATTTAGAGAAAATGATCCAAACATTTATCTTCCTGTTCTTCCTAACCAAGGCAGTGTATTAAATAAAGAGATAACAACAGGATATAGAGCACCATGTGAAGAGCACAAGAAAATGAAAGCCTTTGGGTTTTATTATAATAGGACCTACATATCCCAATGGGTAGCTGGTCCACTTACTCACTCTGATATGCATGTTCCTGCTGTCCTAATTTAATAGGCACTATGATTCTCAAGGAATGTAGAACAAGGAACAGCATCTGTAAAAAAAATTAATTGTATCAACAAACCATGATCAGTGATCATAGAAGGTGTACAATGGACAAGGAACATAAACGAATGCAGAACAGAACAGTAACTAGATATGAGCCTATGATGAGGGGGCACACGTAGGGACAGGAGTAACAGTGTGTACAGTGGCTCAACTGCTTACGAGAAGAAACTGTTGTTCAATCAGACAGTGTTGGTCTCCACACTCCAATACCTTAAGCTGGACAGAAACAGGAAAAAAAGATTGTTGGAGTAGTGGGAGGGATCCTCCACAAAGCAGCACTTCGTAAACAGGTCCAAGATCAAAGAGAAAGAAATCCTGACGATGGTCTCTGAAGTTTGCACTATCCATTGTACAGTTACAGTACATTGACAGTTACCATACTAGACAGTGATGTATCTAGTCAGGATGCTTTCAATGGTGGTGAGGATATGGCATTGGAAGGCTTAATGTCTTCAGCCAAATGAGAAGTGGGGATCTGTGCTTCTTTGGTCAAAGAGGATGTAGTGATGGACCACATGGGCTTCTCCCCCAGGTGCACACCAAGACATTTGGTGCTTTCCACTCTACCACAGAGCTCTTGATGTAAAGTGGAGTGTGGTCATAGTGGGTCATACCAAAGTTCATGATCTTCTCTTAAGTATTATCAAAGTTTAGAGACAGGGTTGTTGCACTTGCATCAGTCTACTAGCTGCTCCATTTCCATTTGTGATTTGTCTCACCATCACTGACGAGAAGACCTTCTACCATGGTGTCATCAGCAAACCTGATAAGGTTGTTGGAGCTGTACAGTCATGAGTTAGCAAGGCAAACATAAGTGGTCCGAGCAAGCATCCTAGAGGGGCACCAGTGCTCAGCATAACAGTGCTGGAGATGTTATTACTGATGGTTGTTCTATCAAGTATTACAAAATTAATTTACAAAGAGAAGAACTGAATTCCAGCAGTCACATACCACAAAGGGTAATAATGAAAAAAAAAATGCTATTTGGTACTTAAAACACGATTCTGTCATTATACAAGCTTGAAAGTAATGACACAATTTAAACATTACGAGACGCGCAATTCATGAATTGTAACATTTAAGCATAAGTATTACTGGTGTGGCGGATGACCAGGACACACCTATAATGGAAGGACTGGAGGAGCGAACATATTCAGGACATTACCTCCCTTGGAACGCTATAGGGCAGCCCACCCTGGCTTGGAGCATGGAAGCTCAACCTTGCTGGGTCTGTGGCCACTTCCAGGGGGCAGCTGGACGATTGCTGAGCCCTTTTTTGCAGCACTTCTGGCACACCCGGAAGTGCTGCCAGAAGAAGGTCGTGGAGGGGCCGCCTCACTATCTTCAGGGAGCAAGAATTGGATGGAAGAGGATGAAGCTTGCCAGCAACAGAAGAAAAAAAAAGAAAGAAGAGAATTGTGGTTTTGCGTAGTACTTTGAACTGTGCTGTACAGGTGGGAAATGGGAAAAGGCATTTCCCACGAGAAAAAAATAAAAAATAAAAGCGTGAGTGTTGCACTTGTGTCTTGTGTCTGTCTGTGTTAGGGTTGGGTATCCAGAGTGCCCTCTGGTGGCCACACTTATTACTAAGAACAATAAGTTTAAAAGTACAGCTATCTGAGTCAGCAGACCCCCGTGACCCTGTATTCGGATTCAGCGGGTTAGAAAATGGATGGATGGATATATATATATATATATATATATATATAAATACAGACATCAATTTTACATGGCAAAGCCATATTATACAGACATAATACCCACTTCTTACGGATGCACACTGATTAAGTTTTCAGAGTCGTTCTTGGAATGGAATAAATACTATATGATGAATCCTGCAGCAGATGAGAATTTATTCAAGAAGTCTCTCCTAACGATTAACTGGAGGCAAGTTAACATGAAATGCTGCAAGTCGGCCATTCCTTTGGAGTTAGATGATGCAATAACCGTGGGGCGGATATAAACTCCAACGCAGGTCAGATGCACTTGGGCCAATCTCTTCAAGACCTTACAAATTGACAGGTTATACTAAAAGATTATTGGCTGTGCAGTGAAGAGCATCCTGTAGAGGGCATTCAGGGTTGAAAACGGGAAACGACTGCAGCTGAAAAGCAAATCTTTTGTTCATAATCATTGGTGAGCATAGCATCTTGTGGTGTCACACTGCCACTTACAATCCCATTACATAGTTCCAGAGTTTCCCACTGATCTGAACTATTTCATCTAAGAAAGGCCCTATTGGACACACATAGGGTCACTGTCTGAGCTTCCTCCACAACCTACAGTACATCATTGGAAAGACATAAGCAGCTCTTGCTCTTTCTTAATGATTCTATGAGTAGAGCTTTGTCACAGCTGGCATTTTTAACCAGTCTGGCTGGAAATCTCCTGACATACTCAACTTCTGGAAATCCCCTTTCTTTAATCTACGTGAACTTTTCGTGATGCAGATCAATTTTGTTCCAGTGCAGAGAAATGGTAAACTGGCAAGTTTATTTAGGGGCTGTTTGGCAGGTGGTCAGCATTGTCTATTAATTCTTCTCTTTTCTGATTCTTCTATTGTTGGCTCACAAACTCTGGAGAGTGGAAGGGTGGGGTTGGGAAAGATGCCATCAGGTTTTGGGGTGGGAAGGGCTTGTTGTTGCCTACTGTTGCAACATTTTTTTTTCCCTGTGATGGTTAATTTCACACAGCAGTTGTGTTGGTGTTACTTGTGTTCCCAGAAGGAGGTGTTTCATGTCACAAGGCACCCTGGATATCATCGAGAGGAGTCGCAGCGCACGGCTCAATGGCAGCTCTGGTCTGTACCGGGAACTGTGAAGGACGGCTGCGAGGGCTCTGAGGGCAGATAAAAAGGCGTTTGTAAGAGGAATCTGTGAGCAAGTGACACACCATCTGTGGTCTAGCAAGCAACGTCCTCATTACAGAGGAATCAAAGCATTACGCACATCCGAATCTGTTCCTCGGAGAGTCGCAGTCAGGACGGCTGATGGAACGGTCCTTACGGATGACACTGCAGTTGTGACCCCCTAGGCTGGCTGTTTTAAGCAGTTGTTCAAAGCTGATCTTCCAGCTAGGATGTTGGATATCTCTGGGTCCACAGTTCTTGAGGATGATCCTCCAATTAGCTGTGAACCACCTTAATCTCACTGAGATTGCACATTCGGTGAACCAGCTGAGGGAAGGAAAGGCTGCAGGGATCTGTGGTATCTGGGGTGAACTTCTCCAGGTTGGTGGTAAGGCTGTCCTCCTGGCATTGCATGCAATCTTTCCTTCCATTTGGAAGACTGGCATCATCCCAACTAACTGGAAAACGGGACTTGTCGTCCCTATCTGGAAAGGGAAGGGTGATCGCCTGGATTGTGGCAACTACAGGGGGATAACACTGCTCTCGGAGCTGGGTAAGATCCTTGCTAGGGTCATCCTCAATAGGATCCATGATCACTTGCTCACCTACCAGCGACCGGAACAGTCTGGTTTTATGCCTAGGAAGTCTACCATCAACCGCATCCTGGCACTGAGGGTTCTCAGCTGAGTTTCTTTGCAGAATTTGTCGATTTTCGTAAAGCGTTCAACTCGGTTGATCGAGCTGCCCTATGGGACATCCTGACGGTTTGCGGGATCCCCTCGAGGTTGCTGGATATCATGGCCGGCCTGTACACTGGTACTGTGAGTGTTGTGCAGAGTAAAGGCAGAATCTCTGTGTTTTTCCCAGTTGATTCTGGAGTTCATCAGGGGTTTGTTCTTGCACCTACTCTGTTCAATGCTTGTATGGACTGGGTGTCGGTCAAGATCGTGGGGTCCAGCGGCCGTGGGACATCTGATGGTGAAGAAAGATTCACGGATCTTGACTTTGCTGACGAAGCTGTGATCTTTGCTGAGTCAATAGAGGTTCTGATCAGGGCACTAGAAAGACTGAGTGAGGAGTCTGTCTGGGCTTGTGAGTGTCCTGGATAAAAACCACAATCCAAGTCTTTAATGACCTCTTGGGCACAGTCATCAGCAGTGTGTCTGTTTGCGGAGAGAGTGTCGACCTTGTCGAGAGGTTTACTTACCTCGGCAGTGACATTCATGTTTCTCTTCCTATGAAATCAGTAGACGGATTAGGAGAGCATGGGGGGTCATGAGGTCGCTGGAAAGGATGGAGTCCCGAATGAGGCACATTACCTGCATTGTGAGGGAGCGTCAGTTATGGCACTATGGCCATGTGGCGCGTTTCCCTGAGGATGATCCAGCTCATCGGATCCTCATTGTTGGGGACCTGAGTGGCTGGACCAGGCCAAGGAGTCACCCACATAACACCTGGCTGCGGCAGATAGAGGGTCATTTCTGGAGGGTGGGACTGGACCGCGTGTCTGTCTGGGGGGTTGCCAACCGTGGTCCCGAGCTGTTTCGTCGTGTAGTGAGTGCAGCAATGCACTGTACCAGTGCATGCTTCTCAAGTTGACTTATTAATTTAACTTATTCAACTCAAACTAAAAAAAAAAAAGTGTTAATGTGTTGAATTAAGAGAAGTGTATGTGGAGAATGGAGGACATTCATTTCATGGACACATTCTCTCTGTCTCAGGTCATGCACTCTCTGATGAGATGGTAGGAAGCTCTTTGGATTCTTTCGGAGTTTTGACTCATACTCTACCTTTTCCTTGTTTCTTTTATTTAATTACCTTTTCTTGTTCTTTTCCCAATTAATGTTAATTCCTCTGATACACTGCTAGGTACTGCAGCCACCTGCAGTCTCACATAATGGCTGCCTTCCTCAGCTTATTCCTGAGCCTTTGAGTAGTTTGGTTGCTTCTTTGCAGTAGCCTCTGTTTTGAATATTGGTCTGTTTTCTCATTTGCTTCTTCTGCTTTTGGATTTGGCTTTTTCTTCTGGCCAGAGCTTTGGATGTTTCATTATTTTACGTCCTTGGTGTTAAACCTGTGTCAGGCTCAGGGGGCTTTGTAATAATATGCTTTATTATGTTAAGATCAAATAACTCACAAAACAGCATTCTGTTACCATCAAGTGGATGAAATACCATTATGCAGTAAAAAAAAATCAGGAATTTTCCTGTGCTTTCTGCTACTTTATGGTAACTCATTAATATTCATGAGTGGGGTGGAGCCTCCAGTGACACAATGGCAAATGAAAAGCCATAAAGGCAGTTTTAGTACAAACTGAAACTGAGTTTGGGCAATGAATTGGTCATCAGACGTTGACAAAGAAAGTGAAGCTGATGCATGATACAGCTCTGTATGACCAAACTGCCGTGATATACCCAGAGAATTTGTTGTGGGAAGTTTCATCACAGTGTGACAGAAATGAAAAGTAATTGTGATTAAGTGCTAGGACAAACAACATGCTAACCCCTTAAGCCCTGTTCACTATCCGGCAGCCATCTGTTTGTGTTAGGGGAAATGTGGAAGTCGCTAAGCTACGCACTGTGGTAGCCTACAATAACACAAGGGGTGTGCCAATCACGTGGATCAGGCAATGACATTCTACCCTCTCGTGCTCAAGCAACAGAAAAAATATTATAAGAAAGTGCACAATGGTGATGTTGGGCTGTGCGTTGGCGACTGTCTCAAAACATATTACATGAAGGACGTGTACTAAATCTGCATAAGTACACCAGTGGACACTCAACATACCTTTCCCACTGTATTCATTAATGCTATGATATATTTATATTTCTGTTATATGTAATAGCATTTTTTCTTGATGAAAAAATGTCAATGGTTTGGGCTCAGTTTTCCCAGTGTAAATGTAACACCAAGGAGGCTAAATCTCTTTTGTATTTAGGTCCATTTTTCTGTAATTCAGGTTTTAGTGTTGTTTGGTTTCTGCTTTGCCTTGTGTTTTTGTATGAAACTTTCCCTTTATTTTAGTTTTCTTTCTTAAACATTGCTTTCCATCTATATTATTTCCCCTCTTTTCTTACTGATTAGTTTGTGGCAGTTTTAATTTTATTATCTACTAGCAGGAGTACCCAGCATTGCCCGGGAATCTATAATCGGTGAATTTCCGAAATGAAAGAAACAGAATATAGAAATAGAACAAATAGTTTTCGGATTCACATTTTATTGTAAGAGGTAATATAAGTGCTCATTCCAGAGCCTTTGGATACATTATATTTTTTGTTTTCCCTTGTGTGAGAAAATTAACAAATTCTGAGGATTGCCCACTCGAGGACATGCTACGTAGATTGTCCGCGTGAAAAGCATGGATTTTCGAAACTGATGCCTGCAACTTGTAGTTATTGTCCTTGAGTCTTATTAATTGACATAGCAAAAGCCAAACGAACAGGAAATTGGAGCAGTTTGAAATCAAATGGTAAATCATTCGGAATCAGCGGTATTCTTGGTATGAAAACATCTTTGCGTCTTGCGCAACGTGTCATGATAGTTGCTTCAGTAATATTTGGATAGAGAGTCTTGACACAAAGGGAAGTGGTATTACACAGTAAGGAGCGTCTGTGTTGAGCCGTGCTGCTATCTAACGGACGTTGGCGATGGTAACTACAGAGAGAAGTGACATACAACCGCTGCTGCGTGTGTGGAAAATGGCGGGGGAAGGATGCTGTCTTTTTAAGCGAGTCTCTGTTCAAACGTGCTGCCATATAACGGACGTTGGCGAATGAAACACAGCACTATCAGTGCGTGACGGAGTGTGACTCGCAGAAACGCGGGTGTGTCAGCCGGTCACGCGCCACTGGGTCGTTCACGTTTTACATCCATACGACAGTTCCCCTTCACCCAATCAAAGCAGTCGGCCATCTTCTACTTGGACACTTCCGCCATCTCTTGGTAATTTAAAGGAACATGGGTAAAAAGCGACGCACAGGGACCAAAGCTGCCGCTAGATGGCGCCGCGGTGAAGTTCTGTTGCAACGTGCGTCCATCTTAAGTACGGGGACTTATGCCGAACGTTGTGTAGGTGAAAAGGTGCCCTGCGGTTCACCACAAACATTTTTCCGAACCAAACATACCCCATGACCTTCTCCTGGTTACAAAGGAGCCCCATACCCAGTTTGGTGGCGATTGTACGCCTGGTGCAGATTTGTATGGCGGAAAAACAAACCTACATACACACACACATAGATAGACTGCTTTATATATTAGATATATACTGTAGATTTGTTGCAATATACTGCTATAGATAAAACTGCATTTAGCTACATTTAACTATGAGAATGATGGCGGAAATAAAAAAATCATAAAATTATAAAATTAAATGTATTAGTAACAACACAATGAGGGAGGGGGTAGCAGCTTATTGTTCCCATTATTTACATGGGATGTTTAATGTTTACACATTATTTCTAGACGGATGATGTATACATTAAAATAAAATTGATAATAGTTATTGAAAGGATGTGCGTTATATTGAATGCAGTTTTTAATATCGTGTGCACATTTATATTTCCATGGTACAGAAAATGTGGATGGTTGTTTAAATCAAATACAACTTCCGGTGGTGTCATTTTCCTCAAATTTCATATCTGTTTGCTTTTTATCATTATAAATATTTATAAAACACTAGACATTAAGCCCGTTACAATAACGGGCGCTAGAACAGTAGTGCATAAACATTAGTAGGAACAGTCTATATTAAATGGCAAGGGACCTTGTATGGGGCTGTAATATGCATCACTGTATTGTGTGCCTTTAATTTTCTCTCTTTGTAATACTGGTTTGTATTTCCGTAAAATGCCTGTAATTTTGTCAGACAGTAATACAGTGGAACCAAAGTAATTTCCCCCATAGGATTGTATGTAAATACAATTAATCCGTTCCAGACCGTACAAACTGTATGTAAATATATATATATATATATATTTTTTAAGATTTTAAGCACAAATATACTGTAGTTAACTAGCAAAATACCCGCGCTTCGCAGCGGAGAAGTTGTGTGTTAAAGAAGTTATGAAAAAGAAAAGGAAACATTTTGAAAATAACGTAACATGATTGTCAAAGTAATTGTTTTGTGTATTTGGCGGCAGCGTCACAAAGTTATTTTCGTCTAGCTGCATCAGAAAATGTACCACGACGTCTGACATGCCTCCTTTTTACTGTTTTCTCACAGCTTGGATTGCTGCTGTCATAATCGGTTTGAGTGTATGTACTGTGTGTATATGTATATATATATATATAGATATATATATATACATACATATATACACATATACACATACATATCTTCATATATATACATATATACTGTACATATATACATATCTATATATACACATATATATATATACATACCTATCTACATCATATATATACATACATACATACACACACACATACAAATTATATATATGTGTGTGTGTGTATGTATGTGTGTGTATATATAATGTAGATAGGTGTGTGTGTGTGTATATATATATATATACATACATACATACATACATACACACACACAGGTATATATATGTATGTGTCTATATGTGTGTTTATAGCTTTGGTCACTGAGTGCAAGGGAAAATAATAAAATGTAGTCTATAAGTTATTAAACAGTAAAACATTAACGTTTTAAGAAGTAAAGATACACTGAGCACCAGTGGAGTGGTTGTGGGTAAACTACATTTTAAAGCCGGTATAACATAACAGGTAAGTAGTACTAACAGCAGCTAAAATGTATATGGATCATCTGTCGGTAGTAGATCCCTTTTGAAAGGCGCTACACGACGGCTGTGGTATAGAAATTACATTTTCTATGTGAACCTCAAAATTTCTGCCTGTGGTAATGTGCTTTACCGGCATTACCAGCAATTAAAAGAAAATCATTTTTGTGTGCTCTGCAGTGTTAAGTGAGAAAGGCTTTGGTTGGGGATAAAAGGAAAAAAGTTGTAAAGAAAGGAAACTTGCCTTTTTCTTTAATATAGTGTGCATAGAGGTCTTCGCTGACGATATGAGTGTCGCGATGGGTCTCGTGTAGACTGGAGAGACCAGTGTGTTTACAGTTGTCTGGGCTATAGCTCATGGGAAGGGGGAAAAAATGAAAAGTGTTTACTTTCACTTAAGGCAGAAGCGCAGTCAGCGTCTCAAAGGCTGGCAAAGCTACGCAGGAGCGCTCGCGCGCCGGCCGCCCAACTTTTGTAGTGTTTTTGCAGTGCAGGAAACGCCATTTTTTGCAGACACGTTCAAGTGAGGAAAACTCTCCGCGCTCTTTAGAGGTCTTGCTTTCTCTGCGCACTGCACTCATAGTCAGTTCACGTGAGCCGTTAGGAGTACATGCATCGAAGCTTCTGAGCTGTGCCTGTGCTATCTCGTGCAATCTTGCAATGTCCACGGCGTTATTTAATGTTAGCTAAGACCCGGCACTTAAAAGTCTCTCGCTACAGCAAGTTTAACTCCATTACAAAGTGATCCAAAGTCTCGTTTATATCTCGTGTCTTCTCATTAAACTTGTATCTCACGAATAAAGTATTCTGTGTTTCTCTTCAGGGCTCTTCCTTCTTTTCTAGGTAGTGCGGTCACAGTCAGTTCATGTGATTACGTGGGAGGCGTGATGATGTCACACGCAGCTCCGCCCTCCACGACAATCGGGCTAATGTCCATTACATTATATGGAGAAAAATAGGTTCCAGTTATGACCATTACGCCTAGAATTTCAAAATGAAGCCTGCCCAACTTTTGTAAGTAAGCTGTAAGGAATGAGCCTGCCAATTTCCAGCCTTCTACCTACACGGGAAGTTGAAGAATTAGTGATAAGTGAGTCAGTGAGTGAGTGAGTGAGTCAGTGAGGGCTTTGCCTTTTATTAGTATAGATTCCATGATTTTTCTTTATTTTGCTTAACCTTTTCATCTTTAAATTTAGATAATGAAAATGGTGATTAGTCACTTAGTGGTTCAAGTGTTTATGTTATTAGCTTCAAAATGGTAACATATTAAACAGAAATGGGTCAGCACTACATTTTAGAAGAACACACCACTGAGTGAGCCATGAGAGTGTTGTGGCCATCTTGTCAACAAGTAATTGAAATGAGTGACATGTGCTAATTTTAAGTTGGATTTCAAGTTGGTCAGCCAGAAGTAGACACAAAGTACAAATAAGTGGAAGATGCTCCACATAGAGCAAGGTCATCAGTGGAGTAACCCAGGTTTCTGTACTTGGACCATTACTTCTTCTGATTTATATTAATAACATTGATTCTAGTATAGTTGCAGCTTGAACATCTTGTTGGGCTTAAAGGGGCTGATCTTAACTGATTCAGGTCATAACTGGTAGACACTTTTCAGTGACTTTAAATTCCTCTTTTTCGTCTATTGCTCCTCTTAAATGTGGTATTCCCCAGGGATCCATTTTGGATCCTATCTTATTTTTCATATACCTTCACCCTATTGGAGCTATTTTAGGAAATTTTACATTTCTTTTCATTGCTATGCTGATGATACACAGGTTTATATTCCTGTCTGCAACTCTGCAATAAATCAACTCCACAACTGTCTTTCTGAACTAAGATCCTGGATGGCTAATAATTTTCTTGATCTGAATCAAAATAAAATGGAGGTGCTTATAGAGGGTCCATCAGTTAAAGCCCAAATTGGTCTTGGACTTCTCGGCTCTTTCTCTGTCTTTTGCAAACCTCAAGTCCGCAATCTACAGTAGGTGTTATCTTTGACAGTAACCTCTCTTTTGAGAAACACATTAATTCTGTAGTTAAGAGTTTTTTTTCCAGCTTTGTCTATTAGGTAAGATCAAGCCTTTTTTATCTTCTAGGGATCTTGAGAAAGCTACTCATGCTTTTATCTTTTCTCGCCTTGATTACTGAAACTCACTGTATTCTGGGATTAGCAAATCCCTGATACACATGTTACAGTTGGTCCAGAATGCTGCCACTCGCTTTCTGGTTGGGGCAAGAAAGTCTGATTCTGTTTCTCCAATATTAGCTTATTTACAATGGCTGCCTGTCAGTTTTCGAATTGATTTTAAAATCTTATTGCTAGTTTTTAAATCTTTACATGGACTTGCTCCTGCCTATTTATCTGAATTGTGTAATTGTGTGTTTTACACCAGCCATCCAGAGTGCTTAGATCTTCTGGTCAGTTGTCTTGTGTTGTCCCTCATACCAAGTGTAAAACTAAGGGGGACAGGGCCTTTGCAGCTGCTGCTCCTTGCCTGTGGAACACTTTACCTCATTACATAAAAGGAGTCGTCTACAATTGAACTGTTCAAAACAACATTAAAGACTCATTTCTATTCACTTGCTTTCCGTGACCTTCAGTAATACTGATGGTTTCCTCATTGTGATTATATAACATTACTTCTATTTATTATTTACTAGCAGAATACCCGCGCTTCGCAGCGGAGAAGTAGTGTTTTAAAGAAGGTACGAAAAAGAAAAGGAAAAATTTCAAAAATAACGTAACATGATTGTTAATGTAATTGTTTTGTCATTGATATGAGTGTTGTTCTCATATCTATCTATCTATCTATCTATCTATCTATGTTGTTCTCATATCTATCTATATATATACAGTATATCTCTATCTATCTATATATATATCTCTATCTATCTATATATATCTCTATCTATCTATATATATATAGCAGAATACCCGCGCTTCGCAGCGGAGAAGTAGTGTGTTAAAGAAGGTACGAAAAAGAAAAGGAAAAATTTTAAAACTAACGTAACATGGTTGTTAATGTAATTGTTTTGTCATTGATATGAGTGTTGTTCTCATATCTATCTATATATATATTTCTCTGTCTATCTATATATATATATACCCACGCTTGGCAGCGGAGAAGTAGTGTGTTAAAGAAGGAAAGAGAAAGAAAAGGAAACATTTTAAAAATAATGTAACATGATTGTCAAAGTAATTGTTTTGTGTATTTGGCGGCAGCGTCACGAAGTTGTTTTCGTAGCTGCATCAGAAAATGTACTACGACGCCTGACACGCCTCCTTTTACTGTTTTCTCACAGCTTGATTGCTGCTGTCATATATACACACACACACACACACACACACACACACACACACACACACACACACACACACACACACACACACACACACACACATACATACATATATATATATATATATATATATACACATATATATATATATACATATATATATACACATATATATATATATATATCTTCATATCTACATATCTATATACATATCTACATATACACACACTCGCACATACATACCTATCTACATCATATATACACACACATACATATATACACACACACAAATTATATACATGTGTGTATGTATGTATGTATGTATGTATGTGTGTGTGTGTGTGTATATATATACACATACATATACTTGTGTGTATGTTTGTATGTGTCTATATGTGTGTGTATAGGTTTGGTCACTGAGTGCAAGGGAAAAATAATAAATTATAGTCTATAAGTTATTAAACAGTAAAACATTAACGTTTTAAGAAGTACAGGTACATTGAAATTACATTTTCTATGTGAACATTCAAATTTGTGCCTCTGGTAATGTGCCTTACCGGCATTTAAAGAAAATTAGTTTTGTGTCCTCTGCAGTGTTAAGAGAGAAAGGCTTTGGTTTGGGATAAAAGGAAAAAGGTGTAAAGAAAGGAAAGTTGCCTTTTCTTTTATATAGTATAGTAAAATACCAAGGCTTCAGAGGAGAAGTAGTGTGTTAAAGAAGCAATGAAAAGAAAAGGAAACATTTTGAAAATAACGTAACCTGATTGTCAATGTAATTGTTTTGTCACTGTTGTGAGTGTTGAGTGTTGTTGTCATATATATATATATATATATATATATATATATATATATATATATTTTATATATATATTTACACACACACACATAAACATATATATATATATACATATCTATACATATACACATATATACATACATATATATATCTACATATATACACACACATATACACACATATACATACATACACAGACATATATACACACAAATACATATATATATATATATATACATACATACACACACACATATATAAGCATATATATACATATACATACATATCTACATATATACACACACAGCTATTTCAGATCAGTGCAATACGCTGTTTGTTAAAACGGTTGACTCCGCTCTTACGTGCAATAACAAATCAAATCATTCAGTTGTCTTTGCTCATATGTCATTTTAGAGCTGGACGCCTGGCATTTTTTTTTGGCCACAAGTTCGTTTCTGTTTGGTGTGAGGTTCTGTGTTGTGGAGATTCTCAGGATGGATTGCAGGTGCTCATCAGTGAGGCGACTCCTGTGTGCTGTTTTGTTAGTCTTTATCACTGAGAAGAGCTTCTCACACAGATATGTGCTACCAAACATGCACAAGGTTCGAGCCGCATGTAGACGGACTTTTTTTGTTCTTCAAAGTCACCAAAGCGCCGTGCAAACTCAGTGCGCAATAACTCTAGCTTCGCAATAACTTGCAGCATCAAAGGTAGACTTGATTAACGTGGTAAAAGTGTTCGGCAAGGCAGCTGAAGCGCTGCATTATGGGATCTGTAGTTTATTGTGTTACCAGCGCTTCATATACCCGTGCTTTAATAACAATAATACAGTATATAAAATGATCTCGCGGGGCGGATATAATTACACGCCGGGCCGGATGTGGCCCGCGGCCCTTGAGTTTGACACATATGGACTAAATAGAACTTGAAAAGATATGTTTTTCAAATGTGATCGCGCAATTCAGATAGAGTTGACGCAAGACTACAGCCTGCATGCCTCAATGAGTCATCCTCCCTCGCTCTTACTTTTTACCGCTCATCTAATGAATACACTGAGTATGGCTTTACCAAAACAATCATTGATGGCTAATAAAGTATCCATTATTCGAGTATGTAGAGCGGGATATATATATATACATATATATATACCGAGAGAGGGCATCGGCATCAATATACAGTATTTGTTTTGTGAGTGTTACTGAGTGTTGCTGTCATCAAGGATTTGATTATCATTATTTCTTTCAATCAGGGAGCCCAAAATCGGGCGTCCGTAACACAGGTTTGTAGGATGTGTTGTGTTCAAGTTAGGGAGCATCAGTCAAGGGTGCGCTCTTCGTTTGTCAATCGGGCCATTCTAAGATGTCTTTAAAGATGACAGGTTTCATTCATCGATGTTCGGAGGACAGCTTGCAGTAGATGCTTACTGCATCAATAAACAGCTCTATCTACCAGACGCTGAAGGTCTTCTTCTTTATCTGAGACCTGATCGAATATGCTTATTGACATGATAGATCCTTCTTCAGCGAGAAGTAGTGTGTTAAAAAGGTAGAAAAGAAAAGGGAACATTTTAAAAATAACGTAACATGACTGTCAATATACAGTATTTGTTTTGTGAGTGTTACTGAGTGTTGCTGTCATCAAGGATTTGATTATCATTATTTCTTTCAATCAGGTTCGTATTTGTAGGATGTGTTGTGTTCAAGTTACATTCCGTGTTTGTCAATCGCTGTAAAGATGACAGGTTTCATTCATCGATTCGCTTTCTTACTGCATCAATAAACAGCTCGCCTTCTTCTTTATCTGAGACCTGACACACTGCATGCACGGGTTTTTTACACTGTCTTCCTTTAGCGGACATTGACTTTTTCCACCGTGTGCTTTGTTTCCACAGTAGCTGCATTTATGAATATGCTTATCAGACGCTTCATATTTTTGCTGCCTTTTCAATTGTGTAATTCGGTTTTGTTCAGCGCTTTGGAACTGTTGCTTTTATCTGTGCACTGCGTCAGTTCACGTGAGCCACTCGTGTACTTGCATCGAAGGTTCCCAGCTGTGCTGGTGCCATCTCGTCTATGTCCATGGCTGTGTTTAATGTTACCTTAGTCCTGGCACTTAAAACTTTCTCTCGCAGTTTCGCTGAGTTTGTGCCAAACACCACGCTGACCATCTCATCTTCCTCTGCATAAGCACAGTCCTTAACCCGTGAATATTTAGTGGAGTTTGCTATTGGATTGCCGCTGACGGACGGCCTTATATGGGCAGGCACTAAATTACAAACGCCAGCGGCAGCCTGTCTATGAACTTAATTTAAAGTGTAGGTTTACATCGTGCTTTGTTTCCGAAGTAGCAGAACTCATCAATATGGTTGTATATGTCACTCGCTCGCTTCTTATTGTTTCGCTGCCTTCTCAATTATATGTTTTCTTCAGCGCTTTTTTGAGGTCTTCCTGATTTTCTATGTGCTGCGTGATTACGTGGGAGGCGTGATGATGTCACACGAAACTCCCCACGGCGTTGAAGCTCATCTCCATTACAGTAAATGGAGAAAAACTGCTTCCAGTTATGACCATTACGCGTAGAATTTCGATATAAAACCTGCCCAACTTTTGTAAGGAAGCTGTAAGGAATGAACCTGCCAAATTTCAGCCTTCCACCCACACGGGAAGTTGGAGAATTAGTGATGAGTCAGTGAGTGAGTGAGTGAGTGAGTGAGTGAGTGAGTGAGTGAGGGCTTTGCCTTTTATTAGTATAGATTCTATTTATGTTTATTTATTGTATTTCTATTTATGTTATTCATGTTAAGTGTATGTTTTTCTTTAATTCTATTATTGTAAAGCACTTTGGCCACAGCATTCCTATGTTGTTTTAAATGTGCTATATAAATAAAGTTGACATTGACATTGACATATACTTAATAAACTTGTAAAATTCGCAGATGACAATAAATTTGTAGGGATGGCAGCAAAAAGAAATAAAAAATACATGGATACGCTTCAGAACTGGGTGAACAATTAGAAAATGTAGTAAAACGTAGAAAAGTGTAAAGTGCTACACAACGGCAAAAGGGACATCAGTTATAAATACAAGATGGGAGATGCGGACGTACAGGAACCAACCTCTGAAAAGGATTTAATAGTTTCTGTTGATGCAACATTTTCGTCAAGTAAGCAAAGCAGAGAAGTAAATAAAATGTTAGATTATATCATAAAAACTTGAATATTAATCAAGGGATGTTAGGCTTTGACTAGATAGTGCACTAGTGAGACCGCATCTGGAATATTATCTGCAGTTCTGGGGTCAGATGTATAAAACTTTCATATGTACATTTTAAGCATCTTCTTGGGCATTCATAACTTTCCATGAAAACATCAGGGTTTATAAAAGGAAACTTGTGAAAAAAGCATACATATATTAATGGCAGCTCTGACCCATTCATATCCAGCATTTAAAGGAAACTGAGAAATGATGATGTTCTTGATGAGGTAAAGAAATGCAGCCAAACCAGCTATATGACGACTTACACACATAATAATTGAAATCTTTAATTCATTATTTAATGTGTGTTCACGTGTCCAAAATATTAAGTTTCAAATTTGATTTGTATGAAATACAGACTTAATTTTAGTTCCCTTTAAAGAGCGCAAATGCTGTATATTTACACCGAAGAACTTATTTTTTTTTTCTTCAGCTTACACAGCCCTTCTGTTGTCACTTCTCATGAACAGAAACCAAAATTAAGTAAACACCCAGGTGTGATTCTGTCCTTGCAAACAGACAGCTCAAAATCTTATACCCTACAGCCAGTTCATTACCTAATCTTTTGCACAACATGGCTTGTTTGGCACTGCTTGAAGATGATGCAAATGGTGAAATTTCAAAGAGAAAGAGCTTTTAGGGACCAGTTAGACTTTTTTGCCCAAGGTGATGACTGGCTTATGAGCTGATTTAGGCTTTCTAGAGCCATTATCTTGGAACTACAGTATCTGCTGAGTTGGCCCCACCATTAGAAAGGCTGACTGCCTGAAATCGGACTACACCTGTTCATGTGCAAGTTTTAACAATGGCAGGTACCAACCAGAGGGAACTGGCTGACCGATCAGGAATATCTTCAGTTCCATCATGCCTACTGTGTTGGAAGTCATTAACGACTCATGAGGTGCCACATTCAGTTTCCACATAGTTTGGTTGTACATACCAACATAAAAGGAAATTTGCAGCAGTGTCTAGTTTTCCTAACATGATTGTGGCAAATGACAGCCTGCATTTTGCAATAAGCGTGCCAAGCGAGAATGACACCATCTTTGTTAACCATAAGCAGTGACATTCCATTAAGACACAAGTCATCTGTGATGCCATGATGAGATTGACAAAAGTCATGGCTCAGTGGCCAGGGCTCATGAATCATGTATTCTGAGGCAGAGTAGCATTGGCAGAGGACTTGCAGAAGATGCTGTACATCAGTGGTTCTCAAACTGTGGGACGGGACCCCCTTAGGGGCGCGCAAAATAACAAAAAGGGGGCGCAAAAATGTGAAAAAAAGAAAACAAGAATCAAAAATATGAAAAATACATCTATTGAAACCAAAACAAATTAACTTAAACTGTATTCTGATACTAGAAAAATAAATATAGAGTTAGAAAAATGTTGATAAAAGTTAAGTAGGTATAATAAAATATGCATCTATGATACATCATTAATTAAAAAAGAACAAATTGGTATTAGTGGGCTCCTTTCAAAAAAACGTTAGGGGGGCACGATTAAAACTGTTATGAAAACTCGGATCACAAAAACTTAAAGGCTGAGAAACGCTGCTGTACATGATAGCAGACTTGTTGCCAATGTAACTCATTGAATTTGCAGTGTCTCATATGACCCATGTTTTTCATTGTAACAGCAATCATGTCATTACATGTACAAGGAGATAAAGGCTACCCGCTCAAATGTTGGTGCCTTGTGCTGCCAGAGCGCAGAGGAGAGGTGCACCACAGAACTCCTCAAATGTAGATCGGAGGCTGCTCTAGCAGCCAGTGAAGGTCTGCAGCATTGTGACTGCATATGTTATTCAGTTCATTAGCATAGTCAATATAAGAATATTCCAGGGTGGACACGGGGAGAGTTCAAGTTGCTTTCAGTTACACACATTTACAAGATGATTGGGATTTGTAAAAGTAAATTGTAAATGTATTGCCAAGTTTTATAAATCCGATTTTTTTTTGGCATAGACATTTCCCTGTTTTTTGGAGTATGCATATTTTCATATTAGATTCAATGCAAAGTTTTATAAATGAGACCCCTGGTCACCATACTAGGAAAAAAGACACAGCAGCATTTGAGAGCAACCAGGTGCATTTCAGGAATTAAAAATTCTCAAAGGAATAGCGAACATAGAACCAGCAGAATTCTTTCAACTAAATGGTGAATCATGTACTCA
The DNA here is from genome assembly GCF_016835505.1 of Polypterus senegalus. Lineage (NCBI taxonomy): Eukaryota > Metazoa > Chordata > Cladistia > Polypteriformes > Polypteridae > Polypterus > Polypterus senegalus. Next base: position 89,550,321 of record NC_053163.1, on the reverse strand, counting down.
ATGGCAGCAGTGGAAACTAAGGGGAAGTGTATTTAAGACTGAATCCAGGAAGCACATCTTTACACAAAGAGTTGTATGTGGAGTAGGATTCCTTTTCAGGCTCTCACATCTACAGTGGTGTGAAAAACTATTTGCCCCCTTCCTGATTTCTTATTCTTTTGCATGTTTGTCACACAAAATGTTTCTGATCATCAAACACATTTAACCATTAGTAAAATATAACACAAGTAAACACAAAATGCAGTTTTTAAATGATGGTTTTTATTATTTAGGGAGAAAAAAAATCCAAACCTACATGGCCCTGTGTGAAAAAGTAATTGCCCCCTGAATCTAATAACTGGTTGGGCCACCCTTAGCAGCAATAACTGCAATCAAGCGTTTGCGATAACTTGCAATGAGTCTTTACAGCACTCTGGAGGAATTTTGGCCCACTCATCTTTGCAGAATTGTTGTAATTCAGCTTTATTTGAGGGTCTTCTAGCATGAACCGCCATTTTAAGGTCATGCCATAGCATCTCAATTGGATTCAGGTCAGGACTTTGACTAGGCCACTCCAAAGTCTTCATTTTGTTTTTCTTCAGCCATTCAGAGGTGGATTTGCTGGTGTGTTTTGGGTCATTGTGCTGTTGCAGCACCCAAGATCGCTTCAGCTTGAGTTGACAAACAGATGGCCGGACATTCTCCTTCAGGATTTTTTGGTGGACAGTAGAATTCATGGTTCCATCTATCACAGGAAGCCTTCCAGGTCCTGAAGCAGCAAAACAACCCCAGACCATCACACTACCACCACCATATTTTACTGTTGGTATGATGTTCTATTTCTGAAATTCTGTGTTCCTTTTACGCCAGATATAACGGGACATTTGCCTTCCAAAAAGTTCAACTTTAGTCTCATCAGTCCACAAGGTATTTTCCCAAAAGTCTTGGCAATCATTAAGATATTTCTTAGCAAAATTGAGACGAGCCCTAATGTTCTTTTTGCTTAACAGTGGTTGTGTCTTGGAAATCTGCCATGCAGGCCATTTTTGCCCAGTCTCTTTCTTATGGTGGAGTCGTGAACACTGACCTTAATTGAGGCAAGTGAGGCCTGCAGTTCTTTAGACATTGTCCTGGGGTCTTTTGTGACCTCCCGGATGAGTCGTCTCTGCGCTCTTGGGGTAATTTTGGTCGGCCGGCCACTCCTGGGAAGGTTCACCACTGTTCCATGTTTTTGCCATTTGTGGATAATGGCTCTCACTGTGGTTCGCTGGAGTCCCAAAGCTTTAGAAATGGCTTTATAACCTTTACCAGACTGATAGATCTCAATTACTTCTGTTCTCATTTGTTCCTGAATTTCTTTGGATCTTGGCATGATGTCTAGCTTTTGAGGTGCTTTTGGTCTACTTCTCTGTGTCAGGCAGCTCCTATTTAAGTGATTTCTTGATTGAAACAGGTGTGGCAGTAATCAGGCCTGGGGGTGGCTACGGAAATTGAACTCAGGTGTGATACACCACAGTTAGGTTATTTTTTAACAAGGGGGCAATTACTTTTTCACACAGGGCCAAGTTTGTAGGTTTGGATTTTTTTTCTCCCTAAATAATAAAAACCATCATTTAAAAACTGCATTTTGTGCTTACTTGTGTTATATTTGACTAATGGTTAAATGTGTTTGATGATCAGAAACATTTTGTGTGACAAACATGCAAAAGAATAAGAAATCAGGAAGGGGGCAAATAGTTTTTCACACCACTGTATGGTCATTAGGTTGTCTTATGCCCTTCTAAATATATTTAGAGGCATCCATTACAACTATAGCTCGTCTAATAGCAATGAAAGAATCATCTTTAAGTCTGTGCAGGACTCAAATGTTAAGATGATGAAACATTGTAAATACGGTAGTTTCCATATCCATAATCACAAGCTGAGATATCCCTACCTGTGTCATCAAAATAGCATCTTTTAACAACACCCTGCTCAATACTTCAATAGATATTGTTACGTCAAAGAAAATAAAATAATGATCTGGCATGCCAGTTTCCAGGATCAGTGTTTTGTCAATGTTAAGTCACTTTCAAATAACCAAATCTGAAATGTATGCTTCCTAGTGTCCCGACTCAATGGCACACTGCCTGAGTTCAAAAGAATTCACAAGTTTCATAAACACTTTTGCTCTGGTTGGCACATTAATTATCTTCTTGAAAATAGAAATTGCCTACTACGGCGGTTATCAACCTGTGGGGCTGAGGTCGTAAACCACAGAAAGAGCACTGAGCTGGAGAGAACCCCTATGATAAAGGACAGCACACATGAGGTCCAAAAACCAACGAGTGATGCGTGGGTTGGACTCCTTGTGCACTGCCTTCCACTATAAACGGCATGATCAGTGACAAGGGTGAACTCACGACCCAAGAGGTAGTACCTCAGTTGTGTTGCCCAATTTGATCGCCAAGGCCTCCCGTTCCAGTGCCACATACCCAGCTTCCTTGTCTAGCAGTTTCCGGCTCAGGAGAATGATGGGGTGTTCACACCATTGATGCTTTGGCTAAGCACAGCACCAAGTTCTGTGTCTGAAGCATCGATCTGGAGGATAAAAATCAAAGAGAAGTTAGGAGCCATTTAAAACAGGTGCCGACATAAGGGCCTGCTTCAAGTCACAAAATGCAGTGTCAGCTTTATTGTCCTATACCACTCTGTTAGGGGCCCACTTCTTTGTTAAATCTGTCAAGGGCACCGCTCTCTCGGAGAACTATGGTACAAACTGACAGTAGTATCCAGCCATCCCAAGAAAGACTTGGACCTGCCACTTGGTTTTCAGGCCATTTCAATATGGCATCTACATTGGAACACTGTGCTTTGACTCACCCTCCACCACCCACCAGGTAGCCTAAATATTTGCCCTCAATCATTCCAAAAAAAAACATTTCTTGGGATTAATTCAAAGTCTGGCTTTTCAGAGTGCCTGGAGCACAGCCTGAACCTGCTTTAAGTGTTTCTTTCTTGTGTTGGAATAGATGACTACATCATTCAAGTAGGCGGCACTATAGTGATTGTGGGGCCATATCATTATATCCACCAGACATCAAAAAGTGGCAGGTGCCCCATGCATTCCAAATGGAGGAACACGATATTGCCACTGTCCACTAGGGGTGCTAAATGCTCCCTTGGCCTTCGTGGAATCTGTTAAAGGAACCTGCTAGTACCCCTTTGTCATGTCAAGGGTGGTCAAGTATTTTGCCTTTCCGAGTCGCTTGAAGAGATCGTCCACTCGCAGCAATGGGTAAGTGTCGAATTGGGAAACTTGATTAAGTTGATGGAAGTCATTGCAGAACTTTCAACTTCCGTTGGACTTAAGGACCAATATGTTTGAGTTGGACCAGGGACTATGACTTTCCTCAATTATATCTAGTCCCAGCATATGTTTGATCTTAAGCTCATCATCACGTTTTGCCTCCAGAGTCAATAAGGCCACTCCTGGATGATTATCCCAGGGTCTGTTATAATATCGTGCTTAATCAGTGATGTCCAACCAGGTTTCTTGCTCACAACCGCAGGAACAGACAGAACGATTGCTTCGTATTCCTGTTTCTGTTGGGGTGTCAAATTAGGACCGAAGTTAAGGTTGTTTTCACAGCCGAAAAGAGAACGAGGCTGCCCGGAGTAAGGATCGGGGTCCCTGTCCCTTCACAGCTTCAGTAGGTTGATATAATAAATCTATTTGCTTGGTCAACAATTTGGTTGTTTAACCAGGTAATCAGTGAGCCCTTTTCACTCCTTAACTTCATATGGGCCCTGCCAATCAGCCATAACACGATCTCCAAAACAGAATTCCGTAAGTACCGTCCCATGGGAGTATCATTGGGCCTGGGATGCTTGTGCCTTTTCCATGTCTTCTTTTAACATAGTTCTAATTTTGGCAAATCCATCATAAAACTGTGTGATATACTACAGAATGTTAGTAGAAGGGAAGGCCCCCTCCTCCTCCCATTCTCCTTTTCGGATGTCCAATATCCCATAGACTTGACACCCATATAATAATTCTAAAGGGGAAAAGTCTGATGAGGCTTGAGGCACCTCCCAATAGACAAAAAGTACGAGAGGGAGGAGCTGATCCCAGATCCTCCCATCCTCGCTGACCACCTTACATAACATTTGCTTGACATTCTGATTAAACATCTCGACCAGACCATTAGTTTGAGGGTCATACACTGCAGTGTTTAAATGTTTAATTTTCAGCCATTTTACATCTCCAAGGTAAAAGGTGTCCCTTAGTCTTTAGACCCCTACATGTTCCAGTGTGATTGCTTTTGAATTGGCTATTCTCAAGGGGATAGTCTTGGGATATTGGCTGGCATAATCTACAAGGATGAAAATGTATGTACAGTATGTCCTCTGGCTGAGGGATCGAAGGGTCCTACAATAGCGACCCCTATGCATTCGAATAGGATGTCAATTTGGGGAATGGGAACCAACAGAGCATGATTTTATAGGAATCTGATGTAACTGACACTCCAGACAGGAAGCATAGAAACATCTGACCTCTTCATGGATTCCTAGTCAATAAAATCGGAGATTAATCCTCTCTAGTGTTTTGTCAGTTCCCAGATGGTCACCTAGAAGCCGGGTATGTGCCTGTTCACAGACCTGCCACTTGTAGGTCCTTGGTACCAACAACAGTGACCTTGTCTCCCCTCATGCTGAGCTATCTGATATAATAAATTATTGTCAATAATAAAATAGGGTCCTGATGGCATGGAATTTAAGGTGCACTGACTATTCACTGAGACTACTGCATTTTCGGCAACCTTAAGAGAACCATTGTTCCACTGCTCCTGTTTAAAGGACGCCAGGGTTTGCCTAAACTGAAACTGCAATGTGGTAAATGGGTCTGGACTGACCTCAGTGTGTGCAGCATCAGACCACAATGTTGATGGCCTGGGCTCCATAGGTTCCGGAGTCATCATTGCGACTCCGTTATGTCACATTGGATAGCCATGTGACTGATTCTCCGGTGGTGCACATGCCGTGGAGACAGTTTGGGACGGATTACATCCGTCCATTCCTAGTACCAAAGACTTAACAGGAGGATTTTGTGTCATACTGCTTTTAATCTTAGACCAATCTCTGTCAAATATAATGGGAAGGGGTGGATTCACAGCATTACCACCTGTTTGGCCCTTATGGAGTCTTCATAGTTGATTACACAGGTTGTGGACCAATAACACCGCATTTCGCCATGAATACACATCAGTCTGGTCTTTCCCTTAAGCCACTGTTGCAGTAAGACATAATGGCAAGTGACAATAGAGATATTGCTGCCAGTGTCTATGAGTGCAATAACCCCATGGCCATTCACCACCACCACTCCTGTCTAGGTAAAAGATAAGAGGTTAGCAACAGTACAGTACCTTTCACCTTTAGTTCAACTGTAGTGAGGATGGTATGCCCTGGCTTCCTGGACTTGAAGCAATATGCCTCTGTTGGCATTGGTGCATGGACCTTTCTGAACGCTCGGATGTGGCTATGTCTCTCCACTGTGTCAATTAAGGCAACCATGTTTTTATAGGCTTGCCTGAAGACTGCCTGGGTAAGGAAGATGGGAAAGGTGTTTACCAGTAGGTTGTAGGCAACTTGCTCCATGACTTATTTTGAATTGTTAATGTCTGGGCTTAGCCAGTGCCCTGCTTTTCCCCAAAGATCATAAACCTGAGGTCTTGTCGGCCGCGCTGGGTTTTTACCGCCATTCATGGCAGAGCCTTTCTTGCCTGCTGGTCCACGGAAACGTCATACCTTTTTAATATTTCAGCCTTGTGTCATAGACTCAAGGTCATAATAGTTTTCAGTCTCAAGGTAATAACAGGTGCTTTATGCTTTGCCATTCAGGAATGGCATGCTCCCAATGGTGTCTTATAGCTGTACGTCCAAAAATTAAGAGAAACAACTCTATGTCATTGTTCTCCTGTAATGGCATCCGCACCACTGGAAGGAGCCCTTGACTGATCCTGTTGGAGGGCGACGCAAGCTTCAGCCTGTGCTTCCGCCTCAGCAAGCTGTCGGATTCACTCAAATGCACGTTAAGTTCTTGTATCTCTGTGGTCATGCGGTGTAGGAAAGAAGTCAGGTCTTGCTCTTTACACATTATCAAGCAATAATCCTGTCTACTACATTGATGTAATACGGCCTAAAAAGAGCCACAAAAAGGTTTGGGGATGGCCACCCCATATACTTGGAAAAAAAGGTAGCAAAAAAACAGGAGTCCAACACAGAACTGACTAACATGTTAAAAGCAGCATTGTAAATAGGGAAGAAAGTAGGAAGAGGTGGAGTCAGGGAGGCAAGAACAGGAACTGACGTGGCAGGAAGATGGGTTCTCAGTACAGGATATGGCATCATCAGAGGGTTTCTGGAAGTTACATCAACAGGGGCCAGACTGGTGGTGATGTCATTGAGAGGCAGGTCCTTCGGCTGGTCTGCAGAGGGAGAAAAGGACAAAGGATCAGGTGACAGCACCAACCCCTAAGAAATAACACTATTTGAGCCTGTAAACCGTCTCCTATGTGCACATGTGTGAAAGGCATCACTTCTCTTTCCTTGATAAGCAGAAGGAACACAATTTTAATTCAGATGGGTTACTTCAATTAGCAATGCAGGAACTCTACTATTAAGTCATATTTCACACAGTGTTACAACTTCTATTGCCCTGTTGCTGACAAGTTAATTTACATAAATCTGTGGGTCTCAGAAGTACATGACTTATGCCAAACTTTAGGATAACCATAGACACCAATTCAGCTATTGAAAATTTTACCAGTCTGTACTTTTTGGAAAATGTATAACTCATATTATTACTGAGTCAATATAATGCACTTTCTTAGGAATAGATTCTGCAAATTTATCTTATTTTAATACCAGATAATGTCTACTGTGATACATACAGATAGGTAGTCACAGTGGCTGTATTACCGCTGAAACTTTTTTGATTAGGCCTGGAACCAAATCTCTTGGGGTACAGTCTATGCTGCTGGAAGAAGCATAGTCGTACACATTAGAGGCCCCAGTTATACATAAAGACAATATCCTGCCTTTCAAACAAATATCTTAGCCAGTTGTTCAGAGCTAGGAGTATGCTGCAGGCTCTGTTGAATCTTCACAATATTGTGCAGAACAGACAATCTTTATGACAGATGTCCTTTCCTTAATAACTTGAATGAGAAAAGAGAACTTCATCTTCAACTCCTTCAAATGACAGCAGATAATGTTGCCTACCTAGAATATAGCACTGTCATCAAATAAATTCTGTTCCTGTACTGCAGCTATACAATCAGATAACAGAAAGTTTAAGTTGTGAACAATCAAGTGTCCAATAACGAGGAAGTCTCTACAGTCTGTAGCAATGTGGGGAAGTGTAGAAGTTCAAAGTGGTTGTCTGTCATTAAGTCAGCACAAGTAGGTGGTGGTGACCTAGGCCTCCTTCTGCAGTGCTGATACTCCAAACCTTCATTGCGGTAATAAAAGTAGGAGTAAAACTAATTTGGTCTGGGATCCACGCTGCTGGATCTGTCTTTCCAAAGTCCTGACCTTTTCGTCAACACACTGAAGTTCACAAACCACCATCTTGAATCACATCATACAGACATCCCCTAGCTAGAAGGCCATGAAAAGGTGGTAATCGCAGCGTAGTGCCCACAGTGTTCTGTGAAAGAAGCTACGTCTTTAGTAGTACAATATATCAAGGTGAAATAAGATCCAAAGGCAATTCATACATGTTATCTAAAACATTATTTTCCATCCATTTACTGAATGTGTTTAATCCACTTGTGATATCATTGTACTTAACTGTATCCTGCCAGCATTGGGCACACATACCAAGTTAAGATGACAGTTTATTAACAGGTTATTGGCAGGTTGATCCAATGCTCCACTGAGTCACTACCCACCTACTTCCACTACAAGAAATGGAATAATGAATTTGGATACTTTTTGTGATCCATCTGTACTCTTCATCCCTCTGAAAAATATTTAAAACTCTGGTAAGTATCCTAGTGCCCATCAGAATATGAACAATTAAAGGAATTGCTGAGACTCATTTACTTTTTTCTAGGTTGACAAATAATTCCAATTCTCTCAGAAAATTTTTATGGGATTCTCCAGACAAGCAAGGCACAAGAATGTCAGACTCTTCCACCTGATTTTTAATTGTAGGCTTCTCTTTTTTCTTGAAGAAGCTTGGTAGTGAGTTTTTCTAGTGAGGATATACTGTACTTATCTGTAAAAATTCTTGAAGAAATAACAATACAGTGTTGTGAAAAACTATTTGCCCCCTTCCTGATTTCTTATTCTTTTGCATGTTTGTCACACAAAATGTTTCTGATCATCAAACACATTTAACCATTAGTCAAATATAACACAAGTAAATACAAAATGCAGTTTTTAAATGATGGTTTTATTATTTAGGGAGAAAAAATCCAAACCTACATGGCCCTGTGTGAAAAATAATTGCCCCTTGTTAAAAAATAACCTAACTGTGGTGTATCACACCTGAGTTCAATTTCCTGATTACTGCCACACCTGTTTCAATCAAGAAATCACTTAAATAGGAGCTGCCTGACACAGAGAAGTAGACCAAAAGCACCTCAAAAGCTAGACATCATGTCAAGATCCAAAGAAATTCAGGAACAAATGAGAACAGAAGTAATTGAGATCTATCAGTCTGGTAAAGGTTATAAAGCCATTTCTAAAGCTTTGGGACTCCAGCGAACCACAGTGAGAGCCATTATCCACAAATGGCAAAAACATGGAACAGTGGTGAACCTTCCCAGGAGTGGCCGGCCGACCAAAATTACCCCAAGAGCGCAGAGATGACTCATCCGAGAGGTCACAAAAGACCCCAGGACAACATCTAAAGAACTGCAGGCCTCACTTGCCTCAATTAAGGTCAGTGTTCACGACTCCACCATAAGAAAGAGACTGGGCAAAACAGCCTGCATGGCAGATTTCCAAGGCGCAAACCACTGTTAAGCAAAAGAACATTAGGGCTCGTCTCAATTTTGCTAAGGAACATCTCAATGATTGCCAAGACTTTTGGGAAAATACCCTGTGGACTGATGAGACAAAAGTTGAACTTTTGGAAGGCAAATGTCCGTTACATCTGGCGTAAAAGGAACACAGCATTTCAGAAAAAGAACATCATACCAACAGTAAAATATGGTGGTGGTAGTGTGATGGTCTGGGGTTGTTTTGCTGCTTCAGGACCTGGAAGGCTTGCTGTGATAGATGGAACCAAGAATTCTACTGTCCACCAAAAAATCCTGAAGGAGAATGTCCGGCCATCTGTTCGTCAACTCAAGCTGGAGCGATCTTGGGTGCTGCAACAGCACAATGACCCAAAACACACCAGCAAATCCACCTCTGAATGGCTGAAGAAAAACAAAATGAAGACTTTGGAGTGGCCTAGTCAAAGTCCTGACCTGAATCCAATTGAGATGCTATGGCATGACCTTAAAAAGGCGGTTCATGCTAGAAAACCCTCAAATAAAGCTGAATTACAACAATTCTGCAAAGATGAGTGGGCCAAAATTCCTCCAGAGTGCTGTAAAAGATTCATTGCAAGTTATCGCAAACGCTTGATTGCAGTTATTGCTGCTAAGGGTGGCCCAACCAGTTATTAGGTTCAGGGGGCAATTACTTTTTCACACAGGGCCATGTAGGTTTGGATTTTTTCTCCCTAAATAATAAAACCATCATTTAAAAACTGCATTTTGTGTTTACTAGTTTAAATGTGTTTGATGATCAGAAACATTTTGTATGACAAACATGCAAAAGAATAAGAAATCAGGAAGGGGGAAAATAGTTTTTCACACCACTGTAAATACTGATTCTTTTAAAATAAACTTTCACATATATTTGGAATATATTTCATGAGTAGTTTTTCTTGAAAAAATAAGCAAAACAAGTAAATCTGTATTCACATTAAATGCAAATATATTCTGAGATTTGTCCGCTAAGTGTCACAAAAGTCTTAATATAAGATTGTTCTACTTACCTAAGATGGTGCTGGAGAGTGACGAGGTGTAGCAAGACGATTAGCACATGAAAAAAAGAATTTCACTATACTCTGTGCACATGAGAACAATGACCCTAAACAGTAAACCTTTAATTTGAAATTAAATTCTTTGGCAAACACAGTCAGTGTTGAAACTGTTTTTATTTCATCCCGGCACTACAAACAGGCCATTGCAGTTTGCCATTGACGACTCCACTTTTTTCATTAAAGATCAACTCTCTTATAAAACAAGTTAGGCTGAAATAAAAAAGTATCCTCTACATGAATATTTTATCAATGCTGTTTATGCAACACAATGTCAAATGTAAAGGGTTGACAGAAAGGAAATAAGTGTTTATTGAAATTGCCATTCAGTAGCAAAAGCAGGAAGAGTGTTAAGAATATCCTGCAGATGCTTCCTTTTGGTATGGGCAAAAAAAAGAAAAAAAGTACACTGTGGCCACGTGGAAAAAAGCGGGACCCGCCGCATGGCCAACAGCAATCGAGCTGCAGACTCTAGTTTACACTTTTATCACTAAAGTGCTCTTCAGGCAATAAAGGAAAGAAGCAAGGTTCTAACATAAACATTTTCAACATCAAATATAAAATAAAACTCAACAGTATGGCACATTTCCATTTTGGCATGTAAACAATGTCATTTGAAATCAGCAGTACAAGCATCACCCATTGTGGGGAAGGAATAGTTTAAGAAAATACAGCATTTAATTTGCCAATAATGAGAATATTCTAGTCAAAATAATTAAAATGCAAGTCAATCAGAAGCACATCAATGCTGTGTAGGTGATACATGCTCAGTATCCATACAGATGCGATCACTATGACACATTTGTCACTGCATCATCGTGTAAACAGCGCTGAGTTGCTGTTTATTCTTTGCACAGTCTGCAGAAGAGAAGCAGGGGTCCATAGCACAAATCCAGTGTAGTGGCTCACAAGTTTTTATACCAATTTACATGTGTTTAGCCTTGGAAAGAGTGTGAGTTACAGAAATACAAGTATGTCTGAGTGCCAACAGGTCATTTCTCAACAAAAGAATCTAATTTTAAAATTGTACAGTCTTCTTGTAAGAAAATAAAACAATTTAATGTTATTCACATTACAACTGGTTACTATTCCATTGTCGTTACCATGCCCAGATACTTGCTTTTGACTAATGTTCCTTAAGACTGCTATTCATCAGTAATGACTGCATCTTTATTCACTAGACTTGCACTGGGTAAAAGATTCCAGCAGGGGGTGCCCAAGTTCAAATAGTGCAAATTATTCTCAGTGCAGTCATAACAAATATCAAACTGAATCACATAAGAAACTTTCTTCATATTGTAAAAATGTCTAACCGTATATGTTGTACAGCAGGATCAAAGACCCTAGCTGTTTTACAGGTAAGATAAATAATATCAGAAAGTAAAAAAAAAACAACCTATTCTAGGTTGTAGAGAAAAAGAAACATTTTCAGAATATTTTTCAGTGCAACATAACAAAAGTTCTCAAAATGTATTTTCAGTAAATTCAACCACTGCACTTGGCTTCAACCTCTTTAGTCAGTAATGGCGACATTGATGATGATGATGATGATTACACGGTGACTGTGTCAGACCTTACATGACCATTCACTGATGTACACCTCACAGTTACTAAAGTACAGGTTTTGTTGTGCATGGTCAGGTCATGTCAGGTTCCTGAAAATGTCTTGTCAAGTTAAAGGATATTCATATAAATAGATGTTTTGAACAGTGATGATTAAAAAAAATAAGTTTAGAATCACTAACAACTAGAATATATCACTTTTTGAAAAGAAACACTGGTGTCATTTACTGTGCTGGTACTTGATGGGCAGAAAGTGACTTGCTTCAAGGGCCTTCTGAGGGACTTTTGCAACTCTCTCCAAAAAACAGCTTTTCTCAGTGTAAGGGCACTCCATGTAATATATATCAATTAGACATTGATGTTGTCCTTCTTAACATGAATCCTTCAGTCCAGAGGTGCACATTCCCAGTCAATTGGTCTTTATGGAGAGCTAAGTTTTCTTGTTTTGAGATTCCCAGGATCTATAAGAAAATTAAATGTATTGTCAGCAAATGGGATACAAACACAGCAGTGGGGATATCATCTCTCAAGTTGCATGAATGTGGGGGTATGCATCTGTAAATTGTCAGAGTGCATTAAATAAAATCTGATTCATCAGTAAAATTTGGGAATTAAATCTACTGCCTTCAGTCCATTCACTTTTAGATATGACTTTTTGATTACATGTTTGGAGGGGAGTCACAGCCTACCCTGACAATATCAGGTACAGAGTAAGACCCAACCCTGGATGTGACACCACAGTATTGCATAGAGTACTCACACACACACAGACACACACCCTCACTGCTACATCCATAAACCTGCTTAAACCAATTATAGGACTGCATATTCATTTTGGTTAGCAGTTACTCTACAAAAGCAAATGTCTGGGAATTTCTATTTTAACTTATTTTTTAAAGGTAGAGGTGTCTGTGTTAATCCAAGTGAAGAGGTTTGTATCTTTTGTTTTAAAATGTTTGCATATAAATAGTACCTTTATTTTGTGCTTCTAAAGGTTGTACTAACCCTCTTAAAATATTTCATTGTAAGAACTTTGATATCAGCACATAAAAAAAATATACAAAATAAGGTTTTGATTGCAGATGAACTGCCAAATGGCAAAGCAAAGGTACCTGTCTCTGACTGCAGTTGCAATAATAAAATATGGGATTTCTCTTTTACAAGTCACAGCCTACAGTGATGTAGCTCAAAGTCAAGATTAAAAGATGGGTTGGCTTTTTTCATCAGTAGCAAAACAAATTCATCAGCAGCAGTACATCACTATTAAATGTACAGTATTATGACAAAAGTCTGCCATCACTTGAACAGGCACACTAAAGTATATGAGAGATATATGGTTCTGATGTATGATACATTTCAATATCCAGCACCTGATCAGTCCTACCTTATATCAAAGCAGATCATTTCACACCAACTTGCTTCAATATTGAGTTACCTTGGGGCTGAGACAGTCCCTGCTTCACTAGCTTCAAGGAGATGAGCATTACCAGGCAATACTAAAATTATGATTTGAAAATAGTTCTGCATAATATATTTGACAAGCTTCCAGAAATGTAGCAGTGACAGAAGGATAATACCATTTTCATTCTGCTCTAATCACTGAAAAAAAGTTAATTTGGTACTAAAACAGAGAAATGGTGTATAAATGGTGTTTTATATCTCAGACCAGTGCTTCCCAACCCATGTGCCGCGGCACCCTGGTATGCCGTGAGCACGGACTAAGGGTGCCGTTGCTAGGTGTCAGAACATAAAAAAATTAAATTTGAACTGATAATAATAATACCAGTTACACCTCAAGACTAAAGTCATGCTACCTGTGTGCTTTAATACAGTCCAGCGTGCATCCTATTTCAACTGCAATCTGACGAATTAATAAATACTAGCTCTAATTTGCTTACTTGCCACAGGGCAAGTGACGTTGCTTCCTGTTGTCTGCTTTTTTTTGTGCCGAAAATGGCCGACTGTAGTGAAAGTCGTATCAACGACCTCAATGAAAATGATAATGCGGGGAGCAGTAAAGTTGCAAAAACGAAAACACGATACTATCAGTTACTTGAATTATGGGTTTACATTTGTTGACAAAAAAGGTATTCAGCACCCGCGATGTTTGTTGTGTGGTGATATCCTTGCAAATGAAGCCATGGTTCCAAACAAATTGCAACGTCACTTTCAAACCAAGCATCAGAATGCAAATAACAAGAACTCGGCATATTTTAGGCGTTCAATGGACAGCCAGCAGAAGCAAGCACAGCTGTTTATGAAAACTGTGTCAGTGTCAGACAAAGCCCAGTTGGCTAGTTTTGAAGTCACAGAACTGGTTGCCATGGCAATGAAACCACACGCCATAGTCGAATCTTTGATTATGCCAGCATGCAAGATAATGGTGAAAACGATGCTTGGTGACGATGCAGAAAAAGTGATATTCAAAATGCCATCGTCAAACAACACTGTTTCTAGGAGGATAGAAGCAATGTCATCTGACATCAACAACAATGTGTGCGTTTTACTTCAGACCTGTAAACGATTTGCTCTGCAGATCGATGAGTCTACAGATGTTAGTGGAAAATCCCAGTTGCTGGCCTTTGTAAGGTTTTCGAACGGCTCAGAAATGTTGGAACAGTTTCTGTTTTGCAAGGAACTTATTGAAACGAAGGGAGAAGATGTATTTAAACATGTTTGCACATTTTTCAGTGAGAATGATTTGTTGTGGGAATGGTGTGTTGCTATTTGCACAGATGGTGCTCCTTCTATGACCGGCAAAATGCGTGGTTTCACATCATTTGCTAAGTGTGAAAATCCAAACATAATCACCACTCATTGTTTCATACATAGAGAAGCACTTGTGAGCAGATGCTAGGAACTGAACTGCAGTCAGTTTTAGATCAGGTCGTTAAAATTGTTAACTTCATCAAAGTCTGTCCAGTCAAGTGCAGACTGTTTGAGAAACTGTTCAAAGACATGGGATCAGAACATTACACTCTGCTAATGCATACAGAAGTCAGATGGCTGTCAAGAGTTAAAGTTCTGTCACGGGTGTATGAACTGAGAGATGAACTCCGCCAGTTCTTTCTTAATGAACAAGCAAACAATAAGTTCATAACACTGTTGGCTGATCCAACATGGTGCAGTAAACTTGCATATCTCGTTGACATTTTTAAAGTATTGAATGCATTGAATTCGGGCATGCAGGGCAATGATTCGAACATACTGTCTGTTACTGACAAGCTGCAAGCTTTCCGTCGTAAACTTCTGATGTGGACAAGTGAAATAGAAACAACCCATTTAATTGGCATGTTTCCTCGTGCAGTACAGGCTAATCCTGGCGCCGTCGTGTTGCATGATGTCATTGTTAAGCATTTCTCACAGTTGGGAGACAATTTGCAACATTACTTTCCAAGTTTAGACATCCCTGGCAATGACTGGATAAGGAACCCATTCCATCAGCAGCTGGACTTGTCTAACTTACAGATGACAGAGAAAGAACAGCTACTTGACATTGCAAATGACCGAACATTACAGCTGAAGTTTAAGGACATGAATTTAACAGAGTTTTGGATTATGGTTGAAAAGGAATGTCCTGTGTTAGGTGCTAAGGCTGTTGGCATACTTATTCCATTCTGCACCACTTATCTGTGTGAAAAGGCATTCTCGGTATTGACACTACTGAAGACAAAACACAGAGGAAGTTTATTGTCAGTTGAATATGATTTACGAGTGTGTTTGTCAACTGCAGTTCCAGCTCTTATTGACAAACTTCTCTTTGAAGCCAGCCTTCGCATTAATTATGACGTTATAGTCTGCTTTGTGCCTTGTGACTTATTGCACTTTTCATGTTTGTGTTGTGTTCAAGTTTTGCATTTGAGACTGGTTTACTGGAAATTTTTTTTGTTACCTTTGTAAATGCAAAAATGTGTAGTTGGAACGCCTCATAAAAATAGGAATCTCATTCTACTCAACTGATGAGTTAGGATTAAATTGTTAATTTGAGTAGTTACATATCAGAGTGAAGGGGTGCCGTTAGCAGAAAAGATTTCACTAAAGGTGCCGTGGTTTGGGAGAGGTTAGGAAGCACTGTCTCAGACCCTTATCTTTTTCATTATCATTAAATGTGTTAGAATTTCATAGGATCTGCAGATTCAACCTTAATTAGAATAAATTTATGCTTCTTTCAGGGGATTATCTAGGTATTACCAAGCTAGGTACTTTTCTGCTGATCATTCCTGAACAGTTTATGTAACTTGGAATCATTATTACATATTTTTTTCGAAATATGATGAAAAATATTAAAACAAGATGTTAATAGATAGTGTGGCATACGGCCGGGGCTCTTGCCCAGCCAGGAAGACTATACAGTGGAAGGACTGGGCGAGAGAGCATTTTCATGAGCATTACCTCCCCCAGAATGCTAGATGGTTGCCCCCCTGGATTACAGCAGTGCCTCGGATTCCCTCAGGGCACCTTGAGAGATGGAGTTTAGAGCAGCCCTGTGAGTGCTGTGACGTGGTGCTGCAGCAACAGCTGAGCACTGTGTGGCAGCACTTCTGTCACACTGGGAAGTGCTGCCAGAAGAAGATCATTGAGCACCTGGAACTCTACTGGGTGCCCTATAAAAGGAGGCAGCTGCCACTACTCCGGGAGCCAGCATTGGGAAGAAGGCAGACAAAGGTTGTCGGGAGGAGTGGAGGCGGACACAGAGGAAAAGAAAGAGAAAGGAATGGAAGAAGAGTTTTGTGCTGTGTTTCTGTGCTGTACAGGTGGGAAACAGGGGAAGGTGCTTCCTTCAGGAAGAAAAAAATAAAGAGGGTGCGATGAAATTGTGCCCTGCATGTGTCTGTATTAGGTTTAGGTGGCAGGAGTGCCCTCTGCAGAGCACAAAAGTTAAAATGAACAACTCCCCAAAGCTCCTATATCTTTTTTAAAGCATCCCTGCATAGATTAACACGTCCTTCTTTAAGTAGACAAACTCAACTGTAACCTTAGTTATACCAAATTTAACATTAAAAAGGTGATTCTACAAAGACTTAAAGCTGACAGCAGAATGGCACTACCTCCTTAGAATTTCTAGTACTTGGCTGTAAATATTTGTACAATTAAACATTGGTAGTTTTCATGGTTAGCCATGAAAAATCCTGCTCAAAACCTTTTCTGTATGCTGAGCTCTTTTGTTTTAGTCAATACTAATTTAATACAAATTTACCAGCAATCCAGTGGTTCACTTATTCAAGGCCCAATGTAGGACACTTTAAAGGCCTGTCCCAATACATGATAACCACTTATTTCAGTCTTATTTAAGTTATTATTCACTATATCGAAGATATTAAACAACAATCCCAGAACTACAGCAAAATACATTGTGAAGATGCTGGAGGAAACAGGCAGGCAAGTTATTATATCCACAATAAAGCAAATCCCACATCAACATAACCTGAAAGGCCGCTCAGCAAGGAAGAAGCCTCTATGTAGATATCCTGCAGCAGCTTCTCAACTTCTCAGCATGGAAGCTGAAAGTTTCCAGTCACAAATGGGTCTTCTAAATGGACAATGACTCCAAGCATACTTCCAAAGTTCTGTCAAAATGGCTCAAGGAAAACAAGGTTAAGGTATTGGAGTGACCATCACAAAGCCCTGACCTCAATCTGATTTAAAATTTGTGGGCAGAAATGAAAAAGCTTGTCCGAGCAAGGAGACCTATGAATCTGTCCCAGTAACACCAGTTCTGTCTTGAGGATTAGGCCAAAATTCCAGCAAATTATTGTAAGAAGTTTGTGAAAGGCAAACCAAGCCATTTGGAACATGCTACCAAATATTACCAAAGTGTATGCAAACTTGTGAACCACCGGAATTATGATATAGTAAATAAAAAGTAAAATACTCAGTCTGTAAACATTGTAAGAAAAAATTACTTTTGCCCTGCACAGAGCAGATGTCTTAACGATATGTCAAATTTATGGTTCTGTTAGTATAAACTCTGTGGAGGAGTTAGAAACTAAGTTTTAAAGAATTTACCTTAAGTGCATGTAATTTTTTGACTTCAACTGTAATTTATCCAGGAAATGATAAATGCAGACATAAAACACAATCAGGACAGGTAAGGAGCCAGAATTAATTTTTGTGGATTTTCATGGATTGACTTTAGAATAAATTATTCTACTTGCTATGTTCCTTTTTCTTTTGCTCAGATTGTGTTTTTTATTGCATTTTGTTTTTAGAATAAACAATGTACATTTAAAAAAGAAAAGCAAATGCAAGTGTTGTTAGAGTGGCAATGTCTTCTTTGAAGTTCTCACCTGACAGCCTTCCAGAGTGAACCTGGCTCTCCCCAATCACCATCTGTAAACTGCTGCCATGGATCCAGCCTTCCATTCTACTTGTTAAATTCTTAACCAGCCTGGTAAAAAAAATATTTAATTCAGTTTATTATCATCAGATTAAATAACTTCAATGAAAGTAGATTACAATATTTTTCATCTGTTTTCCTTGGGAATTATTAAAATAATAATCTGATAATGCTCACCATAGTTTTCAGCAGACACACCAAGTTATGCTGCTTTTGTGCATCCAACTTTCAGGGTTTCACTGGAATAAAATTAGACCAAATACACCCTAAAATGTAGGTGTACCTCTAAAGCATTTCAGCAAATACAGTCTATGGTAAAGGACTTGATTGGAGTTGGGTAGTTTTACAAGGTACAGGACCAGGGTTGGCCATTAGATGTCTTAACTGAAAATCCCCTGGAAGAAGAGGTTGGCACCTCTTGCTGTGCTATAGAAGATGGACTTTCACAAATATGGTTGGCAAAGAGAACTCCAGGTATAGTCACTGTACTTCTGGGATGAAAGGAAGCAGTGAAACCTTGGGTGTTATTGGAAACCTGAGCAGGTAGCTTCTGCATATTTTCTGTATTTTTCCACTACCCAGTTTAATGGACATGCAAGTCTTGGTGAGGAGTATATGGTCCTTAAAAACACATCAAGGACTCAGGTCACATATAATTATCAGACTCAACTTTAGTTTCTCAGCCCCAGATTTTTCATAGAGTAATCCTGATCATGGAAATGGTGGGATAATTATCTCAGAAGTGTTCCCTGGAATAAACGTCTGATTACAATATCCTTAAAGTTGGAATCAGGTACAGAGTATGACAATAGTTTGACTAGTGGGAGAAAAAAATGCCATGGCAAAAGTGAGAGAATGGAAGTTGAATTAAAGGTAAGAAAAGGTACATGAAGCACAAGGGAAATTTGAGTGAAAGAGGAACAGACTATAACATTTAAGGCACAAGCTGGGAAGTAAGCAACCAAGAATCTGTATGAAACAAAAATTCACAGCCAAATCGCAAACCGGAATCAAAGCGAAAACAATTGTTGCAAAGTCCTTACTGTATACTGTTGTATTTGGACCCAACTAGGGAATCCATTCCCGTACGGGTTTATCCATTCCCGGTAATTCGGGAATCCAGCATGTCATTCCCGGGAATGACACAGTGCAGGGGCATCTCACATGTGAATGGTTTTAGAACGAACAACACTTATTTTTAATAAAACTACTGCAATATGTTGACACCAATAAAAGACTAACCTTATCTACAAGCAGTTCATGGTGTCATATAAGTACATGTTCAAGGGTGCGCACACTTTTTTGGCTTGCCAGTTACTTTTAAAATGACGAGGTCGAAATGATCTACCTACATTAAAAATGATAAATATATATATATATATATATATATATATATATATATATATATATATATATATATATATATATATATACACACATACAGTGCTCAGCATAAATGAGTACACCCCCTTTAAAAAGTACGAATTTAATCAGTAGCTCAATGAACAAAAGAACAATTTCCAAAATTTTCACAAGGATGAGTTTTATTAAACACTTGTTTAACTCCATAAAATTAAGGTTAATAATATAACTTAGATCACAAAATCTTCAGTTTTACTCAAATTGGTTGAAGCAAAAATGAAGCAAAATTGGTTGAAGCAAAAATTAATACACCCCGCAACAAAAACTACTAAATCTAGTATTTTGTATGACCACCGTGATTTTTAAGGACAGCACCAAGTCTTCTAGGCATGGAATGAACAAGTTGGCGACACATTGCAACATCTATCTTTTTCCATTCTTCAAGAATAACCTCTTTTAGAGCCTGGATGCTGGATGGAGAGTGATGCTCAACTTGTCGCTTCAGAATTCCCCACAGGTGTTCGATTGGGTTCAGATCAGGAGACATACTTGGCCATTCAATCACCTTCACCCTGTTCTTCTTCAGAAATGCAACAGTAGCTTTAGATGTGTGTTTTGGATCATTGTCGTGTTAGAAAAGTGCACGACAACCAAGTGCATGGAGTGATGGCAGCATCTTCTCCTTCAGTATAGAGCAGTACATTGTTGAGTTCATGATACCATCAATGAAATGCAGCTCCCCAACACCAGCAGCACTCATGCAGCCCCACATAAGGACACTGCCACCACGATGTTTCACTGTAGGCACCATGCATTTTTCTTTGAAATCCTCACCTTTACGACGCCATACAGTTTTGAAACCATTAGTTCCAAAAACAGTGATCTTTGTCTCATCACTCCAGAGTATAGAGTCAAAGTAGTCTTCATCTTTTTCAGCATGGGCCCTAGCAAATTCTAGGCATACTTTTTTGTGCATGGGCTTTAGGAGAGGCTTCCTTCGTGGACGATACCCATGCATGCCATTCCTCTGCAGTGTGCGCCGTATGGTGTCATGGGAAACGGTCACTCCAGTTTGGTTTTCTACTGCTTTAGCTAACTGCAGTGAACTTGCATGCCGATTTTCTTCAACCCTTCTCATCAGAAGACGCTCCTGTGGAGATGTTAACTTCCGTGGATGGCCTGGACATCTCTGTAAGATGGTTGCACTTCCATCTTTCTTAAATTTTTGGATCACTTTTGCTACAGTATTTTGACTGATATGTAAAGCTTTGCTGATCTTCTTGTAGCCCTCACCTTTTTTGTGTAAAGTAATGATTTCCTTTCTCAGATTTTTTGACATTTCTCTTCCATGTGGAGCCATTGCTGACAGCATGAAATGGGAAGGACTTTTATTTGTTAAGTAATGCCCTTTTATAGTCACCTGTCTGCTGGACACCTCTTAAATGAATCATTAGACTCACCTGTGGCTGAATGCCTGTTAATTAGAATTTTGTAGTCTTAAGTGTGGCTTTTCTCCTAAGACTATAATTGGGGTGTACTCATTTTTGCAACAATTTGTTAGGAAAATCACTTTTTTGTGTGTGCAAATTAACAAATCTTGTTTGCAATAAATGGCCCACATTTGTGGGAGTATTTTGTAGTACAGTATCTCATACAGTATCTCATAGAAAATGTTGATACTGAAAGGAAACTAAAGGTTTACTGACAAATGTAGTGGGGTGTACTCATTTATGCTGAGCACTGTATATATATATATATATATATATATATATATATATATATATATATAGCATAGTTTTACTGTCAAATAATGCAAAGAGTATGTGACACGTGTTTCACCCTTTACATTGCGTCACAGCGTGTGGTTCGTTTATTTGACAGCATGTAAATTGGGGTAATTACATTCATGGTATTCGTAGTCTGAATAACAATCTGATTGTATGGATGCATGTGGGATGGCAAGTGTGTTAGAAGAAAAGAGATCTCAGACCGGCCGCCTTGTATGTGGCAAATGCCATATGGAGGATATATGATAGACTAATGTTTAAAAAAAAAGTTTTTTTGAATGCAACGCGATCTACCTGATCAGAAACTGATACACTTGTTGTAAACAATGCCCACACTTGTGTTGCTTTGAAACGCCGCCATTTCAGCTTTTACTGATGCATCCAGTTTCTTGTCATCATTCTGTGATAGCAAGTTTCCTGGCACAGATAATGCGGAAGCAACAGACTGACGCATTGCAATTTCAAGTTGATGTTCAAAGCTGTTGTCTGACAGACGTCAATGAAGTCTGCCCTGTCCCGGCATTCGTGAGCTGCCGAGTGCAGACTCCTCCCAATCCATTGTGCTCAGTCTTAGTGGGAGCCGGGAGACTGACGACTGCTGCTGGTTGACTGAATCAATCTGAAAAACACTACACTGTGGGCCAAAAAACCGTGCCACTTAATTATTTTCAACTATAATTCTGTTATTTCTTGATCGATTTTTACACTTTTACACGCTATATATGCGAGCTTGGCCATTCCTGGTTTCCCGGGAATTACAGCAGTTTAATTCCCGGGAAAGCGGGAATGAAAAATGTCCGGAAATGGATTCCCTAGACCCAACTATAGTAATCTTTGTAATCTGTTTTTAGAAAAAGGTACCCATGTCTTGGGTACTGAATTCTATGTGCCAGCATTATGACATATTGCCATTGTGACAGCACCTGACCACTTGACTTGCTATATATGCTGCCACTATAAATAATATGGCTGTGACCATCAGAAAATGATAAAATTACAGTACCTGAGATAAGCAATGAAAAATAAACAGAAGAAAACACATGTTTAAAAATTCCAGAAATGAGAAAATTTATAACAGCTCTTAGTTGGTCCTAGGGATGCAGACAGAGCCTTACTTGTTCATATTGATACTTTGGTTCTGATATTTCCTTCCTAATATTATTATCTTTACATCTTTTCCAGGGTTTTGGCATTAATTGTGGGTTCAAGGACTGCCCCAGATTGCACCCCTTATTACTCATAACTCTTTATGATGGACCTGTATCAGCAACAGGGCCATAAGGACCAATAATCTATGAAAGAGCCCTGGATAGCTGGAAGATTCAGTAGGCTTGAAAAATTAAAAATAACACTAATAATAATGAAACATTAAGATAAAGCAGTAAAGAAGCTGCTAATTTAACTTCATTTTAGCAGCAATGAGGAAAATGAACAAAGAAACAAAATGATCAATAGACAAAAGTACCTAATTTATGAAGGCCTACCATCAATCTATAAATACTTACCTTGATTACCTGGCCTTAATATGACCAGATTTTAAACTAGGATTGCCTACCACCATGCAATAACAAAGAAGCACAAAAATGAGAGGCATGCAAAGAGTCAAAAATAATGTGCCCAATTACAAACAACAAAGTAACTTGTCCTAAGTAAATCACAAAGTAAAACTTTAAAAATGTAGGCTGTGTCTTTTCTAAATAGAATAAGAAAAGCTGAGGTATATAGACATACTCAATGTGTCTTGAAAATATGTTCATCAAGTAGCATTATGAACTCCTAACTATGTTGGGTTCAAGGTAACAAGTGGCTATTAATCAAATAAACATGTTTTTTCAGCAAAAAAAAATTTACAAACAGTAAAAAATACAGTCAATCAGGATATTCACCTGAGAGTCAATGGGGGCACATCCCTACACTACATGTCTTTCAATATGTTTTAAATATGAAGTTATAAAGTTAGATCTGGGCTTTATTCTGAAAGAATGGCCAGCCATTGAATTTAATGACTAGAAAAATGTACTTTCAAGCATGCAACACTACAAGTGAGCAATAACTGAAGACTTTTCCTCACATATTCACTCCTACAACATACAGCTTCAAAATACTCTGTAATATATGGATGTAGGTATAAATCATTAATAGGGATCATCTGTTCTGTATCTTTATTAAAAGGCTACTATCTGAAGGTATAGTTAGTTTAAAGATAAACATTACTTCAAATGAAATCTCACTGGTGGTAGAACATAGTAGAAACATTTAAGTGATGAGAGACATAGTATAACCTTATTAGTAAGGATTATATTTAAATTTTATTATTAGCTTATTATATGGACACAAACATGCCTTTTCTAGTGCATATGTTTTAGTCAGGCATGTAACAAAATACAGTAAACCTGAAATAAAATCCTGATTTCATGTTACATTGTGTTAAAGTGTTAACATTAAAAGCTTTTGCAGAACCAACTTACCACATGTTCCCTTGGTCTTCCTGTAACACCTGGATATCATCACCAATCCTAATAATTGGATTATCAGAGCTACCCCTCCTGCATTCTGCAATTGCACTGTACCTGCCAAGAGTCTGAAAGACAACTTAGTTTGGATGTGAATGTCTTTAAGTAAGCAATATCTATATTAAAATCATAGCAAGGTCACACCATTAAAATCTTATGAGCGTTCAGAGCAAAAAGACTAGCAGAATAACTATATCATATTGAAATTGTGTATGTCTTCCTGTATTTTTTTATTTTCACAAATGATTCTTGTCATTCATTGAAGTATTACTGTATTTAGATCTAATCTTGGTGACCAATTTATTGTAACATGACCATAAGTGCCAACAATGATGGTTATACCTAAAAGACAGAATATTGCAAACAGATTGTGTCTCTGACAAATTCAGAGGGGAGAAAGATTAAAGATTCATATGGCTTTTTGTAAGGTATGGCAGTGGGCAAGAGATGGGCCAACATGATTAATAGCAAACTTTTGACGTTTTTGAAAACTGCTGAAATATACCCAGGATTATCCCCTATGGAGTTCCAGAAAGCATGTGCAATGAGTGCAAAGAAGTAACAGGCTATTTAGGCAATAATTCTCCAATTTTAGGTTGTGCTGTATAAAGTGAAACTGTTTGGCTTGGTTTGTGGATCACTGGAGAACTGAAGGCAATGGACTGTATATGCAGGGCTTTTCAGCCATTAGAATTACGTATATTGTCATACAGTGCCATAGATGAACAATACATTCTACAGAATGCAGTCACAAGAATTAAATTCAAAAAGAAAAAAAATCCAAATAAGATAGAGATTCATTCTCAATGAAATAAGTAATCTGATATCATGATGGTACACACAGCAAAATAACACAATTAGAATACACTTTGGACTTTTAGTTGAAAATGCAAACCAGTAAAAATAAGAAATGAACATACTAATGTCTATTTATAATTTGGTATAAATTTAAACATTTTAGCAGAAAAATGAATTTAAAAATTTTAGCAGAAACCTTTTCAGTATTTTTAAGTTTCAATCAAATTGATTTACCAGTAGAACACCACCCTCTTCCTCATCCTCTTCTTCTTCATCCTCCTCTTCTGTGTCTGATGGGTTAGAAATGTCATTTGTGACAGTCCAGTCTTCTAGACCCTCACAAATATCCACAGAGTGAGACAGTCCTGACCAGCCTAAAGGAAACAAAATGAGCAAAATTTTTTTCTTGAATTAAACAATTTCTTTTTGCTGAAAACGAGTCTTAAATGTTCAAGTACAAAGAGAAACATTTAAAAAACAAAAGTACAAGAAAGTTGCAAGCAGGTTTGAGTGGTGGCTTTGCAGCTTGTGAAAAAACTTATATATAGTTTAAGTGAAAATTTGAGGTACAAAAAATTCAAGTGAAAAAAAAAATCTTAATCACCTGGCAGAATATTTTTTCAACTCAATGCATGAAATGTGAAGACCAAATTTGTATTTACCACTTTAATCCAGTAATCACCCTTACATTACTCAGAACTCTAACTTTTTGTATTAAACTTATCAGGCTCCTAACAAACTAGCCTTCACTTGTGACAGAGAAGACAGGTAGACACAATAACAAGTGAACTTTTAAGAAAAAATATATTTCACTGTTAAAATAATGGAATAAGCATGCAACAGGATAATTTTATAACATGGTAATAGGGACAACACAGATTCATTGTCCTTGGAGACCATGTCCAGACAGTGTATTCCATTCTTAAATTATATATGACACAATCCCTTTTTATATTTCCAAGACAGTTTCTTTTCAGAGACCTGTAAAAGTCCAATCTAAGTGCCAGTACTATAATTACAAACATCACATTTTGCTTCTAAAGATCAGGTTAACACGGTGGTATTGCTGCCTTACAATATGCAGACTGGTCCTTAGTGTTCAGTACGTGGAGTTTGCATGTTCTTCCCATGTCCACATGGATTTCTTCCAGATGCTCTGGTTTCCTTCCATATGTTCAAAGACATGCAGGTTAGGGTGACTGGTGATTTTAATTTGGCCTCCCATGTGTGTCTGTGTGTGTGTAATCAGGTGGTGACAGGCTGGCACCCTGTCTGTGGGTTGTTCCTGCCTTGCGCACAAAGCTTGCTGGGATAGGCTATAGCCGCCCCAGAATCCTGTTCAGGATAAGTGGGTTTAGAAAATGGATGGATGAACAGATGGATTCACCACTGGAACAGAACTTTGTTCTATATAGTGCCTAAGAAGCACATATTTTCTCTTTTATTATTAAGCCCTAAAACAGAATTCATTTACAGGACGTATCAGAATTAAACATTAATTTCATTTACCAGACTTTATTCCAACACTATTAATTTTTAATTACTTTAATTTTTTACAGAGGAACCTATAACACTTTGCCATTTTAGTATGGATCATTACAGAAATAAAGAAAGTGTAAAAATAAAAAAATACTAGGCTGAACAATGAAAAAACAGGGATCCACACAAAATATGTGCATGGGGCTGAATAATTTATATTTTAGATGGATTAGTAGCTCTAAAAGTCAAAAAGTTTAGGCTGTTAAAAATCAGTTTGAAGGTATTTGAATAATTAATGTTTTTATTTAAATCATTCAGAAGCAGCAGTGTTGCTAAGAAAATTGAAACCATCTATATAGCATAATTTGTTCTAAACATAAATAAAACATTTCAGTGTTTACACTGGTGTTAGTAGTGAATTATAGGCTGTGGCTGTGTACGTACAGTATGATGCTGTTTGCTGCCACATATGATACATTTTCTTTCATACTGAGATGGTATAAATAAGACAAACTTACTTGACCAATACTGAAGGGAAAAAAAGTGATCACAACAGTTTACCGTTAGATTCTATGAAATCAGGATATTACTTTTATCTATTTACTTCCTATTAGGTTCATTGTACTACTAAACACTGGCAGTGTATGTTCTTCCTGAGCATTTTACAGTCTACCTACTGTCCTGCAATTAGAAGAAACATTGCTGCAGCTGCAGTCTCTACAAGACTCCTTTAACAGTTAAAATACAAACAACATAAACACAAAATGTAATGTTGAATCATAAGCCGAAGAATGTCATACACTATATACAAAAATTACCATACACACACAAAGCTCAAGCACCACTAATAACAGTGTGTTCTTTTAATATTTTACCCAACCATTCATTGCAGTGCTGCCACATTGTTAGTGTTATCTAACAATACATTCTGATGGGATGAAGCTAGGGAAGTGGGCATACCATGCTAACCGTGATTGGTTGATTAAAAGTAGGCAGTGACAAAGACTGCAAACCAAATGTGTACAGGCTATGGTTGTTTCCAAGAAAACAGTCTATGTGGAGTTTGCATGTTCATTCAGTCTTTGTGTGGGTTTCCTACAAAAATTGATGTTTATTTCTACAGAACAAATAGACACTATCATTTCAAACGTCTATCCTAAATGATCCTGCTGTTAAAATTTGTATATATGTATTTTTTGGGTGTCCTACTGTGTACTAATATCCCATTTCATACTGTTTCAGCTGATACCAGAGCACTTTCCTTTTCTCTGTGACAATGACTAGGACTAAGCAAAATTAAATATGGATTTGTAGAAGATATATTTTTATACCAGTACTTCAATACATAAACTAATCCAATATACTTACTCCTGCGCTGAGGTTGATGTTCAGGAGAGAGATTTTCTACATGACCTGGACTGCTTCCAAGCATAACTGGGCTTGTCCTTCCAGACTCATTCTCTTCAGAGCTAAATGATGCCCTCTGTCGCTTACTACTAATTAAAAAAAATAAATAATACTTATCTACCAGTCTTATTCAAATTCATCTTTCCAAGACTAGTTTTCTGAATAAAGTACCTTTGATGGGCTATAACACAAGGAATTCCAAGCATGGGACTAAAATATAAAATGTTTATTATATAGTATTGTCTATTTTTTATTTTATTTTTAATTAAATGTACCTCAAGTCTTAAAAAAATCCTAGCCACTATGTTGACTGACAATAAAAAAGTTTAAGTTTGAGAGCTATAGAATATTGGGTCCTAAGTGCTGATATAAAATGTCTTTAGGTTATGCAAGTAATGCTGGTTTCCTGCCACCTACAGTATCATCTTCATGATCCTACTATGCATAAATGAGAACTTTGAAAAATCTTCTGTGTTGTTTTAACTGTTATCAAACTATACAACAGCTAATAACCAAGAAACTTGGTGTGGCAGATGGCTAGGGGTCCTTCCCAGCCAGGATGCCTGGAGGGTCCGGCAGAGGAGCAGTACCTTCCCCGGACCACGAGAGGGCAGCCACCCGGTCTGTGTGGGGGCCATGGGAGTAGAGCATGGAAGCTCAACCCAGTTGGGGCCCCCGGATACTTGTGGAGCCCTGGAAGGCAGCACTTCCACCACGCCAGGAAGTGCTGCCGGAAGAAGATTCCATGTACGCCCGGAGTGCTTCCAGGTGCAAGAGCAGCGCTTCCGCCACACCAGGAAGTGCTGCTGAGCGAAGATCAGGAAGCACCTGGAGTACATCCGGGGAAGATATAAAAGAGGCCGCCTCTCTCCATTCCAGGAGCCGAAGTTGGGTGGAAGTGGACAGAGCTTGCCTGGGAGGAGTTGGAGGCAATAAGAAGAAGAAGAAGGAAGTTGAAAG
Organism: Polypterus senegalus; assembly: GCF_016835505.1. NCBI lineage: Eukaryota > Metazoa > Chordata > Cladistia > Polypteriformes > Polypteridae > Polypterus > Polypterus senegalus. The sequence goes on along the minus strand of NC_053163.1, from coordinate 89,522,052 downwards.
GACTGTGTGTTTGGGTGATTACTGCACTGGGGGTTGGGCTTGTAAATAAGCGTTGCAAATAAAATGTGCGTGTTTAAGACATTCTGTGTCTGCCTGTGTGTGTCGGGTCCACACTTGGATATTTCATCTCTCTGTTGGGGGATAATATCCATTAAAACGTCCTGGTTCTCGTCGTCTGCTTGTTTCTGACATTGTGAGATTCCTTTGAATCTCCTCAGTTATATCCAGTTCAAAGACTTATGTCTGCTTTTTTCAAACACACCATTTGAATAAATACATTGTTCTACTGTAGCATTTTATTTATATGATTTTTGTCTAAATATTGGTGACAAGCTGCTAAAAACAAATGAACTACAATATCTCAGAGTCAGAAATAGGTGAAGACCAAATAGGAACAAAGATACAATAATTTCTACATTACTATAGTATATTGTACTACAGTACAACAAGTCTTTTGTTAAATTCATCAATAAGCTGCCTCATGGAACCTGTGCCATGCCTTCAAAAAGGCATGATGAAGATTTAATTAGACAGCACTTTTTTCAGAATAATGAATACCAAAGGATAAGAAAATACATAAAAAATATTCATGTCTCCCATCTCAATAAAGTTTACTTATTCAACTAACAAAAACAGATTTAGTAATATTTTCTTTGGTCTTTAAATTGGAATTAGGTTTTCAACTTTGATGGCTGATGCAAGTTTGTATACTACCAAATATGAGTCCAAAATCCTTTATTTTGTTTCCTAGTTCAACTTTTCAGTTGAATATTATCACATTTACTTAACTTTTTTTTCCTTCTTTTTCTTCAGTGATATACTTCATTTGTTGTTGATATACCTAACTTGTGAAATGTTTACTTACAACAAGAAACTTTTCAGCATAGTTTCTGTGATTGCTTAGTAAGAGATTATCAACATATGTTTGATCAAGAACCAAAGGATTAGCATGAATTGGCCAGTAGTAAAGATCTCTAATTATCTCAATGAACAGATGAAAAATATGCAGCACAGTCTCAGACCAAGAACAAACCCACGACCCAATTTGTCCACTAATTGACATTTAAAATCACTAATACTGACATTTGTCATTTTTTAGAGAGACCAGACAACTAGTATTGAAAACAAAATTCAGGTAGCGCCACATTCAGAATTACAAATACACAGCATTCATATAAATCATATGATAGAATATTGTACTATATTAAGATGCAGTGAAATTAATAATTATAAAAATCATACTGGGTTTCTCTTAAATAAAATGCCCCTCCTTTGATTTGCATGGCAATTCCTTTTTTTACTTGTTGTTTTTAGATTTTACCTGTCATACAAAGGAGGTGATAGCTCAATTGCTTGTGAGGTTGGATTGAAGTTGTAGGAGCCATCTGTAGATTCAAGAAGAATATTAGTACATTTAGACACATAGTACTGTACATAAGCACATACATCAACATATTACCATAAAAACAGATATCTTATGCACAATCATGCTAGCATATGGGTATGATAAATACTCTCTGCAAATGTAAACATAGCAGATAAGCAGTGACTACACATATTTATACTGTACTTAGGATAATCTAATAATGTGCACAAAGTATACCTTTGTAGTTACCCTAGGACTAGGAATTAAAAAGTTCTTTGACCCATTCATGTCAAAGTGATTGTTCACACACACCTTACCAAATGCTGTTTCTTTTTTCTTAGATTGCTGGTGTGCTTTCATTTTAAACAAATGAGCTATAGTGTAGGTATGACCTTACGGCTTATAACCGAAACATGTAAAGTAAGCTTGACCTACAGCCCATTCATGGCACTAATAAAACCAGTTATTTGATCCATAATGTACTGCATAAATAAATACAATGGGCAGTTCTTGCTTATAGGTCTCCATTAAAAGTGAAAACCAGCATGGTAAAGAACTGGATCCTTTAAGTGTACCTCTGTTCCTCCTTGCAAAATTGCATATGTCCACATAATTCTTAAGTTAAGTGTTTTTAGTACAATATATTTCTTTCACTTCTTCCTCTTTACTTATCTAGGCATCCTTGCCTTAAGTATGTGTTTTAAAAAATCCTTATCTCACTTTAACCTTTACAGTGCAGACCGTAGCCTATTAGACTTAAATAGCAAAGTGAAACAAGTGTGTAGCTTCCAATTATTCTTTAAGGAATTCTCATGCATTCCTCTTCCTGAAACCTTTCTCAGGTGCTTCACTAACCATATTTCATAAAATACCCTTGTGACTTTCTCATATTGAATGAAATTCTCTTAGTAAATCACCCTAAAAAAAGCCTTGTTACAACCTTGACAAATCCTGTAAAATCTAAAAGGTTTTTCTGACCTCTTCTGGTAACATAATGTCACTACATCAGAGCATATAATAAGCAATAAGCAGCCACAAACCTCTCAGATGTTTCTGCTGGTTGGTAAGCACCTTACGAATTTCATTTAGCCAGGCAAGCTTCACATCCATAGAGGAAGCCTGGGAGCAAAAAATATCAGAGCTGAGCAAAGTTAGGACATTAAAACACTGTGTAATATACCCTAAGTTACAAAAGAGGTTTTTATTTTGCTTACCTGGACCACGTACACTTCTTCCCGACCACTATACCATATTTCAAATTTCTTTGCATCACCTTTTACATTTTCAGTGATTCCTACTGCACTCATCTAAAAACAAAAGTCAAATTGTAGTCAGAAGCAAATCACTATATCATGAAATCACAGTTTGTGGAAGAATACCACATGAATGGTATTAAATTTGTTTCTTCTTGATTTTTTAGAGGACAGGCTATTAAAAAATTTACAGAAATTACTTTTTATGAAACATTGTGGGAAAATCCCTTTGTTATTATTACTAAAAGCTCTTATTCACCTTGGAGAAGAAGGTGATTACATAGTTGTAGGACTAAAGTGCACAGTGGCAAAATCACACTAGACAGAAAGTAAAACTTGTGCTTTGTTCATCCAAGTGCACTGAGCTGTATGACACATTTCTTAAATTTTTTATCCTAATTTTCTTTCCTTATGCAGTTGCAAAACAATCTTTTTTGTTGTGTCTGCTAGTTCGCTTGGAAGCCCTTCTGTTTTCTTTTTCTATGCATGCTTCCATTTTAACTTTAAGAAAGAAGCCTGAGCTGAGACTGCAGAACAGTGATTTACTGTAGTTTTGAGAATTTCTGGGAGACTGATTTGTCAATTTCAAGCTGTAGCATGGCAAGTAAAGATGCAGGTAATTAAGCACTAAACAGCTAAATGGTGTTTAAATATGTTTTTTTTGTGGTTCACTTTTTTCAAGCTGTGATACCTAACTGTTTTCTCTTCTATGGATGTTTTCACTTTAACAATTTCTACCATCCCTTTCAGGACTGGGTATTTGTAGATAATAAGCAAAACATTTTAACATTTCAGTGCCTTCCTTTTACAGGTTATACTTACATTGTGACATGTTTAATTTACATTTTAGATAAACTATAATTGACTAGACAGAATTCAAATTTCAGATATCTGCTATATGTGTTTACCTAGTGAAGACAGACACGTACAACTAAATTGATTATACAGATTGTGAATTAGAGATACATATTAGAATGTATCTCAAATAGTATATACAACTATGAGAACTTTCCATTTTATTTCAGTGTAGATTTTAATGCAGGACTTCTGTCACCACCAGTCTAGGAAAAGTCTGTCAGTTTTCACTAGCAGATATTTGCAGTTTGACATCTGACTAGTCCATTGACAAATGACTATATCCAAAATAAGAATTAGCATGAAACAATAAATATGAAGACAGCATGCCAAAAGAGAGGTTTTTGGCTTAAACTTACAATTCAAAAAATGATATCTCTGCTTATTTTTACAAGACATTTTTTCTGATTTTACATTTGACCAGATATGAAACTAAATATTTCCTGAATACCTTCAATAGCATTTCCAACAAAACTCTTCTGGCTATCATGTACTGTAAGCCAAATAAACTGCGTCATTCACTATAAGGTAATAAGACAGGTCTTACCTTAAGATAGTGTTTGAAGCTGTATGAAGGTGTTTTATCATACCCCTCTCCATGTTCATCTCTTTTCTTACAAAACAGTAGGGCACTTTCATATAAGAACAGATGGCGCTGCATGGGCTTAAATCGAGCTAGATCCTTCATTTTGGTGGGTCCTTTTTTGTGGCTGATCCATACACTGAAGGAGCCCTGCATAAGAAGTCGCCCCAGCTGATCTAGATCACCCTTTTAAAATAGAAAACATGTAGAATATACTACTTGGTAGGTCAGTTATTTACATCAAATAAACTTTACTATTACCCATTCATTTAGCAAATTAGTTTACAGTAGTGTGCATGAAACATGCCTTCTGTATGTACACTGAAGTGTAAAATATGACTTTATGATTTCACAATGATTTCTATCAGATAACTGATTACATGTAGATTCTTTGTCACATCTCAGAAATACAAATCTTAAGTGACTCATGAGTCTGATGTGAAATAAAACATATTGATCATACTATAGATATCTACAAGTAAGTATTGATGGAAATACTGATTATGCAGAGTGTGAATCAGACATACATAGACACTTCCTAATACTAATATCATCACATAAAATACTAAAACTGGTTAGGAGGATATGACACATAGCATTCTGGTTGCTGGTCATTTTGTATATTACAGTATACCCAATATTTACATTTTTTTATTTTGTATGTAACTGTGAAAATGATTTTCATGCATCTTCTCAATATTGGTTTTAAAGTAAGAAAAAATACAGATAACCAGAAGAAATCTGCCTGAAGAGGACAGAGCAGATACATAACATAACAAATGAGTTATGACAAACAGCCTTGTTTTTATTTTTGTTTATTGTTCACATATATGGGAAAAATTAATTTGCTTATTTGCCTATCTTGGTAACACGGGGTTAATGTGAGAATCAGCCCTGTAAAGGATGGATCTCCTTCACCAGGCACACTGATAATTGGTGAATCTGTAGTGTTCAACCAATCTAACATGCAAGTTTTTAGGATATCGTATGGAAAATCCACACAGATAAGAGTAGAACATGCAAATTCCAAAAACAAAGTGCCCGGGAAACAATCTGAACCCAGGAATCAGGAGCTTAGAGGCCTCATCTTTAATTGACCATTTTAGTTATGTAACCATTTGTACTTTCCATGGAATACAGTCAGCCCTCCGTATCCATGGGTCCCACATCTGTTGGTTCAAACAACTGCTGATATTTGAAAAAAACAAAATCCAGAATGTTTCACAAACCAAAACTTGAATTTGCTGTGCGCAAAGCACTAGGCTGAATTCATGTGAATTAAGTGATCTGTATAGGAATACCCTGCTGTTGCCTACCACCATAGGAGCTGAATAAAATGTCTCAGAAGTAAATTTGCACCTCTTATATTTCAGCCAATTGCTAAGCTACCACACTGCTCTTCAGTTAGCTAGCTCGGCTCACATGAAGTACCCTTGCACTACTCTGTATATCAACCAACCCCATTCGCCATCCATCTCCGCCTATATAAAAGAAAAGCTTTTTCTCGCTTACCTGTCCTAGACAGGCTTCTGAGTACTACCAATCCCAAAGGTGGGAAATGGTTTTCATCTTTACACTTCCCAAAATACTGTAGCTCTTAAACAAAACAGAAAGTCCTTGGTGTCAGAAAGTGTGCATTCTTTGTTTCTGTGAAAAAAATGACTCCTAAAAAGCAATAAAGTGGTCAAAGCAATCCCTCAAAGGTTAAGAGGCAGCATAAAATGGAATCTCTCGATGAGAAAATAAAAATATTAGATATTCTGAAAAGTGGAATGTTGCTTACTGAAGTCATTATTCCTGGATATGGAGGTCTGACTGTATTGACTAACAGGCTTGCTGCATTAAAGTACCACACTATGCTTCTTTTGAAAAACCACACCTTTGGGCAATATTATATTTTTTAGGCTATAAATTTATACTTCTTCCATTCAGCCAGGCACTAGAAATCAGTTCTACTGAAAAGCATGTGAAATTTTAATGGACCAAATTATTTTTCTAGTGGTTCTCTTTTTGTTATTGTGATGTCAAAAAGTTACTTGAAGCATATAGCACAAATACTTACATCATAACCAGTAATGGAGATCTGGTGCATAGAGTCATTTACTGATTTGAGTAGTTGTAGCATGGCTTCAAGTGCCTCTTCTAGCTCTTTGGACCCTTCACTGCTTACACTATACTTTAGTAGCTCCTAATAAGATCAGGAAGAAAATTAAGAAGCAGGAGTCAGCAAGACCATATGCAGTGAAATGAGGTTAATACGAATCATTAAATCATTGGGTGATAAAATTTTCTTTAAATGTTTATGTTGACATAACTGACAGACTCTCCCCTTTTTCTCATAAATCTTTCCTGCATTAACCAAGGTTATTACTAAAGAGGAGATCACTTCCCTTGCTTCCTCGATAGCCTAGAGATTTCACTAATTTGTTTGCATGACATGATAGTTACTAGCTGCACAATCAAAGAAACCTTCCAAATAATGCTCATGACAGGGTTATTGGAATGTTTTATTTATTTTCTTACTCACTTTTAGTAAAAGTTGGTATTTAGTGAGTCTCTGAATGGGTTTGAGTAAATAGGAATCCAATCCAAGCTTGTGATCAAGTTTCTTCTGGCATTCCTTCAATGGAGAAAGAAATATTACAGATTTGTGAGGAATTTTGTAACATCTATATTTTTTACCTGTCACTGCTTGTTAACTATCCCTAAAATAAAATATAATACTACACTTTAGCTGGTTTAAAGGTACAGCATGTTATCATATTGGCAGTGTGGAATGTATCTACAAAATATTAAATACATGCATACATACATACCACCTCAATCCTGGTCTGGATTAAGTGGGTTAGAAAATGACATGACATGAAAGTCATGAGGGAGGAAACAGAAATTCTCAAAATCAGTCAGTACATGTCTAAAGTCTTGTTAAACAGTCTGCCAAGTGGCACAATGTTCAGTTCATCGAGATGCATATTTCTGACATTTATTCTAGAATCATGATTTTTTTCTAAAAGCACATCAGGTCATATCAAACATCAAAAAAACAATTATCACATTTTTTAACATTAACAGGTTTGTTAATAAAGAGTTTCCAAGAGATCAGACTGTTAATTAGGAACATTACACTAAACTACTAAGGCATTTGTGGGAAAGCATCAAGACACAAGCAAAACTTATTTTTGCACCATGATAACACACCTGTACGCACACCATTGCCCAAATCCATTGCAGTTTTTCCTTTGCATGTACTGAATTGACCAGGTCTCACCATGACGTTTTTTGTTCCTCAAACTAAAATTGAGGCTGAAGGTTGACAATTTGCTAAAAGAAACCCAGGACATACAAATCGCTGGAGGCAACTGACACAGTAACAAAGATGAGTACAGGAAATATTTTCAGGAATGGAAGTAGTACTTGGTCAAGAGTATTGCATCTCAAGAGGTGTACATTGATGGTCACTGAAGTGAAATTGCTGTAAGTTGTATAATATATTTTTATTTCTGTAAATTTTTGGGTCCTTGCTAGTACAGTAACACCTCAATTATCCATCACTTCATTAACCTTCTGTCTTCATTAACTGTCATGGCCAAAAAACTAAAAAAAAAAAAAAACTTTCCGCACACCAGCAACTACCTATTACTGTACTACTACTGCCGTGCAATCCTGCTACGAGCTATGCACAAGAGAACAACTCTCTCCCTTGTGTTCTTCTCCAGCACCACGTTTCATGCCGCATTTTGAAATCACAGTGTCAGTTACATACCTTCAGTTTTAATAGCATTTCTTAGGTTTTCTCTTTTGTTATAATTAATCTACTATGCATTGTTATGGCCGATAAACATACACGTGTGGTGTTAGAATTGACACAAAAAATGTAAATTATTAAACATTTACGAAATGGCAAAAGTGCTTCAAGTATTGCTTCAGTTTATGGAGTAGGAAGAACAACAGTGAACGATATAAAGCGTGATGCCGACAACATTGAAAAATGTTTTGAAAATGGAAACCACTGACGGCAATGTTATTCTGTGTTAATGTTCTTCTGTATTGTAATTTTATTTTTAAATTCTGTTATATTATGTTTTGTTAATCCATTGTGACGTGCATGCAGCTTGTGATGTGCTGTGGAGGAGCAGAAAGAATGGAATGCTGTAAGGGATGGGACTGGGTAAACGGCTTCTGTTCTGTAAGAGGCAGACACACCTGTGATGATGCAGGTCTTTGCTCCATGTTCCCAGTTCCCTTTTGGGAGCCCTCGAACCCAACACCGTTGGTAATGTAACTGGATGAGCTGGACAATGAGAACATCAAACAAAGCAAGGGGAAGGTGCAAAGTGCAAACGGTGCTTTTAATTAGGAAAACAAAACCAGTCAAAACCAAACAGTGTTCAAATAAATAGTGCAGTGCATCAAAAATCCACAAACAAATAAATAATCCATAAAAACAGGGTGAAATGTGGAGGTTAAAATAATACAATAAATATTCCATTTAAAAATGAGGTTAAAAATCAATAATGGCTGGAAGCAGTCCTTTAAAAAAACCTGGTGCCTTCTTTAGCTGGCGGCTCCCATGTTTCTCCCATCCGAGCCCTGCACCAGGGGAGTCGCCCAACCTGCAGCTGACCTTCTCCTACTGGTCTGGTAGCCTTCCGAACCCTGGCTTCGTACAACTCCACCAGACCAAGTTTCATGTTCCCCAGTGACCAGGGCACTCACGCTATGGCTTCCACCTCCCAAGCCTCCAACTCCCACTGCCTTCCGCAGCCTTATGCGGCAAGCTGTCCTCAATCGTGTTCACTCCTGCTCCTCTGTAAAACACAGAAGGCGTGACCCAATCCAAACACCCCCCAAGTGCTGGCCAAACACTCTGCTAGGGCTCACTTCCCAGCTGCCTATCGCTATCACAGCGGGCCTGCTCTTGTTTGCTCACTCCTGCACCAGCTCATTCTCCAGCCTTCTCCCTTTTCTCCTTTTTAACCTCCGTCCTTTTCTTTTTTCATCCCTCTTTTTCAATCTTTCTTTTTTCCCTCCACACTCATGCTCCTATTATTTATAATGGGGACGTGGCACAAGTGCGGCGATTAGACACTCCCAGCATCAACTATGGACATGGACGATCCCACACCTGTGCACTTCGGTGCGGAAACACCCAAGCCCGTATCACACACGGGAACCGCTCTTGCCACACTACCACACCCCTTCTAAGCTATGAGTGCAGGAATTATTCATTTAAAACTGGCCTTTCCTACTGAGCCGCGGACCTGTTATATCACAACGCCTCTTAGGAAATGAGTTATAGAAAAAGTTGAGCGAAGAAGGAAGATGTGGCGGAAAGAAGTTTTGAGTAGGAAGTCAGGAGACAATAAGAAGGAGTGTTTGTGGTAAAGAGAAAAAAGAGAGATAAACTGAATGGTAGGGAAAGTTTTCTTTTATTGTTTTGGAAGTGTGCTTCATATTCCAGATAACAGAGTATAACATAGGGCACCGTTTGTTATGGAACGAAGACTCCAAGTAAACTTAAAAAAGTCCAGTGCTTCTGAGTTGTATTTGTTTGTTATACTGGTCGTTACAATATTATATGAATTAATTAATTTTATTAATACTATATTATATTTTGTGAATGTGGTTTTGTTGTGTAAATAAATACGACGATTCGCTAAACTAATATGCTGTATATCATTTTAAAAATAACTGTTCTGTTATCTGCCTTTTCTCTTACCCGTCATGGCCATGGTCCCGACCCCTGGCGGATAATCGAGGTTTTACTGTACTTATATACACACAAATGAAATTCCATGAATATTTACCATGAATGGTTCACAAAAAGAAGCACTTAATGATGCACTAGAAATTGCCAAAATTTTAAAGAACAAATTCAGTATTTTTCAAATTAAAATTATTTCTTCGTAATCTTGGTATGTAATAATTTTCCTCATAAAATGAAGCATTTTTTCTAAATTTTAAAAAATACTTTATTTATTCTAGCATTTTTAAATTTTGTAAGAATATACACCAAAAGCTGAAAGTAGGCATCTGAGAAATTGACAAGTCTAGTTAAAAATGGAAATTAACTTAAAAACTTAAGTAGCTGAGAAATGAAATGAAGCTGCTACAGCAACACAGAAAACTAAGCTAGAGACTCCTAACATTAGAATTTATGGCAAACAAAATGGAATAAATGTATTTTTATACTGGTCCCTTTTCAGGCTTAAGTACCATAACCTAACACTCAGTAGCTTCTGTGTGAAACATAACTGACATAATTTTACACACAACAGGACTATGCCATTTCAAAAACCAACCTGTCTGTCTGAGAGCTTCAGTGAAACAGATAAGTCACTCTTGTTGATAAGTAAAGGTAGGTTAGGATGAACTTACCTGGAAAAACAAGCTGTCGGAACATTGTCTCCAGAGCAGTTCAGACCTTGGCTTGTTCTGACAATACTGTTCGTACATCTGGAAGTTGGACTTCTACAACACAAAAATTGCCAGGAAGCAATATTAACAAAGAAAAGCACCATGTATGACGAACGGTGTTTACTAATTTTTCTAAGGATAGTTTTTTCTTGTTTTCCTGCAAGAAACTGATAAACATTAGTCTCTGTCAGTTGAGGCTGATACTACTATAGCAGGTAACTTTTTCAGTTTTCACTACAACACCTACGAGTACTGCACCTTTAATTTTTTATGCAGACTGCTAGCCTCACTGTCTATTTTAAGTTAATGATACTGTCATGGGTCACTGTTTGGGATACGTAACCAACAGCACATTGTCCCAATGGGGCACTAGTAGTTCATAACTGAGAATGGGCCAACAGCAATTAAGAGACAACAAGGTTCAAATTTTCCTTTAGCCCAAAGTGCATGTGTATTTAAAGCAAAAATGTCCAAAGTGCAGTTAATAGATTTTCATAAAACCAATTAAAATAAGGGTAACAAAAAGTTAACACCAAATGAACAAAATCCATTTGTTCGAATTTATTAAAAGAAAAAAAGTCCAAAAAAAGCCCCAAGTATATTTTGCACTTAGAACACAAGTGGTGATTGCTTCACTTTAATTCACCATGTTCCCTATGAAAAAGCACAAGCGGTGTCTTGTTTCGTCCTGCTTACTCCCTTCCAAGTGCGGTGTCTTCCATAGCCAGCCACAGTTCATCTCCCAGTGGCTTCACTCATAAGTGCAGCTCTGACTTAGCAGCCATCATACCCATCATCCCAACTCTGCTGTACCTACTTGCCCTTTCACTGCAATCTCCAGGCAGACAGCAGGGAGTCCACCCTGCCACCTCCAAATCAGTACCTGCAGAGCACTTCCAGTGTCTTCCCTGCCTCCACAATCACTACACAAGTTTGACGCTTTCATCTTTCCAAAGAAAAGTACCTACTGCCTCTTCAACTGCTTTTGCTACAGAGAACTAAACTGATATCTCAAAAATTGATCTCCTCATCTAGGTGATGCAGGTGTTGACTCATTTAACATTGCATTGCAGCTAATGACGAACAGCCACAGTGATCACAATTGCTCATGCCTCTTTACAAGCCGATTCCAGTGTCAGTTGCACTGCATCTATTCAGAATTTTCTGTAATGACTGTAATTATGAACTATCTTCTACAATATTCCTTCATTCTGTGTGCTTTGCTGGTGGTTCCCCAAGAGGAAGGGCAACACTGACATTACCAATCTTGAGCCCACCCTCTGGATATTTCAGTCCATAGTAAAGGAGTTCAGGCAGTGTTTCAATGAAGTGTATTTGGAGTGATTTTGTGAGTATCGCCTACTTTGTTTTTTTGTTAATTCTTTGATCTCTGTGATATTGTTTTTAGACTTTTAACTGGATTGTGTATTAGGTCTTATTTGACATAGGATTGCCTCATTTTTGGTCTTCTGAACACCTTCCATTATTCTTTCTTTTCAACAAATATTTTTATTTATAAAGGATTATCTCTTTTGGTCACAATCTGGGGTTTTTCAAGGTTTTCCCTGTGGTGAGGCATTTTGCAAATGGTTAGGTTTATTTTTAAATTTAAAACCACTTTTCCTATTTTTAAGCCTAGTCAGGTCAAAGACTACTGATGTAGTTGGGACTAAGCTGGTCTCAAGGAGCCTCTGCTGGGTTGGCTAGTAAAAGTCCCTGCTTGCTTTTATGGTCTTTCTTTGTATGATTCATCCCCATTTTGTTCAATGTAAGTTTATTTATTTTTTTGATTTTATTAAAATCAAATAAGATTTCATACAAATAAATCAAGTTTTATAAAAACAGGTTTGAAACAAATCAACCCCCACCCCTGAGAGCTAGGCCAGCAGAGTAAAACTTTAAGCTAGTAAAAATAAGTAAATAGACAAATTAATAAGTGAATAAAGATAAATGAGGATTCTTCCAGTTGAGCAAGATAAGTCTACATGCAAACAGTGTAGTAAAGGCAATTACAGTTTGTTCGTCCTTTTCCACTTTAAGCCCATCTGGAAGTACAAAAAACACATCTGTTAATGGGTTAGGAGGGATTGTGACTGCAAGGCAGTCTGAAAGGCATTTAAAGATTTTGATCAAGAATGATGTTAATTTGGTGCATACAATATATAGTATCTATGTGTTTTCTAATGTTAACCCTTTTGTTATTGTTGACCGAAAATGAAAGTGTGTAATTCATTATCTATGCTACCTTTCTGATATCTATCAATTTCTCTGTTCTCAAGGGTCAAGAATTTCAAAGAATTTCTATGCTGGGTTGGAACCTTGAAGACTGCTTCTTTGTATTTACTTGTTTAGTGTAGTTTAACGAATAAATGTTTAATGTCATTAACTGGCATGATGAATAACTGAATCCATGGGCCTCAGGAAGAATGTACAGTAAGGGGCAAGAGGAAAATAAGGTTCAAAAACACTGTTGCAGATCTCTATATTATTACAGGAGACATCATCAGTGAATGTTTTTGATAATATTATAACGATGATTCAAAGTTGATTTGTTCAATGTTGATTTAAAATTGCGATAAATTTAAATGCTGTGTTGGCACCCTAAAATTATGACTTCCTCATCATACAATGGACTTAAATAAATGTCTATAACCATGAAACAGTAAAAGATACTAACACCATCATCATTAATCCTCCTTCTACCATATTCTGAATAGCCTGGCATACTTATCTCATAATACATTTTCATACTCTATGTAAGTGTACAAGAGCATTGGCTTCTTACAAAAATGTAAGGCTTTGGTTTGATAACAAATCTAGTGGCATTGGTTCATTTCAGTTATTGTCACATATACACAGTGTAATGAACTTCCTGTCAGCATACCCGACCAACACAGAACAGGCTGAAACTGTCTTTGTCTAGTGGCACAAATCTTGCTTTGTGAGTAATGTATAATATCCACCCACCTATTGTTGATACCTGCTTATAATATAACATCCTAAATTAATACTCTAGGTAAGCTAAACAGATGAGTTTCCTTGTGCATCCAGTTTTGCAAAATTGACACTAATGTTTGTTTTACATGTGACTTTGCAAACATTAAACTCACTAAAAAGAGGTTTTTGGGATTATATAAGTGTTTTGGTGAGTTGAAAGAAATGATCATTGTTCTTTAAGGGTTTGGCAATGCCATACAACCTGAAAATTTCTCAGAAATGGGTCTTGATGAAAATAATATGAAAAAAAACAAAAAAAATTCAACATGGCTAAACACAACTCACAATGAGGCAAAAGACTACTCTAAGGCAAAAGCTTCAATCCAGTGAGGGAATAAAATTGTAATCCAAATTAGTTGACAGGAAAATGCTTTACCTGCTGTCTTAGACAAGATTCTACTTTGGCTGGTACAAATATTTGACTGTACTGAAGGCATCTTCCCCTAAGCCCTAGTGCACGCCTACTGCCTGGTGGGAACTATAGTCTGTAGGCATTTTAATGGCCTGTCTGGCCCCTGTCTACTGCTCTTTTGGCCAAACACAACACCCTCTTAGTGGCACTTGCCTTCTCACAATGACGTCTAGTTTCTTTCTATCCATTAGTCTAGGAGCACTCTGCTACTTTAAATGTGCACTTGGCACAAGGTGGGGCAGCTATTCACCTCAAACACAATATTAATGCTTTGACTTTAGGGTGTACAATCATCCTAAAATCCAAGGATATCCAAACTATTACAAACTGCAGAGTTTCTAGCTATAGGAACCCCAAATGATCAATATACCAATACTAGATGGACCATGTCTATGGTCCTTGTCTTAGATATTAAATAATTAATTTAGCATAACAGATTTCTGCTATATGTTCCCTTTTCTCTGGAATATCTTTATAATGGAATTTTGTTTTCTTAACCATACATTTGTCTTACCTTGTTTCTCTTCTACAACATACACATTAATAGTTAGACAGATTAACATAACTAGCTGAAAAAAGAAATATATATATATATACACACACTACTGATGATAGTGCCTCCATTCAACCATCCATTTACTGTATGTAATATCAAGCTTTCTTAATGCAGTCGAAGGTCACAGGTTGTAAGTCCATCACTGTACACATGTATGCATGTGTAAATTTTTATACACACATTTCCAGGTATTTTTGAGTTCAGTGTGGCATTTTTGAGTTTTATTGCATACATTCTAAACTTTTACATTAACTATACAATTACTTTAAATGCCCTGCAAGGGACTGGGACCCTATACAGGATTATTTTCTGCCTTGCATCAATGCAGCCAAGGCATGCTCTGGCCCCCACAACCTGGGAATATTATTTATACATATAAAAGGCAAAGCCCTCATTGACTCTTCACTAATTCTCCCCCTTTCCATACAGGTGGGAAGCTGAAATATGTTTCATTTTTGCACCTTGTCCCGTAACGAACTTTTGAAAATAACGTCTTCTTTTTGGCAGTTCTCACCATTATGCTGCAAGGAAATTTCGGAACTGACCTCTCTTTTTGGTGGTTTCATTCTTTATTTGCGTTAACAAACGATTTATTTCACAGCAGAGACGCACAAGGGCTGCGCCCGGTCCCCTTTCCTTTTTTCACACGGCCGCTCTCCACGCACCTACCACGTGGTTAGCTCCCTGCCTATATACATTAACGATATCCCGCGCTCATGAGCCTCCTCACTTGCTTCCTTGCTGTCCTCAGCTGTTCGTTGCGCTCATTGCTCCCTTCCTCTTTACTCCACCGTTTCAAGCCTGTTATTGTTCGCCTTCCTTCATGTCTTCCTGCTGGTGATTCCTGCCTTTTCATTTACTCCACCGCTTCAAAACTGTAATTGTTGGCCTTGCTTCACATCTTCCTGCTGGTGACTCCTGCCTTTTCGTTACAATCATCAAATTCACTGTCAATACTAAAATAAGCCTACAACAATTACATTGACAATCATGTTATGTTATTTTTAAAATGTTTCCTTTTCTTTTTGATAACTTCTTTAACACACTTCTCCACTGCGAAGCGCAGGTATTTTGCTAGTCTCTCTATATATAAAATCTAACGTCTGTCTATCTGTCTGCTTTTCGCAAGAGAACTACTTAACAGATTTAGATCAGGGTTTTTTCTATAATTTGCTTGAACATTCCGGTTGATTTTGCGACTTCTCTCTTCACGCTAAGAATCATAGTTCGCTTGCAGGAGCGATATATTCGCGCTAATCAGAGACAGAGGCTGCAAGCCGAGGGGAGGGAGAAGAGTGACGTCAGGAGTAGGGAGCCGGACAGGGCCCTCCCCACTCACGTGCCAGCCACTATTTAAGCTGGTGAACCTCTGCGTTTTGGAGTGTACCTTGCCTCCAGTTAGCTAGCGATATCTGTTTGTTTATTGGTTTTTGAAGTTTGTCCTGTTTCACTACTATGTGGGTGAAGCCACGGGGGACGGCTAGTAACTATAAATTTGTAAGGTAATGGAAGCAGACCATATAAGAATAACTTTACTAAACAGAGTTGAAAATTAATTTGTAACACAAAATATTTCCTTATCCTTTTAACCCAATTAGTGATTGCATGGGCCAGGGCAAAAATCCCAGAATCAGTGGCAACAAGTCAGGATTATTACAAGGCAAATACTGTCACTTTGTAGCTTTATTTCATTTTTTAAATATTGTGAAAAACATTAAGAGAAATTAATTAAGAAAAGGTACATATTGGATGAGTTATGAACATTATGTTGTAAATATAGTTCATGTACTCTTCTGTTTTGCCAACTTATTAATTACTCCTAACTTTCCACTCTTAAGGACCAAGTGCAACTCACTCTTTCGAGAAAGCAGTACCCTACTCGTTCTGGAGTCTCCAGGCATCTCTCCAGGGCATTCAAGAAAATCCTGAAAGAGAAGACAACAAAGTTAACCCATGAAGGCACATGTGCTCATTGTCAAACACAGAATCAATCATAAGCTAAGTTTACCTTTTGGGCATCATCAGTTATCTAAAGGGAGAATGATCCTTTTTAAAAGTGTCATCACATACATAATTAAAAACTGTATTCTACTTCAGTTTTCAGATTTAAACAGTATATTTCCCATGACAAAATGATCAGATAAATACTTATAAATCAAATTTTTCTTCTGAAACCTCAATAATTATTTTACAGATGACTAAGATTGTAATGTTTAGTGCAGCAAAGTTTATAAACCATGTTATAATGTAGAAACATTAAATAACTAGAAAATTGACAATACACCTTGAAAAAAACTAATAATTAACATATACAAATTCATTTCAGGTTTAAAAAAAAAGCATGATATTCTCAAACCTACTTAATAGCAGGCCTGTAGGATGCAGTACTAGGCATAAAGCAGGACCCACCCCTGAGTAGGGCATAAGTCCATCATTGGGATTAGTTTAGATTAATCAGTTATCTTAACACATATGCCTTTGGGGCATGTGGTAGAAAAACACACATACAAACACACAAAGGGAGCATGAACATAATTTCACATGGACAATCACTGGAATTGGGATTTAAACCCAGAAAAAAGAGCTCATGTGGCAGCAATGCTAACAAAGGTATCATGCCTATAAAACATAAAATAAAAGCAATTTTAGGCTTTTTGATCATATACAAAAAAGAAACTCTTATGTATTTACTACAAAAAAGACTGAATTTTGCCTTTTGAATTTCCCTCCAATTTCAGACTTTCACAAATTTTAAAAACCATTTAACGGGAAAGCAGATTCATATAAGTTTATTTATGCATTTTCCGATGCAAATTTTTAAGTAAAACTGGAAACTACAGTACATCATATTCACATCAATTGACCCATTCATTTCAAACTTTTTTACTACTGAGTGTGATCTAGCAGCATCAAAAATGATAGTAATCAACATTTTAAGCAAAATCCAAAGTATCTTTGTTGCTTTCAGGACCAAACTATATAATATGAGAGAAAACATATTTTTGCACGGCCCTCTCACATTTATAAAATCCAACACAAATTTTAGGAATTGCTTTAATACAAAGGTCTTAATCTAATGATGGTTTATAAAAGACACTTTTTCTGAACACACATTTTAGTAATTAACTTTCCATTGATTTGTTATCAAACCTGCTTAATCTAGTACAGGGCCAGTCACCATGACTGAAGCTATAACAACCCTGCATTGACCAGACCTCGACTTGGACAAGACCTGAATCTCAACAGAACACTCCCTAATTGTGAGTCAGCAATGATACCCACTTTGCTGCCATTCTAACCAAAATGTGTCTATTACTTTGTGTTTGAATTGTGTGAAACAAAGTTTTGATAGAAAATGTTGTCCAATATGAAATTTGTTGGTGAATGCCTTAGGTTGTTTTCAGGATTCAAGATCACACAGCAAAAAAATTAATTCTACCAAGCCAGCAGGGATTATTTATACAAATGTCATAAATTCAAACAAAATATTTGCACAATTAATTCTAGATGGTTATATTACACATACATCTATTTAAACCATTTAAGCAATGAAAGATGTATGCACTGTATCAAAAAACAAAAAAATGTTTATTTAAAATAGTTTTGATTGACAGCAGCTTGGATAAACAAAACAAAACTGAAATAGGTATAGAGCACAACTACATTTTACAATGCAATATCTAAACAGCCATTGAGATATATGCTTTTTATAATCCCACTTAAAATGCCCTTAAGATAAACAAGGACATAATGGGTCAGTTGCATTGTGCTCCGAGATGGGGATGATTCCATTTACATTTGAAACAGATCAACATACAGTTACCAATTAATCCTTAAATTTAAAAGAAGCAGATTCTGTGTCTCCAATTAAGAAATTGCTTGGCCACCAGTTCGGAAAAGTGCACATTAAAGGTGGTGTTAGTTTCTTTTAAAATGTATTAATTTGGAGTGTTGTGAAGAGTATCTTTGTGAGTCTCTCACATTATGTATTATATAGCACCTGTGTTCTACAGAAAAGTTTGCACAACAAGGCATTTTTTATACGTTTTGCTCTGAATCGGACTATATGTATGTTGGTGACTGTTGGATTAATTTGGTTATTAGGAAAGGCTGTCGGCATAATGAATAACTCTTCTGTATTATCTACGTAATTGAGAAAATGAGTTATAGCATTATCAGATCCCCATAGGCCTTGGGTGTCATACACATATAGTTACACTCTTTGAGCATATTTTATGACTGCAACAGAAACATGGCTACGTTTAGGTAGGAATTACATTTCTGGAGCATAATCTACAGTTCAGTAAGTGACAGCACATAAAATCTGAAGTGGAGCAGGGGATTATTTTAGCAGGAGTGTTATAAAAATCCTACTACAAATACAGTTGACTAATATTGCATAACACTCACTGCAGTAAAAAACAAAATACAAATAAATGTGATCTTGCAATTGCTGTGAATTTGGTTCTACACCTGCATTCATTTTGTTCTTGTATATGCCAGGGTGCAATCCTGGGTCACCCTGATGGTAGATTATCATTCACCCATTAAATGCTGAGAGGCAAAGATGCTTCATATACAACTCTACTAGCATTTAACTTTCACTGTCCTCATTGTCTAAATACTTTCTATAGATTTCATGGCCTTTTCAGACTTTTGGCATGAATAATATTTACAATAATAACAGAATCACAGGTTTAGATCTAATGTATGTAGCTTAATGATTGCAGTTATTTTTTATTAAATTTACATGAGGACATACTGTTTCCCTATGTTTGTTAGCAAGAAAAAAACTGAGCCAAAGGTTATAGCTGAGGGACAAATAAAAGAACCTGTCCTAGCCATATACTAAATAGATAATATTTCTCCAACAGACTTTATTTTTCTGTTTATTTGGGAGCTGAAATGACCAGCAGTATATTATCTGATGATAAGAACGTTTTTCTCTGAAATATTTTGAAAGTTGAAAGAAAATTTTGATATTAACACGGCCACAGTAAAAATCCAACATTAAGTATTATATTAGAAACAAAACAGAAATGTCTGCCTAAGAAAAATATCAGTTTTCTTGCCGTGCCTGCTGTGAAAGTTGTATATTTCAGCCATGTTACCAAAGAGGACGCTCTTCTTATCACGCAGTAATGGAGGCAGGAGAGGAGACAATGCAGGGTTATCCATTTCTGCCCGATACCCCTGTAAAAGATAGTAAACCAAGTTTATATCATTTCAGGATCATAATACTTTGCCCTGTCTGATTAATCTAACCAGTCATAGACATGCAACTATTATTGTAGATATGATATTAAAAGGTCTAAGAGGTAAGGGGTTAGGCTCTCACCAGAAGGACAGACAGCAGTTCTTCTACATAGACTCGCTCCGTGTCAATAAGTTCTTTCATTACATGACTGTAAGACACATGAATATGGCTTAAACGTAATGTACTGCACAAACCGACTACATAAAATCAATCATATGTTTTTATAAGACAATGAACTGAACTGATGTTTTCATTTCCAGTCAACATTAAAAAACTGCTGAAAAACTAAGTGTTTCTAAACAACTGAAAGACAGTTAATAGTACTTTTAGCTAAAAATAAAAAAAAATGTAGGTTTTGAAATAGTCCACTTTTAGCGCAATTCATTTCTTGTGCAGTTAAAAAAAACTCTAAGCTCATTACAGCATAGAAGCCCTAAGGGTAGGGAAAATAAATAAAAAAAAATAACCAACTATTTTTTTGTAACTGGAACATGTGGTTCAGACCTGGTAGACCAAGTTGGTAAAGGCATATGAAGCCTGTGTCTACCTATATAGCATATGTAGCATGTAAATGCATAATAATTTCAAAAACATTTTTAATTAAAAATTAAGCAAATTTTGATTTTCATTTGACATGTAAAAGTTCTCTGTTGTCTATACAATACAAATACCTATTCGTTAATGATTTGGCAAATGACAGATTCTTGTTTTTGTGTACTTGCTAAAACAGGATCTCAATCGTACAAAGTAGGTCTGCAGAGGCTGACAGGAAGCATCTCTACTATAAATACTTATTAAAACATAGGAATTCTTGAAAGCTTTGGATGCCTGATTACATGACCTTGAACTTAAACTTGCTACAAGCAATGCACAACAATTGTAACAGCATACATTCATATGTCTTGTGCATTATTAGCATTATTGAGAAATCTACCATAGTAAGATTTGTAGAAATTGAATCACCATAATAACTACACCTAACTTAACATAAAAGAAAGTACACACACCCCAGCAAAAGCCCATCAACCCACAATCAGGTTTGCCTCAAAATACATTATGTACTTAAAGTTATATTTTTACATTCATACATCTATATATTCATATATACTGTATATATACAGTATATATTTATATATACTGTATATATATATATATATACATATATACACACACACAATATACAAACAATATATACAGTGCATATATCTTGTATCTCTCTATGATAACAAAAAATCTTGGAACGGAGACGAGAGAAAAGACAGTGATACAATATGAAAGTTGCTGTACAGGCTTTTAAATGATCGTTGTGCAGCGCAACATGAAGATCACGCAGCACATCACAAGCAGTTGTAGCTGCTGTAAAGGCTTTTAAATGATCGTTGCACAGCGCGACATGCAGATCACGCAGCACATCACAAGCAGCATGATGGTGGGGTGGAATAACTCATTCACTACAGCTTTATTACTGGCAAATATCAAGAAATAAAAAATGAATGAAATGAAAATAACAAATTCTTTAAATTGTATATCCAGATAACCAAACCTGGGGGTTGGCAAGCGAAGTGAGCAGGGGCAGAGCTCCCTACTCTTATATATAAAAGTCTACACGTGGAAATGTGTGTGTCTGTCTGGCCCAGAAGTGAGAGGTGGAGTTGGGGTAAGGGCTCTACCTCTGAAGAAATGAAAATCTCGCTTAGCCGCTAATAACACATGTGGGGCCAGCACATCAGCAAAATCAATCAATCAATCAACATTTATTTATATAGCACATATTCATACAAAAAAATGTAGCTCAAAGTGCTTTACAAAATGAATAGAAAAATAGAAGACACAATAAAAGATAAACATAAGTCAACATTAATTAACATAGAATAAGAATAAAAATGAAACCTCAGAAGAGGTTCTGATCTTCTCTATTCCTTTCCATCAAAACCCTCAGAGCAAAAATCGCATCTGTAGTGCTCTTTCCTGGCATGAAACCATACTGCTTCTCATTAATCATCACCTCCCTTCTTAACCCTAGCTTCCACTACTCTTTCATATAACTTCATGCTGTGGCTCATCAATTTTATTCCCCTGTAGTTACTACAGCTTAGCACATCCTTCTTATTCTTAAAAATTGGTACCAGTACACTTCTTCTCCACTCCTCAGGCATCCTCTCACTTTCCAAGTGCAACAGTTTGGTTAAAAACTCCACTGCCACCTCTCAGAAACACCTCCATGCTTCCACAGGTATGTCATCTGGACCAACGGCCTTTTCATTCTTCATCCTGTTCACAGCTGTCCTTACTTCCTCCTTGTTGGTCCATTGCATTTCCTGATTCATGATCACCACATCATCCAACCTTCTCTCTCTCTCTCATTCTCTTCATTTATTAGCCTCTCATAGTACTCTTTTCATCAGCTCAACACACCCTCCTCACTTGTGAGTACATTTCCATCTTTATCATTTATCATTTATCACTCTAAACTTCAGTTTAAGGGTGAATCATGTACTCCAGGACATCACTGGAAATTAAGGGGAAGCTCATTTAAAACTAAGGCCAGGAAGCACTTCTTTATGTAAGAGTTGTGGGACTCTGGAACAAACTACCGAGATATGTACTGAAGTAGCCTTGACAACCTTTAAGAAAAATCTGGATGACATACTGGGACAGTTTATATATTACCTAAACAAACAGGTACTAAATGGTCTCCTCTTGTTTGCCAAATTTATTATGTTCTTATGCATTTCTTTTAAATTCTTTTCTTCCCTATTAGGGTTCTGAAGCATGAACACTTCATTTCTGTGCCTCAGATATTTCTAGTGTTGTTTTTAAGGATGTAAGATATTTTTTACATCTTTTCTATCTCCATTTAGTGGGTGCCTCCATGTTTTGGGCTGTTTGCATTAGAAACCCATTCAGGAAGCAACATGTGTGACATCAATTACATGATCACATAAAGGTCAATCCTAATGATTTTCTGGGTCATCCAAGATTGGATCGAAAACAAAACTTGATTTGTGTGCTTTGTATGAAATTCCGGTTAAAAAAACTTTGCAATACTTGTATCAGCTACAATTTTTAGGGTTACTATCTTGGTTTTGGGAAAAGATTGCACAGGTTTTTGTAACTTCTGAATTGGATTTGTTTCTTAGTTACATCTGATCTTCTGGTCTCTCTTTACAGGAAGAACATACTAAAGACGAGTAGCAAGCACATAATCTATTTTAAAACAGAAAAATCTATATATAACATACACATTTCTATGATAGGAATTTCTGAAAACAAAACCTGCAACAGAGTCATCTCCTAGATCTATCGCAAGCCAAACAACATTTAAAGACATCTCAGCATGCATTTCATATTTTCTAAAATGCAGATCAGCTTTCAGATATCTGAAATGTACTTTAAAAACAAGTTTTCATATATTTTTAAATAATCTGTAATGCAGATTTTGAGAGATACCTAACTGGTGCATATGTGAAAAAAATCTCTTTATGAGTGTAGAACTTGAAAATAAAGTTTGGATGCTGAAGTATATATGTGGCTCTGGCTTTTAAAGTTGGTCACCATGATTTAATATGCATATAGTCACAGCCAAATGAGCACATAACCATAAACCGACATAGATGTGCCATGACTTTAGCAATGCACGAAATTATAACAACATAGAAAATGGCATTAATGAAAAATGATAATTAAACGAAAAATGACATTAATAATTTTCTTTACATTTATACAGCACTGTTCTCACTACTTAAAGCACTTTTAGTGAGTGGGACGCCACTTCAACCGCCACTAATGTGTAGCATCCACATGAATGATGCAATAGCAGCCATTTTTGCACCAGTATGCTCACCCAACATTAGTTATTAGGTGGTGAAGTAGTGACAGAGAGATAGTTAGAGACAGGGGATGATTAGGGGGCCAGATTGACTAGAATATGGAGGGCAATTTAGCCTGGACACTGGGATATACCCTACTCTTTACAAAGGATGCCCAGGAATATTTCATGGCCACAAAGAGTTAGGACCTCTGTTTTAAGTCTCATTCATAGGACAGTGTCAGTTTTTCAGAACAGTGCCCTCGCCACTGCACTGGGGTATTGGGATCACATTCAGACCACAGGATAAGTGCCCCCTGCTGGCCTCACCAACACCTCTTCCAGCAGCAACCCAAGTTTTTTGTAGATGGTCTTCCATCCAAGTATAGGCCGAGTCTGATCATGGTTATCTTCAGGTAGATGTGGACAGGCAACAGTCACTGTTGCTAGTGAAGTATGCAAGTGGCACAAAGGCGAATAAACTAATTTTCTGCAATTTAGCAAAATATTTTGAGATATATTTACTTCTTAAGATCCACAAAACAAAAACATTTGTAAGGCTAACAATGAAACACATTAAACAGGATACAATTCAAAGTTGTATTAATCTTAAACATTTCTTAATGTTTCTGGTTTCCATTCTATCCATGCAAATTATAATTAAAATGAATACTTAATATTAAAACTAACACAGTGCTATGGAAAAAAAAAGTCTTTGCACTATAGTCATTAAAAAAAGACAAATACCGTTTTTGCATCTCAGGACTGTCTTCACAATCAAGGCTGAAAGAAAGGGAGTTGCGTGTCTCCTGATAGTCATGCATTACTTCAATCTGTAATTAATACAAAAACCCAAAAGATCACTACATTTTCATTATTTTTCACATTTATTTTGCTTCTGTGTGAATGACTATGAAAAAGAGCAAGCAAAACTGTTCAAACAGCATAATCTTGTCATTTATATTAAAAATCTCAATCAAAACTATACTATGATGCAGAATCATTCCTAGAAAAGAACAAGCTTTCCCATTACTCTATTAAAATTTTGTCTCCCTGTTTGTTCTATAGAGTACTTTATAACACAGCCCAGAAATTATAGCAATATTCTAACCTTCCTGGAGCTAGGGCTCTTTCTTGAGGTTCTCTTCCCAGGTAAGGATAGATCAAATGAGAACTTGATACTTGAGTTAAAGTCCACGCCTATAACAACAGAAAGTAAAACAAATCTTAAGACACCATTCCAATCTCAAGAGAACTGATGTAAAATAATATCTCCATTACTACCCTTTCTCATTTTGGGGCTGTACAAAATTTTAACTTTAACTTCTTAGTTACTTATTTATTTCACCTTTGCAAGCAATCAGTTAAAGGAAAAATCAACTGACAATTATCTGATGGCAATAAAATTCTTAATAACTGGGTGAAATCTTTAAAGTCAAACTGGGGAATATATGTTAAATCTCCACTTTGAGCAGAGTTGAATTGATATATGGCAGTATACAGAATACCCATAGAAGGACAGAAGCATTTAATAATATTAGAGAGACAATATTTACAGTGTTACAATGTTTCCATTAAAAAGAAAAGGAAAATAAAATATTTAATACATACATTAAGCATTATTGTGAACACCATTCATGATTTACTACTGCCGTGATAACTGACACTAACTTAGCACAGTACTTATATTACTTGTCAATTAAATGTTTGGTGTTATGTCTGACACAGATTTATACACAATTGATTTTAAGTTCTTCCACAGCAGGAAATCAAGTGATATTAGATTTGTACTTTTGAACATTTAACCCATTGTTGCAGACTAAACGTATGAATTTATTTTCGTTTGCTGGTATGCACAAAAGAGAACGACAGGTACTATGGTATATAAAGAGTTCAATTATTATTAATATTTTATGAAAAAAATCACTAAACTATAATGTTATGAAATATCACTGTTCTGGAATTGACACCATATATTTATAGTAATTAAATCAACTGCCAATATCAAACAGCAAACTGACTATGTTAGACGATTACAATACCGAAAGAAATTAACAGGAAATTAACACGGGTGCTAAACAATTGCAGGCCTGAAAAAGCCAGTATATATTTAAATTCAGTTTATACAAGCACATGTAGTACATACAATATGCATTGATCAATCCATTTTCTGAGACAGAATATTGAAATGCACAGTTGTAGGAAGCCAGAGTGCAGCCTCTCAAAAAGTATCAGTAGAATGGATAGCTGAGGTCTGTGCAGATTTACAACAGACTTTAGACTGTAGTGCTTTGCATTGCTTGCAACAATTTCCAAGACATAATATATGGTTAAGCTGGCGGAACTAGTCGATAGTCCATCACAGAGTCACATTTTCTCAAAGTATCATCTCGTCCACCACAGGTGAAATATCAGATAAGTGATTGAATAGAAACATCAAAAGCAGATATAGCTAGTGTTAGGTCAAAATAGTTTGATTATGAGTGTTATCTAATGCTCTGACATCTGTCCACTGAAACTGCCCTGTCAGTCATGAGTGATCACCCATTTCTACCTTGAAGCTCACTTGCGAGATACCACCATTAGGCCAATTTTTTGCGTTAAAAAAATGACACATACACAGTGCAATGGCAGCTTTAACCTTTCAAAGTGGCACTGTTCCCCTATCACAAGCAGAGATTCTCATTAACCTGGGTGCTGCAGATCAAGCACGTCTACTTTGAAGCGCACCAGAGACTGATGGGAGAGGAAATGAGGTGCCACTGTCCCTAGACCTACATTAATATCTGCCTCTGAACAAGGAGGGAGTGCTACCCCTTAAAGTTCAAGCTACAACCTTGAAAAGTGGGAAAAATTGTTTTTAGAACAGCACTCAATGACCATTAAATGTCTTTGTGGGATCCACACACTTCCTTTTTTCCCTAGTGACGTCATTCCCTCTTTGATTTTTTAGCTGCCGTTTTCAATTTTGTTTGTACTTTCATTGTTTGTGTGTTTTTCATTCTTTCATTTTTTCTTTTTTGTTTGCACTGTCATTTTTTTTAATTAGCACTCTTTATTTGCACTTATTTTAAATTTTTTGTTCGTGTTTTGCCTTTCGAGACCACTGTAAGTTTCACTTCAGAATCATACCTAACACACTTAACATAAACACCTTTCTTCTTCTTCTCAAGACAGAATCTCAAAAACTGAGGCAGCAGTGGAGTTTGAGTTACTAAAGTTCTATTTTTTTATATATGGCAGACCAAGGCAAAACATTGAGAACCCTGCACACTGACCTGCCTATTTTATCCTCAGAAAGCAGAAGAGGAAGAGTCTGTGCATTGAAAATCCACTAACCACCAAGACTGCCTTTGAATGAAAACCAGGTTCAGATGGAATTCTACACTTTTCTCCTCCTTTAAATATTTGGACTTTCCCTGTGCAGCTGTCTGTACAAGCTGATTACAAAGCATTCAAATGTCTAATGGGATTAAAAGCTTGGGAATGAAGGCTCTACAAAATAATTAATTTGGCACAGCAAATCTCCATCTCTTTAATATGTTATTAGCAAATATGCCTGCAGGTACAGCTTAGAGACTAGTGATTACCTCACAGGATGATCCTGTTAAACTACTGCAGGCAGTAGAAGGGTCCAATGGTCCAACAAGAAAGAATATAGTTGGAAAGACTCATTATTTGATCATTAGAAATCCAAGCTCTGTGATCTTCACAATTGTCATATGAGACTTTTCAGGGTTAACTTTATTTTCTAAAAACTCTGATTAAAACAAAGTAGTGTAGATCTTGCCAATGTATGGATGAAAGAAAGTTATTTTTTCATCCAAAAAAAAAAAACTAAACTTAATGACCACAATACACCACCCAGAGCTGCAACAATATGTAAAGTCCAGTAAGTGATATTTCCTAAGCAATGTGTAAGGCTATTGGTGGCCATGCCAATTCTGAAGCTCCATGTGTAGTTTACAGGTGTTAGATTATTTGAAAGTGCTAAGACATTGTAGTATGCTTGCTACCTGTTTCACATGAATTATATAACGTTTAGATGCTGTGACAGGAGCTTGGCATCTTTACCCAGCCGGGACGCAACTGCGCACTATATTCAGGGGGAGCAGCCATGGACATTGCAAAACCTCACCCTGAATGCTAGTTGGCCGCCTCCCTGGGGTGGAACAGTGCCTCGGGTTCCTGCAGGGCATCCTGGAAATTGGAGTTGGGTGCAGCCCTGTTGGGTCCCGCAGGTACTGCCAGGAGGCACTGTATTTGGGACTCCTGAGCCCGTGTGGGCAACTAATTCGTCACACCCAGAAGTGCAGCCGGGAATCAGGGATCAAGCGCCAGGAGCACTTCCGGGTGAACTATAAAGGGAGCCAGCGACCACCACTCAGGGGCCAGAGTCGGGTGGAGGAGGAGACGGTTGCTAGGAAGGGTGGTGGTGTCAAAAGATGAGTAAACTGTGTTGTGTCTGTGGGTACAGGGAAGGCGTAGCCCATAGACAAAGAAAATAAACATTTATTTAATTTTACGTGTGCCTCCCATGTCTAATCTGTGTTGGGTCGGGCACTATATAGCGCTTATCTTACACTGCTTAACGTAAACTAAGTTATATCAGAGTTATGACAGCTTAGGTCTATAATTCATTGTCTGCATGCAGCTGTGGAGAACTCAACACCCTCATTCCGTTTCATTTTAATGTGGTAACTTTGATTTTGTTCATGGGAGAATAAAAAAATGTAAGTAAGCATGTAAGGTAAAAACTGCTAAAGGTACACATTTTGTGATGTTAAGTGTATTGTTTAATTCAGCATCTTTTAATAATTACCTTCAGTAATTCTATATACTTTTGTGTGTTAGAGATAATGAAGAACAGGACCAAAGTGAGGGTAGCAGTGGATCAGAGCTGTTTGCAGCATACCATAAAGAAAAAAAAGCTGAAAATTGCAGAGCCTTAGTCCAGCTAAACTATTACTTCGATATCTGTGACAACAGCCTAATTGGTTCTTCCTTATTGCTCAAAGTGGCATAGGTTACCTTGTTGAGCAAGTGTTTATTAATGGAGGGATGATAAGGCATAATACTGAAAATTAAGAACAAGCAGATATATGTCACAAATAAAAGTATAGTCATATATTTGAGAGGATAACAAACTAGTAATAGAAAAACAATGTATACAACATATTCAAGTGAGTGGACAACAATGATCAAAGTATAATAACATACACGAGTGGGAACATAGTAAATAGAAAAAAATGATAAAGAAAAATAAAAAATAAAAAAAAACACATACACAACAATATAAAGCTATCAACAAAAACAGAGGAGTACCTTGTTAAGTAATTGTTAAGTAATACAATCAATAGGTAACACATTCAGGTAATGTATAACACATATATAACACAAAAATATCAAAATGTGAAAATGAAAAAATAAGAAATTGCTCTGAATTGTACAGGTACAAAATAACAGAACATAAATAAGGATAAAATGCAAACAAAAGGTATGCATGTCCTTTCTGGGTGGTTAAATCATGACTAGTTTTATCATTTTTCAATGTTTGAGGGGACAACACGTTTCAATGGCTCAAAACCCACTTCTTTAGAGCCAAACGGAGCAATTTGCTAAAAAAAGGAAAATTAAAAAAGAGATTTTGTTTGATATAAAGGGCAAAAGAAAAACATGAACAATGAGGGATAACAAAAAAACTGATACTTGTGTACAAGGACAAAAAATAAAAAGCCTGGACATTATCCACAAAATTGGGTTGAAAGAACTGTGTGAAAAGATAACCTGATCTGAATAAGTAAAGAAATTACAGCAAAACTAAAATGGAAGCTAGGAGCAGCACATGAAGTTTAAATAAGGAGCTTTTCAATGTGGTCAGGGGCCTCATGTATAACGCCGTGCATAGAACTCACACTATGACATGGCACAAGCACAAAAGCGGGAATGTGTGTACGCACAAAAAAATCCAGATGCAGGAATTGATGCTTATGCAAACTTCCACATTCTTCCACTACATAAATCCCGATCAGAGCGAAAAGTAATGTTCGTGCACACCCCTTCTGTCCTGCCCCAACTCCTCCTAGAATTTTGCCTCTTTGAATATGCAGCTCAATATAAATAGCCCTTAAGCTCAGCCTTCATTGAAAAGACAATGGTAAAAGCACAGGGGAAAATATAAGAATTTCAGCGAATACCAAGTGGAGGCAAGGAAAAACATACTATTTGTTGGTTTATACAGTTTTATTATCAATAAAAGGAAGATGATCGAGTGACAGAGTGTCGAAGAAACTCGAAAGCTCAAGTTCACAAAGTTGCACAGTGCCCAAAATAAAAAAGAAGTTGTCACATATCAAAGTTGCCGTGAAAAGACGAGTCGTAGCCCACCGTCTGAGTGTCATATGAAAGCTTATTAGGGTACAGAGAAAAAAAAAATAGGTACACAGTCGGAAAGAAGCACAAAATGTCAACTTTAATATCGAAATTTCTACTTTAGTTACGTAGTTTATTTTGTCATTAAAGTAGAACATCATAAACTTCATCTTAAAATCGTTTAACTTACTAGTTTCTCAAATCCCATTGTAACTAAAGTAGCACGTTAAATGCTTTGTTTTGGATTTGATCTTCTATGTGCTCTATGAGTGTGAATAACTACATGCTTCCACGCTTTCTCTTTCTCCGATAGGACACAGAATCCATTACATTTGTAATATTACAGCTCTCTGAATAATTAAAATACTGAGATGTATATGTGATATGTTTTTCATGATGATAAGAATGAAAGCATATTATTAAACATGTGAACATGGTGGTGCAGTGATTGTGCGTGACCTTCGATAAAATTATCGCAGCAGTACTGTCTCTTTCAAACATACTAACCTCCAATTCCTGTCCTTACTTTTCTTTCTCCAAATACTCAATCGCCACACAATCAGCTCTGTAATAGACGTTAAGCCATCTGCAAGCTTACAACGACGATTCTTCAAAACTTTTAAGGAGCATTGAAATATCTTTGTAGTACGTGTTTAATTATTCTATCCATCTATCTTTCCAGTGTCGTGCCAGGCCAACAAGAATACAGCACGAGGTAGGATCAATCCGTAAACTAGCTAGTGTTGCAGCACAGTGTCCTCACATGTTTAATTATCAACAATACAGATTATTTAAATGAAGTTAAAGTTTTATCTGTTTTTAAAATGAGACTTGATTATGTACAGTATCTATACTATGAAGTGGGCAGCATGGTGGTGCAGTGGTAGCAATGCTGCCTCTCAACCAGGAAGCTAGGATTCACATTCCACATCCTCACTGCATATAGTTTGCAGGTTCTCTCCATGCCTGTATGGGTTTCCTCTAGTTTCTCCAGCTTCTTCCTTCAGTCAAAAGACATGCAAGTTTGTAAGACTGAAAATGCTGATCTATGTGAGTGTATTCACCCTGTGGTGGACTGGCATCCTCTCCAGGGACTGTTCTATCCTTTTGCCTTTTGCTTGCTGGCATAGGCTCCAGCTTACCTCTGACTGTACTCAGGGTATAATGTGTTTAGAAAATGAAAGGTTGGATAAACTAAGGTAACATAGCCTTTCAAAATTTACTTTCTTTAAATACTGTGTGTATTAGACACACTACATTTATGAGAAAACTGTGCTAAATCTATAGTACATATGCAAATTACTTCAAAGTAAAACAATTATTTCAGATGCCAGTCACTATTATATCTTGATACTTGATTCTTTGAGAAAGTCTATTCATAACTTAGATATTGGTATATGTCACATATTATTATAATTAAATTAACTGCAGATAGTGGTGAAAATGTAAGCATTTTATGCTCAACTCTCCTCAACTATGACTTGACTTCACTTGCTTGACTAAATCCAGCAATTCAATTCGCCTTGCTTGAATTTAATCATTATATCTTGAGACCTGACTTAAACTTCAAGGCCAGGACTTTAAGAATACTTAAGACTGACATATTTGGATTTACTCTCATTTGTGGTATTTGTCAAGTCGATTAGTGAAAATGCCTGGTATGAGTTAGTGGGGTATGTTCGTGTATATGTCCAGCAATTGACAGTTTTTTCCTACCTTGAACTAGAAGATGGTGCAATATACTTCAGCTGCCCATAACCACGAATTGGAAAGGTAATTTCAGAAAACTGATGGATGTAAACACTTATCTCTCATTTTCAGAAACCACTTTGAACAACTAAAATTCTGACATTCACAATAAATACTTCAATAATTGAGACTAAAAAAATGTAAATGAGAGATAGGTGTGGATTTTATGGAAATTGCTCCAATATGCTTTTGTTGGGATTCATTAAATACTACAACTCACCATGTTTAGGAGAAAATAGTGGAGATTTGGAACGGGGTGGATGCTCGGGTCGTGGTGCTACCAGTTGAACAGGGCGTACTTGCTTGTCAGCTAGCTTTCGTAGACAGACCTGGCGGTTCTGAAGCATCCCACGTACTGACATGACTTTCTCTTGAACTTCTGTTACTTGGGCCTGTAGGATGGACAACACAAACAAAAACATTGGTGTTGCTTTAAAATGTATGCTTGTTTTAGTATCTGACCACATCCATTTAACTACACACATGTAGTTAAGAAAGAAATTATGCCTAATTGTCTAAGTATACCATTTAAGATTAAATATACTGTACATTTTAAAATAATATATTTACTATTAAACATAATGAAATAATTAAAAAAATGTGTTTTATGGCATTTTGAATATATAGGAAAATACAGCAGTACAGCATAAAGGGGAAATAAAAAGAGCTAATGACTAGAGGTAGTACTCAAGGAAGCCAGGCAACGATGAAGTTAAAGGGTTTTGTTTGTTTCTCCATTCCCTTGCTCACTTAAAAGAATATAATATATACGGTGGGCTGGCGCCCTGCCCAGGGTTTGTTTCCTGCCTTGCGCCCTGTGTTGACTGGGATTGGCTCCAGCAGACCCCTGTGACCCTGTAGTTAGGTTATAGTGGGTTGGATAATGGATGGATATATATATATATATATATATATATATATATATATATATATATATATATATATATATATACTGTATACAGTGTATGTACATTGTATACACAGTGGATTGAGAAAGTATTTAGATTCCATTCACTTTCTTCATACTTTACTGTGTTTTAGGCTTAATTTTAAATGCATAAATTTTATATTTTCCCATATCAATTTACACTCATGGACACCAGCGGTGAGGGATGCTGTCAAGCTGAAGAAGGAGTCCTACCGGACCCTTTTGTCCTGTAGGACTTTGGAGGCAGCTAATAAGTACCGGCAGGCCAAGTGGAATGCGGCTTCAGTGATTGATGAGGCAAAAACTCGGGTGTGGGAGGAGTTTGGGGAGGCCATGGAGAACGACTTTTGGATGACTTCGAGGAGATTCTGGTCCACCATCCGGCGTCTCAGGAGGAGGAAGCAGTGCAGTGTCAACACCGTATATGGTGGGGATGGTGCGCTGCTGACCTCAACTCGGGACGTTGTGGGTCGGTGCAGGGAGTACTTCGAAGACCTCTTCAATCTCACTAACGTGCCTTCCAATGAGGAAGCAGAGCCTGGAGACTCGGAGTTGGGCCCCCCCAACTCTGGTACTGAGGTCACCGAGGTGGTTAAAAAACTCCTTGGTGGCAGGGCCCCAGGGGTGGATGAGATACGCCCGGAGTTCCTCAAGGCTCTGGATGTTGTAGGACTGTCTTGGTTGACACGTCTCTGCAACATCACATGGACATCGGGGACAGTGCCTCTGGATTGGCAGACCGGGTGGTGGTCCCCCTCTTTAAGAAGGGGGACCGGAGGGTGTGTTCCAACTACAGAGGGATCACACTCCTCAGCCTCCCTGGAAAAGTGTATTCGAGGGGTCTGGAGAGGATGGTCCATCGAATAGTCAAACCTCAGATTCAGGAGGAACAGTGTGGTTTTCATCCTGGTCGCGGAACAGTGGACCAGCTATACACCCTTAGCAGGGTCCTGAAGGGTGCATGGGAGTTTGCCCAACCAGTCTACATGTGTTTTGTGGACTTGGAAAAGGCGTTCGACTTTGTCCCTCGGGGAATCCTGTGGCGGGGTGCTCCGGGAGTATGGGGTACCGGACCCCCCGATAAGGGCTGTTCAGTCCCTGTACAACCAGTGTCAGAGCTTGGTCCGCATTGCTGGCAGTAAGTCGAGTCCGTTTCCAGTGAGAGTTGGACTCCGCTAGGGCTGCCTTTGTCACCGATTCTGTTCATAACTTTTATGGACAGAATTTCTAGGCGCAGCCAGGGTGTTGAGGGGGTCCGGTTTGGTGGACTCAGGATTGGGTCACTGCTTTTTGCAGATGATGCTGTCCTATTGCTTCATCAGGCCGTGATCTTCAATTCTCTCTGAATCGGTTCGCAGCTGAGTGTGAAGCAGCTGGGATGGGAATCAGCACCTCCAAATCCGAGACCATGGTCCTCAGCCGGAAAAGGGTGGAGTGCCCTCTCAAGGTTGGGAGCGAGATCCTGCCCCAAGTGGAGGAGTTCAAGTATCTTGGGGTCTTGTTCACGAGTGAGGGAAGAATGGTGCATGAGATCGACAGGCGGATCGATGAGGCATCCACAGTGATGCGGGCACTGCATTGGTCTGTCGTGGTGAAAAAGGAGCTAAGCCATAAGGCAAAGCTCTCAATTTACCAGTCGATCTACGTTCGTACCCTCACTTATGGTCATGAGCTTTGAGTAGTGACCGAAAGAACGGGATCGCGAATACAAGCGGCTGAAATGAGTTTCTTCCACAGGGTGTCTGGACTTTCCCTTAAAGATAGGGTGAGAAGCTCAGTCATCCGGAAGGGGCTCACAGTAGAGCTGCTGCTCCTCCGCATCGAGAGGAGTCAGATGAGGTGGCTCGGGCATCTGATCAGGATGCCTCCCTGGCGAGGTGTTCCGGGCACGTCCAACTGGGAAGAGGCCCCAGGGAAGACCCAGGACACGCTGGAGGGACTATGTCTCCCGGCTGGCCTGGGAACGCCTCGGGATTTCCCCGGAAGAGCTAGGAGAAGCGGCCCGGGAGAGGGAAGTCTGGGCATCCCTGCTCAAGCTGCTGCCCCCGTGAGCCGACCTCAGATAAGCGGAAGAGGATTGATGGATGAATGGATGGAATTTACACTCAACAAACTATAATAACAAAGTGAAAACATTTTCAGAAAGGTTTGCAAATTTATATCAATCAAAAACTGAAATGACTTATTCTTAAATATAAAGTACACACACATATATAATAAAAGGGTAGTCCAAATAACAGAAAAATCTGTACAGCCATTCTTAAGTAAAACAACATTTTTATATGTAGTATGAGAGACGACCAGTAATAATTAACTACTAAATTTTTGCTTTCTTTTTGTTGAGAAAATTTATAATGAATGAAGCAGTGCTTCTTGTGGCTGTTTTACACAATACTATACTGTATTTAAATTTATAATCAAAGAAAACGTGAAGACAAGTAGAATTCAGTGATGAGACCAGCTTATTGAAAACCACAAAAAATAATAACCCATAACTGCAAATTACTTAAACCTTGCTGAATCTTTAAAACAGATATTGCTTTTGAATAAGAATTTTTATTTGACATACATACTGTAAGAATTGCTCTTGCTGAGGTATGTTTGTGTCCATAAGAAAGAATCCTAAACTAAGATTCCCTGGCCTATGTTACTCATTATAAGGTGCACAGTTTGTGACTGTATGTTTCTATAGCTAGAGATGCTGGTTGAAGCAGGAAGCAATATCTTGATTAATTAAAAACAAAGAGTTTTTACCTTTAGTTGAGGGCTGAGTACAGACTCAGTTTCTGGATTCAAAAATTCAGAACCAACAATTAGAGGGGAAACGGCTCCCTCCTGAAAGCGGTCAATGTCCCGCAGAGCTTCCTGCGCTCCCTCTTTAGTCTGGAACTTATCAACCTGCTGATTGGCCAGGAGGTAGGCACCTTCATTACACCATCGCAGCGCCTGGGACAGACAGATTCACAGACAAGCAGTGGTCCTTAAGGACAAAATAGGGAGACAACTGACAAAAGCAATTGCAAAATGATTTTAAAAGGATTGGTAAAGACTTACAAAACATTAAACATCTAAAAACACAGCACAATGGATATGCATGGAGAACTAAATCTATAGATACTTATATGAAGTCCAGACACAGATGCACACTTAAAACTATCAAATTAATCTAATATTTATAAAAAATGATTTATGACATAAATTACTGCTTTGGACAGAAATACGAACAATTTTCTTTAAATAGCAATACAGAATATTGTCCCTATGTCTGTAATATGAGTGACATCAACGGTGGGTAAAGCCAATCAAACAATGGTTTAATTATCACACGGGAATACAAGACAATCATGATGTACTGTGCAATCCATGCTTCATAATCAAAATGAGTTTTTTGCATACAACACAACATGTATGTAACTTCAAGGAAATATTTGCACAATGAAAACTGAAACATGTTATGTGATTTGTTTGATATATGAAACATGACCAAATGCTTATGTAAGTATAAAAAGGTCAGAGCATCAACATAAAATTAAAGAAAAGAATTAAGAAAAAATAAGGTCAGAAGATATTATGTAATTTAGGTCCAAGTTTGTATTTTAAATAAATAAGGCCTACAAATTTAGGGCATTTTCCTTCTGTGTTATTTCTTGGAGTTATCCCCAATTAAATTTCATCACTTCTGGCCTGATTATTTTCCAAAGTACTTTATAAAAGACAGTTGAACACAAAACAAAGATCAATGTATTAAAGAATGCACATTACTGATACAGTTCTCACACATAAATGTAAATTATGGAATTATGTAGAGTATACAAACAAATTAGAAACTAAAAGAGGACATATAATAATTAAAAAAATCACAATGCTTCTTTGTTTAGGCTGACATGAACCAGGTGCTGTTTGGGTTTTCCTGTTTTTCCAATAGAACAGCAAGTGCATTATTTCTTACTGCTACATCTTTCACAGCATATTTCCTTTTAGCCTCTACATGCTGTCTCTGTTTATCCGAAATTAACCTTTGTCTCCACAGATTCACTAGAGATTGGGTTTGAAATTAACAAACAAAATTGCAGACACATGGCTGAAGGTACTGCATGTTTTAATACATCACAGGATGGTGACTCTGTTTAACCAGGTAATAACTGAAGTTATATTAAATGTCATGTGTCTAAAACTACTCTAAGAACTTTTTTTGTTTGACTGTCCTTAGAAAGTTATTTAGTGAGCAGTAGATTTTCCAACCTTTATTATACTCATAATAAAATAATTAGGGGTGTGAGGGATGGCTGGCAGTCTTACCCAGGGATGCCCTCAGAATGTAAGGTCTTGGGAAGAGTGTATGCACAGAGCATTATCTCCCTCAGAGTGCTAGATAGCAGCCCTCGTGTTGCTGTGATGCCTCGGATTCCCCCAGGGCAGCCTGGGACATGGCATTCCCCAACTCAGCCTGTTGGGATCTGTGGGCGCAACCAAGGTGGTGTTACAGGGACTTGGGAGCCCTAAATTATGGGGTTTCCTTCTCAGCCGGAAGTGTTTTTGTATCATGTGTACAGAAGACCGTAAGTATTCCTGGGCAGAAGATAAAAGGAGCTATCTGCCTCACAAGGATGAGCCAGAGTTGGGAGGAAGGTGGACAAGGTTTATGAGGAGGAGTGGAGAAGGCCGTAACCTGTGACTGACTGAGAAAAGACAAAGAGTGTGCTATTGTGCTTATCGTACTTGTGGCTGTGGTAATTCGAAACACATGGTTAACAGAGTTTACCCACAAGAAAAGACTCAAACCTTTTAACTTGTATTCATGCCTGCTTGTGTTGAGTGTTTGGGGAGCTGGAGCAGCCCCTGGTTCCACAAGGAATAAAGATAACTTCCCACCTTTCACTATAACGGGCTGTGAATCTTTTCTCTTACTCTATACTTCTGTAGTTTTTTGCTGGTCCAGTTTTTGATCGTTATGAAAACACTGTGTAATAAAAGGAATTCATTCCAGCTGATTTATTCTATTACCATACACACCAGTGCAAAAATAAGCTAATAATTAGCAACTGTTTATTTTTTTTTTGCAATGTTTCTATTTTAGACTGAAATTCACTAAAGTAATTACACATTGAAATGCCATCGGATAAACTCAGAAAAATCATAGCCGTTATGCTAGGTTAAAATGGAATCTATCCATTGGCTTTGAACTTTTGCTTTGTTTTTGCTATGCAATTGTACTGTGTTCTACTAGAAGCTAGCTTTAAGTCAATCTGCATATTCATAACATAATGTAACCAATTCCTTTCCTGTATTGCTATTTAATACAAATATTAAAAAGTCTGATTCCT
The DNA here is from genome assembly GCF_016835505.1 of Polypterus senegalus. Lineage (NCBI taxonomy): Eukaryota > Metazoa > Chordata > Cladistia > Polypteriformes > Polypteridae > Polypterus > Polypterus senegalus. Next base: position 89,484,175 of record NC_053163.1, on the reverse strand, counting down.
TTTCTGGAGCAAAAATAGACAAACAAAAAACAAAACATAAACAAGGGTACTTCCAAACAAAAGCACAGATTTTCATGTAATGTAAGAAAAAATGTGTTTTTGAAATATCTTATTTTTGAGTCAGTTGCTCAAATGATGAAAAACAATTGTTTATAAAGTACAACCAGGGCTGGCGCCACCATTAAAGCGAATTAAGCAGAGCAGATCACAATGGGGGAAAACACAGCCGCACAGGTTAGCTACCAAAAAGTCAGCTGGCGCACTAATAAGCTTGGCCTAGGCTGCAATATAAACTAGCACCAGCATAGAGCACAAATCTTTAATGCGTTAAATTCCTTTTTTGCACCATATCCTAAATACTACATCCTCCACAGTGGGAGGGAAAAGATGGTTTGCATCGATAGGTGAAAGCAGTGATATAAATTGGAGTCACTTAAACGGATGGCATGAGGTTGCCTCTACATGAATCCATTCAGGAACAAATGGATCTAACTTGGACTTAAATAAATATGGTAAACTATCCATCCATCCATTATCCAACCCGCTATATCCTAACTACAGGGTCATGGGGGTCTGCTGGAACCAATCCCAGCCAACACAGGGCACAAGGCAGGAAACAAACCCCGGGCAGGGCGCCAGCCCACCGCAGGGCACGCACACACACACACACACCAAGCACACACTTGGGACAATTTAGAATCTCCAATGCACCTAAACTGCATGTCTTTGGACTGTGGATGGAAACTGGAGTACCCAGAGGAAACCCATGCAGAAACAGGGAGAACATGCAAACTCCACACAGGGAGGACCTGGGAAGCGAACCCAGGTCTCCTAACTGCGAGGCAAGAGGTGCTACCCACTGTGCCACCCAAGGTAAACTATGAATTTTCAAATAATAATTAATAAACAAAATATAAAGTAATAATAAATAATAAAAATAGTAATAATAAGTAATAATAAATAAAAAAATAAAATAAAATAATAATCATTTAATAAAATTGGACATTTGGCATTAATGGGCCCACCACTGCTTAGGTCTCTTTAGAAAAACAGATATATGTGGAATCTATTTCAGATTAACAATTAAATAATTTGATCAAGTGAAATAAAAAGATTTCTGGGTATAAAAACTGGGATACAATGAAAGCCACTACAGATGTCCAAAATGCAGCAGCCCATCTTGCATTCAATAAGCTGCCCACCTCCATCTTCATCCAAACTGCTAACTTTTGTGTTTAAGAAGCAATTGAAAACCCTACTGTTTTTTGCTCTGTGGATATCTGTCATATTGTAAATTGATCATTTTTTTAATACTAGCTTTATAGTTCTTCAATTGTGGTGATCAACGTTTAAAACATGTCGTGCTACGCTTGTTCGAAACAGTCCCTAGACTGATGTTACTCGATTTTTTTGACCTCCTTTGTAAGTCTTTTTGGATAAAAGTGTCTGCTAAGCATATAAATGTAAATGTAAATATACAATAAGTCTAATTATCTTAACCTTCTGCCTAGATGGATGGAAATATTAACATGATCAATTTGCATTGATTGTTGCCTAATCTCTTGGTTACTGTATAATGCAGGCTAATGCAGGCTATAATGTTGGCTACAGAAGGTAACATACAGTTGTTTAGTAACAACATACCATGTCTGCTTTGGGGAGAAGTCTTGATGAGTGTTACACATACGCGAATAGGGGGCAGCCAAAGGGCTCAATAGGGCATGAAAGAACACAGAATAGGGGTCTGGAACAGAGCACTAATTCTTTCTCTCTTTCATTAGAAAAATAGAAGAATAAAAGCTCATCATACTGGAAAAAAACACCATGTTTGTACCGAAGACCGGCTGCTCGGGCTTACTTCAATTCCGTCTCATCCCGATGACTTCACTACCGTCTCCCCACTTCTGACATCATGTCCTGATCCTTCAATCAACCTCACATCCATTTTGATTTCATCTCCTGTCAGTTGTAGTTCCTCTTACGCCTCCATAAAAGCTCTGGAAACCCATTGTGTGACTGTCAAATATCTATTGCGATTTATTTTGACTGTGATTTGAATCTGGGATTCACAACCAGTATATGGGGATGCTCCCCAAATCTTTACCTGCATATTTCTGTTCTTCTTTTGTCATATGAGGTACAAGGAATCAAGTAATTCCATTCTGTGTCATCCGCTGAGACATAGGTAGCACCTGCATCAAGCTGTTTAAGGTCAGGTATCCCTAAATGGGTGACCGTAAAAGCTGTACTAGGAGCATATTATTTGCGAGGGATAGGGGCTAACCCAATGACATTCTCTCTCCCACTCAGACATATACTGTACATCAACAGCCTCTTATGTTTTAAAATGTTTCTTGTTCAGAACATTCCTATATGCTGCGTGATGAACTGTTTTTATTTATTTATTTAGTTTTAATGTGTGCAGCATAATGGTAAGGATGCTGGGCCGGGAATCCCACTCAGCCTGCAGTGCTTGTCCATCAGCAACGTAAACTTGACACAAAAATGGAACTCATTCACTCCACTTGTATAACTGATTTGATTTTAATCATTATCCTGTTATTCTCTGCACTTGAAAAAACTAGTGTATATATTAAACAATGTGTCTGAAAACATGAGACAAATCATGTCCCTTATTGATTCAATATGGTAGGCAGCATTTTATGTTCCAATTCATGATGATCCCAAATTATAATAGATGGGTAGCAATCCTATTGCTGTGTGTGGCTGAAGGTTATTATCAAGAAGCAACATACGAGGCTACTTATTCTGAGCTCCTTATTTGCTTGGCTACTTATTTACTTCCAGCCAGCTGCTCATACCTTGTGCAAAGTAGTTACTTATTCAGCGTTAACAGAAAGACAGATGTCTTTGATAAAACAGCAGTTCAGCACTATAAAAGGAGAAATGTTATAGGCCACCCCAATTTCCACAGTATCAAATAATCCTTTAATGTTTATTTTTAACTGTTTTGCCCACTTTTAACTTTTAGGTGTACTCCTTTGTCCTCTTCAAATATTTTTTTTCTGTCATTATAGATAGCCAGATGGATAGCACCCAGTAATTATCTTTCTGCCTCCATTTATTCTTTTTTTCACTTTTTCTATAATGGGAAGTAACTCTCTACCATTTCTATGTAATGATTTGTACAAATACTAATGTTTTCTGAGGTATCACTTTTTAATTTATGCAGTTACAACTTCCCCATTTTCCCTTTTTGTTCAGTTGTTTTTGTGTTGTGCTTTGCTAACATTCAAAAGGTATAAATGTTAAAAATAATACACAAAAGGGTACTGTTGTATGTGTCTGTTCTTTGCAAATATGTTAGTAGTAAATAATGGTTTCCCCAGATCCAAATACAAGTAAAAAAGTAAATCAATAAAGGAATAAAGTACTATCTATCTGTCTCCCTCCAGCCAGTAGCCAATTTCGTGGAGGTAGCATATTCTTCAATGTGCCGTGTGGCAATTCCATGTGTTCCAACTTCCTCCTACGTCTCTAATCATGAAGTTTAAATTGACTGACAATTCTAGATTAACATATGAGTGAGTAAAGTTGTGTGCTGTGGTGCATAGTATAATGTACTAGTTTCACTACCAAGACTGATTTGTATCCTGTGATTTATGGTGCTGTGACATGATCTGGCTCCCTGCAAACCTGAAAAGGAAAACTAAGTTCATGAATTGTATGGGTAATAATATCCTAAAATGGTGACACCTTCTCATAAAGAATGAATTCCAGAGTTTTGCTAGAACTTTTGTTGATGGCTTAACTTTCTCTTATTGTGATGTGGAACTGTAATTCAAAATACAGTATATAAACTGTAATTGTTTTATTGCGTCATGTTACTGTAATGTACGTACATTGCTGACTTGTAATTAAAGAACAATTAAGATACTTTATTATTGGTATTGTTAATTTTTGCCTCTTTTAATATGCCAATGATTAATAAATTAGTCTGGATCGTCACCTAAATAAATGCAGCAGCATGGCCTAGTAGCTAAGGAGCCGGAATTAAAACCACACAATGTAAAGATCAAAGTCATCAGCTGGTTCGTCACTTTAAAATAACGAGCAAGCCATATTATCTATCTTATCCCCAAACATTAAACTTCCATCCATCCATTTTCCAACCCACTGAATCCAAACACAGGGTCACGGGGGTCTGCTGGAGCCAATCCCAGCCAACACAGGGCACAAGGCAGGAACCAATCCCGGGCAGGGTGCCAACCCACCGCAGGACACACACAAACACACCAAGCACACACTTGGGCCAATTTAGAATCGCCAATCCACCTAGCCTGCATGTCTTTGGACTGTGGGAGGAAACCCAGCAGACACAGGGAGAACAAGCAAACTCCACACGGAGGACCCGGGAAGCGAACCCGGGGCATCCTAACTGCGAGGAAGCATCACTATCACTGCACCACCCAACATTAAACTTACATTTTCTAATTTAAAATATACTTAATACATTTCAGGATGTCTAAAAATTACTACAGTAACTAAGAAGTAATGTATTTATAATCTGTAAAAGGAAAACTACTGTAACACACCTTGAAATGTACCTCATATGTTGATTGCCCCTTTCAAATATAATTTGATATGTTTAAAGGCTGATTTCTATTACAGTTCAGCGTTGGCAGATTTTAATTAACAAATTCTCGCTTACGTCTGGAAGCTGTCCTTTTTTAAACATGGCAAATCTCTCCTGACTAACACTGCAAAAATAATTACTGATGTGGCTTAGCAAATGCTCTCTCATCTGAATAGTGTGATTATGACCCTTGCATTATTAATGGTATTGCAATTTTTAAAATTATCTTTCAATACATATACGAGGTGTGGCAGAAAAGTAATGAGACTGATTTTTTATTTACCAAAGTTTTTATTTTTTTCAAACATCAATGTTATCCCCTTCAAAGTAGTTCCTTTGGGCAGCTACACACCGATGGAGACGTTGTTCCCACTGTTGGTAGCAGCGCTGGAAGTCTTCAACCGGTATGGTCTTCAGCATGTCCGTTACACTCTTTTGGATGTTTTCTAAAGTCCCGAAATGACGTCCTTTGAGTGATTTTTCAGTTTAGGAAAAAGGAAAAAGTCACACGGACTGAGGTCAGGTGAATAAGGGGGCTGGGGAACCACAGGAATGTCTTTTGAGGTCAAAAATTCTGTTATGGAGAGGGCAGTTTTTCGGCACCATTTTGGCACAGACCTTTCGCGTGTGCAAATGTTCAGTCAAAATTTGATGAACGGTAAATCTGTTCAAATTTAATTGTTCACTCAACATTCTTAATGTTAAACGATGGTCTGATCTCACAAGAGTGTTCACACGTTTGATGTTTTCATTGGTTTTCGAAGTTGAAGTCCTCCGTGAATGGTGTTCATCTTCAACGTGTTTTCTGCCGTCCAAAAATGATTTGTGCCAGCGAAAAACTTGAGCTCGGGATAAAGAATGTTCCCCATAGGCCTGTTTTAACTTTTCAAACGTCACACTTGCCATTTAATGGCACAACGTTGCTCCAAATTCCGCTGTTCCATTTTGCGTAACGCACAACCAAAAACACAACTTCGCTAATAGCAGTCACAAAAATCACGTAGTTAACGGAAGGAGTTGAAACTAGCACTGAGCTATGGGAGGGTACCTATACACGTGTTGCCAGTCTCATTACTTTTCTGCCACACCTCGTACCAATAACATACCTAATCTGACAGTGTAATACTGCTAGATTCACAGACTGTCAATCAGGCAAACAATCATGTTCTTTTTGGACAAAATTACAATTGTATATACAACAAGTAGAACACAAACATTTCGCCTCTTTATTTAATACTCCCAAACATATTTTAAATATATTTGTAAAATACTAAAAACTAAGATAAAATGCAACTTCAGAAACACAGAAAAATGCATTTTTAAAGTAGGATTTGAAAACAGAGTGCATATGCTATTGAAGCCCAGTCCTAATAAACTTGTTAATTATAACAACTGTGATGAATGTTTTTTTGCATCTCCATTTCAAGAACATTAATATATATGTACTAGTGAAATATAATCACTCTCCACTTAATTTTACTAGCTCATACATGGCTATATCTTAAGACATATACTTTGGTTTAAAGGATTAAATGAAAATAACATACTACATAACAGCCAGCAGCATTGGTTTATCAAAGGAAGCTCCTGCCAAACCAATCTTTTAGATTCTTTTGAAGAAGCAACAAAAAAGTTGGCAAAAACAAAGCATACAATTTAACTTACTTAGACCTTCAAAAAGCTTTTGATTCAGTCCCACACCAAAGATTGATTCTGAAACTAGAAGCTGTAGGCATCTGAGGTAACCTACAAAACTTAATCTCTGATTGGTTAACCGGCAGGGGACAAAGATAATGGGGTAATGCTCCACATGGAGCAAGGTCATCAGTGGAGTATGTCAGGAGTCTGTCCTTGGGCTATTACTTTATGGTATAGTTAGTAAACATGTGAAATTCACAACTGACACTAAAACTGAAAGAATGGCAGACACTGAGGAGCCAGCAAAAAGAATTCAAAAAGACCTGAAGCTGTGCAGAGGAGAGCAATCAAGAGCATCCCAGGATTACAGAGATTGGGAGCATGCTCTGATACAGTGCGTTGCTGCACCCACCTCATGACAAACCACCTTAGGGTCCCAAATTAGGAGTGCAGTAGTTGAATGGGTGACACCTCAGCACCACACTAGTTCAAATGGAATGAAACAGTGTAAGTTTTTTTTTTACAGAGGCTGGAGTGCCAATCCTGCCATCAACCTCTGAGTTTCCCCAGCAAGTCGGAGGACCTGCTCATAGAGCTGGATGCAAGTTAACTTCACACCTGGGACAGAGCAACCACAGGTTAAAGGCCTTGCTCACGGGGTGGGATCTCTTCTGGAATTTACAGGATGTGAACCAGCAACCTTCCAATTGGTGCGGCTCAAAGTAATAAACCTGTTTAGCCACGAGCAGAGGAGACTCCATAGGGGCCTAATCCAGGTATTTGAAATCCTCAAAGGCATTAATAAAGCAGATCCAGCAAAGTTCTTTCAGGTTTAGAGTGAATCATGCACTCAAGGACAACAAAGGAAAATTAAGGGGAAGTGCATTTAAGACCGAAGCAAAGAAGTACATTTTACGCAAAGAGTTATGAGACACTGGAACAAACTTCCAAGACATGTAGTCAAAGTAGAAACCTTGACAACCTTCATGAAGAATCTGGATAAGATATTGGGACAGCTTAGCTATGAGCTAAACAAACAGGCTTGATGGACTGAATGATCTCACATCATTTGTCAGATTTCTTATGCTTGAATTCCTGTTTGCTGACTTTTATTTATTGCAAAAATCTGAATAAAGAATATTAGACATTAATTTCTACAACTTAGCCACAGGAGATGCACAAACCAGTGTGTTTCTTCGTGCTGGTCCCACACCTGGATAAATGGGGAGGGTTACGTCTGGAAGGGCATTCAGTGTAAAATTTTGCCAGATCAAAATGCGGACAACAATGCAGATTTCCATACCAGATCGGTCGAGTCCTGGGTTAACAATGACCGCTAACCTGTTAGCCATTAAGGTGCTGGCGGAAACTGGGCTACTGTTAGCTGAAGAAGGGGGAGAGCTGAGAGACATGTCCAGAGGAAACAGGAGAGAAGGAAGGTAAAGAGAATGGAACTGAGGGTAGGAACTTTGGATGTTGGCAGCATGACTGGTAAGGGGAGAGAGTTAGCCTATATGATGGAAAGAAGGAAGGTTGATATATTGTGTGTGCAAGAAATTAAATGGAAGGGGAGTAAGTCCAGGTGGATCAGATGTGGATTCAAATTGTTCTATCATGGTGTTGATGGGAGGAGAAATGCAGTAGGGGTTATTCTGAAGGAATAGTATGTCAAGAGAGTTTTGCAAGTGAAGACAGTGTCAGACAGAGTAATGATTATGAAGCTGGAAATTGGAGGTGTGATGATGAATGTTATTAGTGCATATGCCCTTGCAAGTTGGGTGTGCAATGGGTGAGAAAGAAGATTTCTGGAGTGAGTTGGATGAAGTGATGGACAGTGTACACAAGGAACAGAAGGAGGTGATTGGAGTGGATTTCAATGGACATGTTGGTGAAGGGAACAGAGGGGATGAGGAGGTAAGGTCAGGATCATAAAAGATAAAGATAGAATCATACTCCCAATCGAGGGGGTTGTGTTAAGAAGAAGGAATTAGTACTTCGAGAGGCTGATGAATGAAGAGAACAAGGGAGAGATATGGTTGAATGATGTGGAGATAGCGAATCAGGAAGTGAAACGGATTAGCAAGGACAAAGTAAGGTCAGCTATGAAGAGGATGAAAAATGGAAAGGCCCTTTTCTTTCCAAGTTCACAAAGCGGAAGCGGAAGTAGAAGCAGACAATGGCTGACAGTGAGATGAATCGCGTTGCCGTCGTCGTCGAAGAACTCCAGGCACTCGACAAACAGATTCAGAAACTCCTGTCCATACGAAGGTACCTCAGAGACTTGAAGGCTCGGCTGCTGGATAAACCATCCTCGACATCTGAAGTCAACGTAACATCAACCCCACCTCGGGCTGCTCAATTCCAAGGGCAAGTAAGCTTCACCCCCGTGCCTCGTAGGAGCAACGACAACGCCGATGAAGACCTCGGCGGGTTTCAGCTATGCAGGCGGGGGTTCAAGGCTAGAACACCTCCATCGGCACAGGCGAGCATCCCAATCCAGAACCGGTTCGACCCTCTCCGCATCCCCAGTTTGCCTTTAACCCCGGGTGATGTAATCGTGATAGGTGATTCGATTGTATGAAACCTCATTATCACATGCCCTAATCGAAAATCTTTTGTTTCTTGTTTTCCCGGTACTCAAGTCCGAGATGTGATGAGACGGGCGCCGACCATCTACGAGAAGCACAAGAGGGCAGTTGGATCCATTATTTTACACGCCGGCGTAAACGACATAAGGCACCGACAGTCGGAGGTTCTCAAGGCTGACTTCGCAGCACTAGTTAAAGACACGAAGGAGAGGACTCCATCGACAAAAATTTTCATCTCGGGTCCACTACCTCTCATCAGACGATCAAATGAATACTACAGTCGTCTGCTGGGTTTAAACAACTGGCTGAGAGGCTTCTGCGAGACTCAAGACATCGGGTTTATTGACAACTGGGACCTTTTTTGGGAAAGGCGCTTCTTCAAGCGGGATGGACTGCATCCGAATAGATTTGGCGCCCGGGTCCTCTCCGAAAACATCGCTAAGGTAATTCGTCTATCTTGACTGTCTATTTCTACTTTAAACCCCTTCCGTAATGCTACTGCTTTGATAGGACATAATGGCTTAACACAGTCTTCCGTTAAAGTGCACAACATTAATAATCTAATAACAAATCTTAATGCACGTAAAAAGTCTAGGCAGTACGGCATAAACACCAATAATTTAATTGCAATTACAATGCAGTAAAACTATAAAAACAGATTGTAGATTACATAAAAAATACACACAGAGCGGCGTTAACAAAAATAACTTAGTTTTTGTTCCAAATACCAATAACGCATAAATTCAGCTCTGCCCCTCCGAAACATTAAATATGGCACTATTAAATGTTAGAGCTTTAACTAACAAGACATTTTTTATAAACGATCTTATTAGTGATAGAAACATTGATTTTATTGCACTAAGTGAAACACTAAGTAATCGAATCTGCGCCTCCGGATTACAGTTTTACTCGTGCAGACCGCCCCGGAAAAAAGGGGCGGCTTGGCAAAAATTTACTCGAACCAGTTAAAGTGTAAAGATGTTAGTTTTGGTAAATGTAAGTCCTTTGAGTATCTCGCCGTTGTTATTCATGGAGATTCTCACGTTCTAGTATTATCCGTGTATAGACCTCCTAAATATAACGTCTTTCTTTGAGGAATTCTCTGACTTAATGTCAATTTTAATTACAAACTATGACACACTCTTAATAGTCGACTTTAACTTTCATATCGACAATCAGTGTGACCAAAAGTAAAAGAATTCATGAACCTCCTGGTCTCTTTTGATTTGAGACAGCTCGTTAATCAGCCTACACATAAAACAGGTCATACATTAGGCTTAGTGATTACTAAAGGACTAAAAGTTGATATAAAGCAGGTCATTGATATCGGTCTATCAGACCATTTCCTTCTGCTATTTAATATAGAAATAATGATAGAAAACATCATGAGAAGCATATTGTTAAAAACGCTTCTTTGACTCATCAGCAGCTTTAAAACTTACAAACATTCTAAGCAATCAGTCCGTTTATAGTGCCAACTATAATAGCGAGGATAATGTAAATAGTAAAGTGGAAAACTTTAATTCTAAAGTAAGAGCTGCTGTTGACATAGTTGCACCTGAAAAGACAGTTAAAAATCTTCTAGCATTGTTATTCCATGGAAGACCCAAAGAGTGTCTGATTTAAAAGAACATGTCGTAGAGCTGAGCGTAAATGGAGGAAAACTAAATTAACTATCCATTATGAGATATTGAAGGTTAAAATAACAGAATACAATAACACAGTCCGTCTTGAGAGGCTGCTATTTCTCTAATATTATAAATAACAATGCTAGTAATCCCAGAGTCTTATTTTCTACAATTGATCGTCTGTTAAACCCAGGTAACACAAAGGAATGCCCCAGAATACTTCCAGTGAAACCTGTGAGAACATTGCTGTATTTTTCAATCAAAAAATTAATGATATTAGAGATAACATAGTATATCTCCCCAACACTGCAGAACCTCCAAAGCCCCGGTACTCCATTATAAACAAATTAAATGCTTTCACCAGGATAGATTTACCTGAATTACATAGTATAATCTCTCAACTGAAACCCTCCACCTCGTCCTTGACCCAATACCAACAAGGTTTTTCAAAGAAGTATCAGGCGTGCTAATTGACAATATTTTGACATAGTAAATTCGTCATTAGATACGGGGGTCTTCCCAGACTGTCTTAAGACTGCTGTAGTTAAACCCCTGCTCAAGAAAAATAATCTTGACCCCTCTGCTTTGAAAATTTTAGACCCATCTCTAACCTGCCCTTCTTAAGTAAAATTCTAGAGAAGGCAGTCATTATGCAGTTAAATGACCACCTCAATAAACATGCTATTCTTGATAAATTTCAGTCAGGTTTCAGAACAAATCACAGCACAGAAACTGCACTCGTTAAAGTAGTAAATGACTTGCGGGTAAATGCAGACAGAGGCCATTTATCTGTTCTCATCCTCTTAGATCTGAGTGCTGCATTTGACACCATTGATCACAATATTCTTAGAAATCGCCTTAGTCAATGGGTGGGCCTCTCTGGCAGTGTCTTAAATTGGTTTGAATCCTACCTGGCAGGGAGAAAATTCTTTGTGAGTTGTGGTAATCACATCTCAAAGACACATGATATCCATATGGTGTTCCACAAGGCTCTATCCTGGGTCCGCTGCTCTTCTCAATCTATATGCTTCCGTTAGGTCAGATTATCTCAGGTTACAACGTGAGCTACCACAGCTATGCTGATGACACACAGCTGTACTTATCAATAGCACCTGATGACTCCGACTCTATTGATTCACTAACACAATGTCTTACTGGTATTTCTGAATGGATGAATAGTAATTTTCTCAAACTAAATAAAGAGAAAACTGAAATTTTAGTAATTGGCAATAATGGATTCAATGAGGTTATCAGAAATAAACTTGATGCATTAGGATTAAAAGTTAAGACGGAAGTAAAAAACTTAGGGGTAACTGTTGACTGTAATCTGAATTTTAAATCGCATATTCATCAGACCACTAGGACAGCATTTTTCACTTAAGAAACATAGCTAAAGTTAGACCTCTTATATCATTGAAAGATGCTGAGAAATTAATTCACGCTTTTGTTTTCAGTAGACTAGATTACTGTAACGCACTCCTCTCAGGACTACCCAAAAAAGACATAAATCATTTGCAACGAGTGCAGAATGCAGCTGCTAGAATCCTAACTAGGAAAAGAAAATCCGAACACATTTCTCCAGTTTTGATGTCACTACACTGGTTACCTGTGTCATTCAGGATTGACTTTAAAATTCTGCTTATGGTTTATAAAGCCTTAAATAATCTCGCTCCATCTTATATATCGGAATGTCTGACACCTTATATTCCAAATCGTAACCTTAGATCCTCAAATGAGTGTCTCCTTAGAATTCCAAAAGCTAAACTTAAAAGAAGTGGTGAGGTGGCCTTCTGCTGTTATGCACCTAAAATCTGGAATAGCCTGCCAATAGGAATTTGCCAGGCTAATACAGTAGAGCACTTTAAAACACTGCTGAAAACACATTACTTTAACATGGCCTTTTATAACTTCACTTTAACTTAATCCTGATACTCTGTATGTTCAATTCATCATAATAACTATTCATAGTGGCTCTAAAATCCGTACTGACCCTACTCTCTCTTCTGTTTCTTTTCCGGTTTCTTTGTGGTGGCAGCCTGCGCCACCACCACCTACTCAAAGCATCATGATGCTCCAACATTGATGGACTGAAAGCCAGAAGTCTACGTGACCATCATCATCAAGTCCTTCCATGAGAACCCTAAATACAAAGAGGACTGTTTCATTTATGTTAGGTAGATTGCCCAGAGGGGACTGGGCGGTCTCTTGGTCTGGAATCCCTACAGATTTTATTTTTTCTCCAGCCTGGAGTTTTTTTTTTTCTGTCCACCCTGGCCATCGGACCTTACTTATTCTATGTTAATTAATGTTGACTTATTTTTATTTTCTATTGTGTCTTCTATTTTTCTATTCTTCATTTTGTAAAGCACTTTGAGCTACATTTTTTTTGTATGAAAATGTGCTATATAAATAAATGTTGTTGTTGTAGAGAGCAGGTTGAGGAGACCCTGGAGAGGTGGAGATATGCTCTAGAGATGAGAAGAATGAAGGTCAGTAGGAACAAGACAGAATACATGTGTGTGAATGAAAGGAAGGTCAGTGGAATGATGAAGCTGCAGGGAGTAGAGCTGGTGAAGATGGATGAGTTTAAATACTTGGGATCAGCAGTACATAGTAATGGGGAATGTACAAACCGGATTCCAAAAAAGTTGGGACACTAAACAAATTGTGAATAAAAACTGAATGCAATGATGTGGAGATGGCAAATGTCAATATTTTATTTGTAATAGAACGTAGATGACAGATGAAACGTTTAATCCGAGTAAATGTATCATTTTAAAGGAAAAATATGTTGATTCAAAATTTCACGGTGTCAACAAATCCCAAAAAAGTTGGGACAAGTAGCAATAAGAGGCTGTAAAAGGTAAATTTGAGCATAACGAAGAGCTGGAAGACCAATAAACACTAATTAGGTCAATTGGCAACATGATTGGGTATAAAAAGAGCTTCTCAGAGTGGCAGTGTCTCTCAGAAGCCAAGATGGGTAGAGGATCACCAATTCCCACAATGTTGCGCAGAAAGATAGTGGAGCAATATCAGAAAGGTGTTACCCAGTGAAAAATTGCGAAGACTTTGCCTCTATCATCATCAACTGTGCATAACATCATCCGAAGATTCAGAGAATCTGGAACAATCTCTGTGCGTAAGAGTCAAGGCCGTAAAACCATGCTGGATCTCCGGGCCCTTAAACGACTAAACTGCACCACAAACAGGAATGCTCCTGTAAAGGAAAGCACAGAATGGGCTCAGGAATACTTCCAGAAACCATTGTCAGTGAACACAATCCACAGTGCCATCCGCCGTTGCCAGCTGAAACTCTACAGTGCAAAGAAGAAGACATTTCTAAGCAAGATCCACAAGCTCAGGCATTGTCACTGGGCCAGGGATCATTTAAAATGGAGTGTGGCAAAATGGAAGACTGTTCTGTGGTCAGACGAGTCACGATTCGAAGTTCTTTTTGGAAATCTGGGACGCCATGTCATCCGGACCAAAGAGGACAAGGACAACCCAAGTTGTTATCAACGCTCAGTTCAGAAGCCTGCATCTCTGATGGTATGGGGTTGCATGAGTGCGTGTGGCATGGGCAGCTTGCATGTCTGGAAAGGCACCATCAATGCAGAAAAATATATTCAGGTTCTAGAAGAACATATGCTCCCATCCAGACGTCATCTCTTTCAGGGAAGACCCTGCATTTTTCAACAAGATAATGCCAGACCACATTTTGCATCAATCACAACATCATGGCTGCGTAGGAGAAGGATCCGGGTACTGAAATGGCCAGTCTGCAGTCCAGATCTTTCACCTATAGAGAACATTTGGCATCATAAAGAGGAAGGTGCGACAAAGAAGGCCCAAGACGATTGAACAGTTAGAGGCCTGTATTAGACAAGAAATGGGAGAGCATTCCTATTTCTAAACTTGAGAAACTGGTCTCCTCGGTCCCCAGACGTCTGTTGAGTGTTGTAAGAAGAAGGGGAGATGCCACACAGTGGTGAAAATGGCCTTGTCCCAACTTTTTTGGGATTTGTTGACACCATGAAATTCTGAATCAACATATTTTTCCATTAAAATGATACATTTTCTCAGTTTAAACTTTTGTTCCGTGATTTATGTTCTATTCTGAATAAAATATTAGAAGTTGGCACCTCCACATCATTGCATTCAGTTTTTATTCATGATTTGTATAGTGTCCCAACTTTTTTGGAATCCGGTTTGTAGAAGGGAGGTGAAAAAGAGAGTGTAGGCAGGAAGGAATGGGTAGAGAACAGTGTCAGGAGTAATTTGTGACAGATGGTTATCAGCAAGAGAGAAAGAGATCTACAGGACGTTAGTGAGACCAGCTTTGTTATATTGGTTGGAGGAGGTGACCCTGACCAGAAAGGAGGAGACAGTGCTGGAGGTGGCAGAGTTAAAGATGCTAAAACTTGCATTGGGTGTGACGAGGATGGAAAGGATTAGAAATTAGTACATTACAGGGTCAGCTCAGGTTGGATGGTTGGGAGACAAGTCAGAAAGGCACGATTGCACTGGTTTGGACATGTGCAGAGAAGAGATACTGAGTATATTGTGAAAAACATGTTAAAGATAGAGCTGCCCAGCAAGAGGAAAAAAGGAAGGCCCAAGAAAAGGTTTATGGATGTGGTGAGAGAGGACATGCAGGTGATGTATGTGATAGAGCAAGATGTAGAGGACATGAAGATAAGGAACAAGATCATCCACTGAGGCAACCTTGACATTGATTTCTACAATTATCAACCTGTGATCATTTCCTGATGCATTTGGGAAATGATAAGAAAACAGTGACATGGGATAATGCAACCTTCACACATCAATTTTCTGAACTTACTTTATTTAATGCAGAATTGCAGGGAGTTGCAGCTCACAACAGCAGAACTGTGCACAGCCTTTCAACCTTTACAGAAACAATTAGCTTGGGTTTAGCAATATTAACCTGGGGAACCCAGTATGCAGACATTCAAAGGGTGCCATCATCTTTCTTTACTAAGGTGGACCAGAGATGTATGTTATTTTGATGATGTGTAGCTTTTTCTTGTGCCTTCAATAATTTCTTGTTTTAAAAAGATAATTCAGGGTGATTAAAAGTCAACCGAAACACACATTTTCTCGAAGGTATCTTTACTTTACCAGTTTGGTATTACAAAAAAATTATAGTCAGTAGCTGTAATTACTAGTAAAAGAAACATTTCTTAGGAAATATTTGTCCTTTGCCATATGCCCTGCATAATAGACAAAACTCATATCTTCCCGATCTAGGCAGAAACAGAGCACCAGCAGAAAAACTGTGCAATGTGATGCATAATGCAACCTTCACACAGACAGTGACCAAGCCAGGAATACAATCTGGGTTTATGTATTAGCAATGTTTCATTGTACCACCACACAAAATACTAAAACCTAATTAAATTTAGATTTTACAATTAAATACTAATGGTACACATTAGGTTTACTGGTCACTTTAAATTAGAACAGTATAAGCGAGTGGGGATGTGTGCATGAGTGTCCCCAGTCTAAGCTGCTGGGTTGGGTACTGCTTTCCTCTGAATCTGAAATAGATGATATTAGAAAATGAATGGATGGGTAAATGCAGATAAAACCCAGTCTTGCACAAACTATTAAGATAAAAGACAGCAGCTTTCACCACTAACATTTTTTCATTGATCTTAATGCATCTATAATTACGACGTTTGAATAACATATAACAAATATATATACTGTATATATATGAATGATTATTATAAAAGATGACATTAAACTTTTATGATATTAGAGAAAATGACTTTCAAATACTGATAAACATCAAACTATTACACATAATGCACCTGATTAAGCAGAACTTAAATTCCACTAATCATTATTCGTTTCATTTTGTAGAGTGATGGGAAAGGGTAGTAGGATGTTCTCTAAAACCTAAAAGTGATTTATTTTAGCAGTAACTTAGAAAACAACCCATCTAAAATACAGCTAAGGCTTTTGTGCTTTTAGATATCCAGGAAATATCTTTATCTTTTGAACCCACGGACAACAGAAGCTTATATTGGCAGAATCAGGAATAAAGCAGTATTTACAGGACCAGACCATAATGGAGCACACTCTTAAACATACCATAATACCTCATACTGGACCAATTTAGAGTTGCCAACCGTTCTAATATATACTGTAAATCGATGGAATGTATGTGAAAACCACAGTACCTCAAAAATACCTATACAAACAGGGAGAATGGAAGAACCTAAACAGAGGACCAGGGTTCAAATCTAGTTCCCTGGATCTGAGACAGCAGCATTAACCACTGGGTCACACTGTTATCAAATAATCCATTTTTCTCTATCACCACTATCATGAAAAAATTATCCAAACTTTTAAAAACTAGCTATCAATACTGACAATTATTACATGAAACAAAAAACAAGCTATCACAAAACATCCTTAACAGGTGATATAGATTGTCACCTGGAAGAGAATATGGTTAATACTATTACATTTACGAGGCCCAGAAGTTCTAGTTTTTGGCATGTAGAGCTAATCTAACAAGTGTGTTACATTTTATCACTGATGTATGTTGAATAAGTGAGATCACATAACTGCTAATTTATGTGTTATGAAATATTACTCATTTAGCACTGGTCATCTCTAATATCCATATCATGTTCAGTCACAGTCACTGGATCCATTCAACCTCACAGAATGAATATCACATCTGTTTTGCAAAGCAAAAAATGAATTAATGAGGTACCTCATCCAAGCGAGCCTGCAACTCCCGTGAATGGCTCAAAGCAACCCATTTGGCCCTCAGGTTTGCTGTAAGCACGTCTGAAAAGTGTCTCAGCTCATTACATCGCTGGCAAATAAGTGCCATAGCATAGTGATGGTTAGCCGCTAGTTGGTGTCCCTGTAGGATAAGGATTTGAGCCTCACTCATTTCATCCTGCAAAACAAAATAAGATTATTACTATTTCACAAAGTGGAAAAGAAACATTGCATATTACTTCATCGTCTTTAAAACACTAGTCAACAAAATGTGATCTGTAGACTAGCAGACGTGTGTTGTAAAATATATTACAAAATTACAAAAATTATTTAATCAAACAACATGGCTATCTTTACAAGGGACTAATAAAATGACTCTGCATGTTCTCTACTTTATGCTACACACAGCCCCTCTCCACTATAAAAAAACTCAGAAGCACATACTCGACATTACTTGCAGATTTCTGTTTTATCGCTATATTAAATGGGCCACAATGGTTGCTAAGCAACAGGGGTGACACTTGTTGAAATGTGTGGCGGCAGTGTGTGATCAAAGAATGTATAACATTAATTTTGCAAAAAACTGAAAAGTATATTATATTGTTGTACTTTAAAAGGTCCAATTTATGACATTTTTGGTTAAGAAAAACCACCCATTACTGAACAGATTCACCTAAAATTGATGTAGCTTTAAACTCAAAACATATGTAAAATACAATGGCAGTGCCAATCATTAGCTTGTTTAAAATATGTAGAATCACACCACAAACATGTTTTGAGTAGCTAGGTTACATATGAAAAAAATTGTCAAAATATTATTTCTGCTCTGTTCACCTCATAGGGGTCGTAGTTTGTATTGCTGACTCTCTATGCTCTGCAGACACTGACACAAACATTCTTTTTGAGGGTGCTCTATTTGAATTAAGGAAGAGTGTCTTTTTAAAATTAAAAATCTTGGCCCAATCTTCACATTTTACTCAGACTACTGTTCAAGTTCTTTTCTGAACTGACCTGATCTTTACTAATATTTTTGATTCCCTTAGTCCTGTAATTCTTTTATTTCAAAATACAGTAATTATACCAGCACTACAAGCATTACTATCCATTAAGTATTTTGTTTTATCCACTGCCTTAAAGTAATGAACACTATCACAATTATTTTAATTTGACTTATCCCCGATTCTCATGACAGCCAGTAAAACACATGATTTGTTATGTTATTCAGATTGTTAAATGAAATATTGACTGATGGACTCTGTTAATAAAGTAAAACTCACCTGGCATTGCTTCTCCAGTGACCCAAGTTCACGGATCATCTGTTCAGTGTGTATAATACTTTCACCAACTGTTGGGATACTTCTCTCCTGAGCTGACAAGGCCTCAAGAGAAGCTTGCATCTGTAATACACAAAACGCACTGTTGACACCTATTAAAATGTGCCAGAGAGACTACTTGTAATAAAAATAAAGGTATTCTGAAAAGCAGAGCATCATAAAGAGATACACAGTGTAGGAATACTTTTTACCTCCTGGAAACTCTGCTCAAACCTCCACAGCTGCAGATACTGCTTCAGTTTTAGTTGATGCTTCTCCCAGAAACCATCAAATGCTGTCTCCATCTCATGCAGCTGACCCAGAAGCCTCAAAGTAAAATGAGTAGAAATCACTTTAATTTAAGGTTACTTTTGACCAATAAACAGAGAGTTCAACTTGAGAATTCAAAGGAGCTTATAAAAAACAAACTATATCCCTCCTGGGATATAGTATGGTTGGGATTAACACGTCCTTTTGTCTCAAAACCATCACTAAAGGGCTGTATCTTATCGCAGTGACAGTAAGACATGCTGGTGAATAACACTCCAGAAGAAGTCACACATTTTTTTTAAATCGTTGTGGGCTCAAAGGAACAATGACATGGTCAAAAGCAGTAGATTATGCAACAAGTTGTTACAGGGCCTGAAAGAAAACTTTCACAATCTATACAGATGTGATGCAATTCACGTATTGCCATTGCAACCAAATGTATTTGGATTTCTGTTAGATTTGAGATGCAAGGTCTGTCAAAAGGCAGACAAATGACAAATTAACCCGTTTAGATTGATATGCATTAATCTTGCACTCAGAGACAGATCAGAAAATGGTTATTCTAGCGAACCTTCCCAAATAGAACATAGTGAGTGAAATGATGTGGGCTGCCATAAAATAAAACAGCCAGTAACCTGTTTTGCACTTTAGGGGCAGGCTGATGCTCTGTTACTCATCATAAAATTCAACAAATATAAAAAAAACTAGATAATCCACAATTGTACCAAACATTTTTCTCTTCAGCAAATTTCCATGTAATTTTCCTTGATGGGTAAATGACTAATCCTATTTTAGAGTATTTTTTAGTGTTTGTGTGTCTGTAATTTTTTTCATATTATTATTTTCAAATTTCCATGAGCCTAAGATTTGCAATTACTTATTTGACTTTTTCAGAGAAGACAACAAATATGATATACTAAATCGATAGTTTCTGCCACACCTGTGCACAGTCTCCCAGTCTTGGCTGGCATTCCTTTTCTGTTCAGCATCAGCTTCCTCACTTCCAGAATCCTCCAAGTTGGCAAGTAACTGCCCACCCTGTCGCATCACCAATCTAATGTCTTCCTGGCAGGACAATAACAAAAATGAAGCTAATCACTGAAATGGCAAAATCAAAGTAAATGACATATACACAAAGTCAGTTATTGGGATAAAAGCATGCAATTTACAAAGGATCACTGCTTTCACAGCTGGTAGAGTTCAGTACTGGCAGACAGGAGATAGCAAATCAAAGATGTAGGTCTGAAGTTAACAACAATTTAGAGAAATATTCAAAGTAATTTTCAGTTGAACAGAGATATTTGTGCTATTACTAAATGATTTGCACAAAATTCAATACAAGAAATTTGACTTTAAACTTACAAATTAAGAGCATATGAAAATCAACAAAAGGGTTCTTGAATTGATGCTCATTGTAAAAGCTACCATAACAAAATAAAGAATTTATTGCAGGGATTCTGTCTTTTCGTCAAAAAAATACATCTGAAGCAGCTTCAGACCCAACAATTATCATCTTGTTGCTAAGCCTATGAGCCACAACACACTTAGCAAAAACAACCTTGTCTGGCCTCCACCTGGGGCTATAATATACTGTATATATATATATATATATATATATATATATATATATATATATATATATATATATATATATATATATATATATATTTTAGCTGTACATTGTGATTTAAAAATCAACATTTGTATAAATGGTATCTATTTGAAATGTTTTGCAATAACACATTTGCAACATGGCAGTGAATATGTTGCCTGATTTCTGGAAACAATGATACGTCATATCCTGGCTTGGTCTTTCAATGTACATATATCTTCAATGGTTTGAAATTTCTACCTTCTTTGGCATATAAACATAGTAACATTGTTTATTACCTAGTGCAAATACTGACTGAAGTTGAAGCTATCTTACGGCTACTGATGGCAAGATTCTCCTTCATGCTCTTGAGACTGTGCTGGGAGATGCAGCAAACCATCTTGTGACAGTACGTATGGATATGCCATCCTGGAGCAGCTGGACTACTTGTGTAACCTATGTCGGATACAGGTACCACCTCATGATACCAGTAGTGACAAGGACACTAGCAAAAAGGAAAACTAGAGAACAATCAGCAGGGAAAGATAAGGATAGAGCCATTGTTCGTGGCCACCACTTGCAAAACTATTCCCTTTTTGGGGGTCGCCTTACTATTGCCTCTCCAGTGCACCTGTTGTCACTTTCATTTGCACCAAAGTAAGTGAAGTTGATTCATAATCACTTATGCATCCTAACTGGACAGACTGATATTCCTGAAGCATAATTAACTTGATGATTAAGCGTTCCCTTAATTTTTGTGACCAATGTACAACTGCAGAGTTTTAAATATACCAGCAACTGCACGCTCACATATACTGCAGATTACACAAAGACAACTGTGGTGAAAATCAATATTAAAATTATAAGTTTTGTATTTGTTTTTACTTTGTAATTTTTGTCTAGTTCTAGTTTTAGACATTTTCTCATTTTTGGGAAAAAAACACTTGTTTCTTCATTACAAAATCCAAACCGTTTTTTCACTCTCCTATAATACGTTACACATTTCCACCACCTATAGTTACTCTGCTCAGTTAATTTAAATGGATCATTTGGAGCAGCTATATATACAGTATAAAAATGGTGGGTGAAAATGTTTCTTGTTCCCTGTTGTTTGTGTGGGTTTCTTCAAGGTATTCTGTTTTCTTCTCTGACTCCCTGTAAATTTCAATTTCAACTTACTCATATGTCTTCTTTTAAGCCCACACATTACACAGTAATGACAAATATAATATGCAAACTGAAATGCAACATAAACACAAAAAATACTGTTGCAATATAAGCAGAGAAACATGTTGTAGTTTATACATTAATATATGTATACTTTATACAGAGTTGCTATATCCTTGTTTGTTTATCTGTCTTCAACATAGGACATGTGAGGGTAGAGAGAAGGAGTGAGGAACTGGGTGCCAAAAGTTAGGCTTTTGTTTTTATTATTTCTTCAAAATGGTTGCAATTTATTTTCCTTTCACTTTTTTCTTTGTTTCTAATTAGGATTTGATAAAAAAGTGATATATAAATAAACTCAATAATGAAAAGCATGCCTGCATATACCTTAAGCTGCTTATACTTTTCTTTCTGGGTAACCAGGAGTGCCTCGATCAAGTTGACTTCATTAGGTATCTCAGTTTCTGCCAATTCTGTGCCAAATGCCTGTAACTGCTGAGCAATCTCCTTCACTGTGACTGCAAAGTTTTCTATGGCCTAAAAATGAATGAAATAAAATAGAACCTGTTATAAAGTACATATATGTGATTGGTTTTGTCAGTTTATATTTCTGGTGAGAACACTACCGTTGAACATAGTCAGACAGCACAGGCTAAATTTGGGCATTTAACACATGTATTGTATTAAACATACATACCGTGCGAAGGACAATCCAGTCACTGTGGCAGTATTCAAGAGTGCCGCCATACTCTGGAGTTAGTTGGTTCTCATCAATGTACCTCAACAGGTCTGTGACAGAGCTCAACATAACAACCTAGGATGGGAATAAAATTATAAATGAGGACTGGCTGGGGACAAATAAAAGATCTGACATAATGAGTCAGCAGTCAAAGTTGAACAGAAATGATTGCAGGGCATTGGACAGGAAAAAGAACTGAAGTAAAAAGAAAATTATGCACTAAACAAGAAATCTACTGAGACAACACCTGTGGTAATGACTCTCACAGTACATACAAAGTGAAATAAACTGCATACAAAGTAAAACTATCTACACTTCTCCTTATTTCAGAATGTTAACCTTATGGATATAAACTCATGTTATAACTGATAACACTGACATTTATGATTATTTACCCAAAATCTTCAGGGCAAATCTGTCCACAAAGATTCATCTTTTCAATTTTTCATTTAATGAAATAGTTTAATAATAATAATTTAAGATTTTCAAAAATAGTCAATAGTTCTATCTAAAAATACATAAGAATGTGAAATACAAAATTCCATAACAAAAATTAAAAAGAAAATACAAAACAAAATAAATAAATAGCTGAAACTTCAAATTATTAAGGCCAAAGTTCCTAGTTAAAAAAATCATAAATATAATCCAAAGATCAAGGCTCAAAAAGAGCAAAAACTAAATAGTAAAATAAAAATGCTAACATTAAAAGCAGAAACGGAAGCACACATAAGGAGTCAGTCAGTGACTAACTGGCTTGCAGACTTATTAATTGACTGAGTGACCGACTACACTGCAAAGATATATTGGCTACCAGAGATTTATATAGCCCTCATGTGCTATAGCAAAACTAACAGAACATTTGAGTGCCATTTCCTAAAAAGTGGTCTCACCTATCAACTTAACAAGTAATACAATGAGATAATTAAACTAAAAGAGTGGGGAATAAACTAAACTAAGAAGAGAAGCTAAAGGGAAATAATGATCAATTAAAAAACATGTATTAGAACTAAACTTAAACAAGGACATTTTGAAAAATAGAAAAGAAACAAAATACAAAACAAAATGCCATGGTGAGACTCAAAACAAACTGTAATACAGATGACAACACAGAATAAAACAAAAGCAACATATTCTGCTAAGTAACTAAAAGAAACTTAATTCTTATTTATAAACCATGTGTTATTTTCAATTAACAAATTACAGGAAATTGACTCAGTTCTGTATACCACGTTTATATTTTCATTTTTAAGTAATCTGTGAAATACTATACATTTTTGAACTGATTCGAAGTGGTGAATGGCAAGTTTTGCTCCATCGCAGCTCCAGTTGAATTCAAACCCCATGGTTACATTATCCTGATTAATTTCCACTAGGTTCCCCACTTTCTTCCTGCGTTCCAAAAATATTTCTTAAACTGTCCGAATGTTCAGGAAGTGTGGTTGTGTGTGTTAAAATGTGCTATGATGTACTGACATCCCTGTCTGGGTTGAGTCCTGACATTCAGCCAGTGTCTCTGGTTAAATTCTAGTTGTTCACAGCCCTAAAATAGAAGCAGCAGTCTTGGGAAACAAACTGATGAATTTTACTGAACTGAAAGGTAAAAATGTGATAAGAATATTTGGCTACTGAATGCTACAGGGTGTCACATATGTGCGCATGGGAGGCGGGAGGTGGCAGAGAACACTAATTCGCCTGGGTTTGATGACATCACTTCCAGTTTTTGCACCCAGGATTTTTCCTGCCTTATATCCAAACCTACTTGGATAGGCGTAGGTTCCAGGTTTCCTGTGATCCTGCTCTGGATAAACAGGTTTAGATAATGTATATATTGTTCTTAATCTCACATGCTGTCTTTTTGTGCCTGTCCATACTCTTATTACCTGCTCTGCTCATTATGGGTTTACTGTTCTTATACATGGGCTATTCAAGTCTCATTGCCCCTAACCTTGACACTACATGCTTGTTTTTCTTTGTTTCCCTCAATACAACTAGGTGGGGTCTGAAAACTGATTCAAGCCTGAAAACTGATTCAAGGGTCTGAAAACTGATTCAAGCCTAATAGCCCTATTCTTCCTAAGCCCCTGTGAATTCCAATATCAGAACACAGTAGATTCTGTTTTCTGATTTTTGATCTTTTCAGGCCTGCAAGTGGAAAAATTTTGTCTATAAATTGTTTGTGCCTGGAATAGAATCAGAGATCAATATAGCTGGTAGAAAATGACTAAGCCCAGTATTTGAGATTTTTCAATGCAATATTGAAGGCATTCATTATAAGCACATTGTCGTTGGAGCAGGATATGTTGTGTGCTGTAGACATTTAGAGTAAAAACCCTCACACCTTAAAATTCACCTAAATATCATTACAAATTGGCCCATTCTGGGCAATAAAAGGGAGCCTGACCTCTCCTCTCGCAGATCCATCCCCTCTTTGCTCACAAATCAGAAATTAACTTTGTCTGTCCAAGAGGTGGTGAACAAGAAACCTGGACAGACCTCCCTGATTGCGCATGACATCATGACAGACCCCAGGATGATCGTTTGAAGAAACCCATATCGACTTCCTGAAGCAAAAAGGTTGGAAGTGGAACTGGAAATCAAGTGTATGCTGGAATTAGGTGTGACAGAGGAAAGTCCTAGTCCCTGGTCCAGCCCTATTGTTTTGGTCCCTAAGTCTGACGGAAGTTGGAGGTTTTGCAATGATTTCCAGCAACTTAATCAAGTCTCCCAATTTGACACTTATCTGATGCCATGAGTGGACGACATCCTCAATGAAAAACTCGTAGATCCGTCCCACCTTAAAACCTATCACACCTCTCTGCCAGCGTCTTTTGTCATCTAAATGTGCTGTTAAAGACAAACTGCAAGCAGCCGGCTACTCCATCCCCCCACCGACTTAGAACGTACACAAACTTCTCCCAGCTCATGCCTTGATTGATTATCTGGGAGTGAAGTGGAGTTTTAGAGTAGAAATAATAGATCGTTATTTGGAACACACGCATTTCATGTGTGTTCCGTTTCTACAGTAATCTGTGTAAACACATTGTTAAAACAGAAACTTTTTCATAGTTTAGTAACAATTGTTACAAAATGTAGGAATAAACTATAGAATGTGTGAAGCATGAAGTCCAAATATCAAATAAACACTTTCACAAACAGTTCAAGAACAATGCAACAGCTTCTGTGGCTTAGCGGTAAGATTTGGTGATTCAGAGGGCAGTAGGCTTACCATGCCCCAAAGACCCCGGTTCGATTCTCCGTTGGGGAAAATGTGCTATTATTTTTTTCTTTTTAACCTCAAACGGACATAAAATTTATAAATTGTTATGCACTGTCAGTTAATGAGATCGTTATATTTTCATGCGGGATGCTCCTTTTAAAATATTTTTTAACAACTGAGACTGCAATTAACATGAACAAGTGTCCTTATAATTGTTATTTTTAAGATCCATAACACACAGTCAGACAGAGCACTGCATAATAGAGAGACAGACAGGCAGAGAAGTCACTAGATATATAAATAAACAGGGAAGGCACATGTACTGAAAGAAAAAATATACCAATAACTATCTGTTAAGGATCTCTTTGTATACCACGTTGTCAGTTCAGCACTCCGGTTGTAATATGACCAAGCAGTGCACTGAGATTACTTTTGAGAATGCAACGTATAGTTGTCCAGGAGAAAAGCAATGTTGCCTCAAATCAATGGCAACCTTTTGTAGGGTCTGTCCCTGAGACTTATTAATTGTCATCGCGAAGCAGAGCCTTACTGGAAATTTGAGGCATTCGAATTAAAATGGGAGATCAGAGGGTATAATGGTGATGTGAGGAATACATTCAGAGTGTGGCGCTCTGCTGTTTTTTGTGTAGCTGCCTTCACACAGCTTCTCCGCTGCTTTATAAACGAACGCCATATAAGGCCGTCGTTTCTCCTTGCTTTGCGGTTCTGTACTGTTTTTTTGTTCGTTTATTACGATTGTTATAGTTATTGTGTTGCTATTCGAGACTTACTTTACTGTTCAGGTACCCATTTCCTTTATTTAATCCGCGGCTTGTACGCTATATTTTGTTCATTTATTACGATTATAGATATTTATTGATTCCCTTCTTTAGCTGACTGCCTGCGCATATAAGGTGCTCCACTGGTTTTTTGTGAAACCTTTACACAGCTTCTCTGCTGTTTTATAAACGAACAACATATGAGGCCATCCTTTTTCCTTGCTTTGCCAAGGAAGCTGCCTTTTTATTTAATCCACGGGTTCTCCGCTGTTTTATTGTTCGTTTATTACGATTGTTATAGTTTTCTTTATATAGCACGTTGTCAGTTCAGCACTCTGGTTGTAATATGACAAAGCTGCGCAAGCTCACTCTTGAGAATGCAACGTATAGTTCTCCAGGAGAAAAGCAATCTTGCCTGAAATCAATGGCAACCTTTTGTAGGGTCTGTCCCTGAGACTTATTACATGTCATTGCGAAGCAGAGCCTTACTGGAAATTGGAGGCATCTAAATTGAAATGGGAGATCAGAGGGTATAACGGGGATGCGAGGAATACATTGAGTGTGGAGAAACTCTAGACAGCATGTGTATTAACTTGTGGATTTTTCTGTGAGTATTTGGTGGCAGCGTGACGAAGTTGCTTCCGCAAGACCATAATAGCTGTGGAGCTCAGCTTGGAGCATATTCTTTTCCCACCTTGTCAATTGTGTAATGCGTTTTTTGAACAGGTTTGATGCATGGAAGTGATCACTTTCATACTGCGTTCAGTCAGTTCACGTGAGCTGCTCTCTTGTGTGATGTTGCGATGTCCACGGCTTTATTTAATGTTAGCTAAGACCCGGCACTTAAAAGTTTCTCGCTACAGCAATTTTAACTCCGTTACAAAGTGATCCAAAGTCTCGTTTATACCTCGTGTTTTCTCATTAATCTTGTATCTCACGAATAAAGTATTCGACGAAGGCATGACAAACGGCAGCGGGAGTGTGTCCATAAACTTAATTTTAACTTATGGTTTACACCGTGCTGTTTCCGCAGTAGCTGCACTTATGAATATGCTTGTATGCGTTTTTCTTCAGCGCTCTTTGGGAGCGCTTCCTTCTTTTCTACGTACTGCGTTCACAGTCAGTTCACGTGATTACATGGGAGGCGTGATGATGTGACACGCAGCTCTGCCCCCCATGGCCATGGAGGTAAATTCCATTACAGTATATGGAGAAAAATAGGTTCCAGGTATGACCTTTACACGTAGGATTTCGAAATGAAACCTGCCCAACTTTTGTAAGTAAGCTGTAAGGAATGAGCCTGCCAAATTTCAGCCTTCTACCTACATGGGAAGTTGGAGAATTAGTGATGAGTGAGTGAGTGAGTCAGTGAAGACTTTGCCTTTTATTAGTATAGACTAGCAAAATACCCGCGCTTCGCAGCGGCGAAGTACTGCCTTAAAATTTTTATTAAGAAGAAAATTAAACCTTTTTAAACTGAGGGAAAATATACCAATAATTATTTGTTACGGATCTCTTTGTATACCACATTGTGAGTTCGGCCCTCCGATTGTAATATGACCAAGCTGTGCACTGAGCTTACTCTTGAGCATGCAACGTACAGTTGGCCATGTGAAAAGTAATCTTGTTTCAAATCTCACAGCTTGGATTGCTGCTGTCATAATTGTTTTTTTCAATTACGACAGTATTTGTAGGACTTGTGTTGAAGAGACATTCGGTATCTGTCAAGCGTTGTAAGTATACAACCAGTTTCATCAATAACTTCACATCCAGCTTTTGAGAGTTGAAACATTCATAAACATCAAAGTGTCCACCACTGAAACCGTCACCTGTGAATCTAAGATGTTTAAGAGGCATTGGCGGTTGTCGAAAGGTGTAAATTATCTGGCCATTTCGATACACTTGAAAGCGACAACCAAACAATTTAGCGGCAGCCATCAACTCACATGCAGAACCATAGGTGAAGGGCTTAAGCATTTCTCTCTTCTGGTGCTCCTGTGTAGTATAATTATCTCCTGTACCGTCATCAGTCCACACCTTGAACCTGTCCCAGTCATTCAATAAATAAGACACAATGTTCCTCCGGATATCAAGAGTGAGCCTGATATGGCCGTGCAATATGTAACAAAGAGAATGGAAAAAGGCAGGTGCCATCTCCGGGCATGGAAACCACTTGGTAAGTGACAGTTCTTTGATTGATGGTGATCACCTCGATAGACATGTTAATGGGGGTACGTTTGGAATGATAAAGGAAATGGGTACCTGAACAATGTAAAGAAAGTCTAAAATACCTACACAATAACTATAATCGTAATAAATGAACAATAAAACAGCGGAGAAGCCGTGGATTAAATTAAAAGGCTGTAGTTATCAGAAAGGAGACGTGAATCCTGTGGCGTAGCAAGGAAGGGAATGTAGAGACTGGAGCGACGGGCGGTCTTATATAGGCAGGCAGCCAACAACGTGGGAGGCGTTGGGATGTGGGACCCAATGCCGCCTCACGCGGTGATCGAGCTGCAGGCTATGGACATATATATGTAGGTAAGTAGGAATCAGTTAGCGTTGGGAACCCTGCGTACCAAATTTCTTGAAGATGGGCCCATAAGTAACAAAGACCATTGAAAAGTTCAATATGGCGGCCGACAGTGGCATCATACCACGGAAATAAGTACGTACATTGGTTTCGGTTAGCGCAGGGAAGCCGCCTACCAAATTTCATGAAGATGGGGCCATAAATAAGAAAGTTCAACATGGCGGACGTTGTCGACCGTTATGACCATTACGCGTAGAATTTCGAAATGAAACCTGCTTAACTTTTGTAAGTAAGCTGTAAGGAATGAGCCTGCCAAATTTCAGCCTTCTACCTACACGGAAAGTTGGAGAATTAGTGACGTTGGAAAGTTCAATATGGCGGCTGACAGTGGCGTCATACCACCAAAATAAGTACGTACATTGGTTTTGGTTAGCGCAGGGAAGCTGCCTACCAAATTTCGTGAAGATGGGGCCATAAACAAGAAAGTTCAACATGGCGGACATTGTTGACCGTTATGACCTTTACACGTAGAATTTCGAAATGAAACCTGGTTAACTTTTGTAAGTAAGCTGTAAGGAACGAGCCTGCCAAATTTCATCCTCCTACCTACATGGGAAGTTGGAGAATTAGTGACGTTGGAAAGTTCAATATGGCGGCCTACAGTGGTGTCATACCACCGAAATAAGTACGTACATTGGTTTTGGTTAGCGCAGGGAAGCCACCTACCAAATTTTGTGAAGATGGGGTCAGCCTTCTACCTACACGGGAAGTTGGAGAATTAGTGATGAATGAGTGAGTGAGTGAGTGAGTGAGTGAGTCAGTGAGGGCTTTGCCTTTTATTAGTATAGATTCGATCATTTTCCTCAATAAATAAATGACCAAGTATAATATTTTTGTCTTATTTGTTTAACTGGTTTCTCTTTATCTACTTTTAGGACTTGAGTGAAAATGTGATGATGTTTTAGGTCATATTTATGCAGAAATATAGAAAATTCTAAAGGGTTCACAATCTTTCAAGCACCACTATATATAAAAATATTCCTGAATATATAAAATTTCCATGCTCGTCATTTCACTTGTATTAGTGAAAGGTAAACTTCGACAGAAGCCACTCAGAGTCGATCGGGCTTATGAGGTTCGTCCAAAAATGCACCCATACAAAAAGAATAAATAAATATAGTGTTCAAAATGCCGGGCACATACATCATTTTGAATGAATTAACTGAACAGTGGGTTTATTAAAAATATTTTTCTGAAGATGTTTTTATTAACTTATTTCATTACGTTGTATTAGGAACTCATTGAGTTTACTAAAAATGTGCCTGAGTCGTTGCAATCAATATCAATATAATCTGACTTTAAATTTATATATTCAGGAATGAGGTTATATATTCCGACGTCGACTTTATATATTCGGTAATGACTTTATATATTCGGTAATGACTTTATGTATTCTAATTCTGATTTTATATATTCAGGAATGACTTTATATGTTCTGAAAATCATTGTAATTGCCTGCTTGGCACCCCATAGGCACTGTATAACAGATATATAAAAACAGATAAGGGGATAGATATATAGATAGGAAGGAAAGGCACTATATGATAGGCAGACAGGGAAGCTGCTATATAATAATAAAATTACTGTTATTACTATATAGATAGACAGGGAGTTCAGGGCAGGCAGGCACAGCGGCGAAGGTTAAAAAGAAAAAAAAAATAACATTTCCTCCCCAGCGGGGAATCGAGCTCAAGTCTCTGAGGCCCGGCAGGCCTATTGCATTCGGAGTCAGCAAATCTTAACAGTACACCGCGGAAGCTGTTGTATCATTCTTGAACCTTTTGTGAAAGTGTTTATTTGATGTTTGGACTTCAGGCTTCACACATTTTATAGTTTATGCCTACATTTTGTAACATTTATTACTAAAATATGAAAAAGTTTCTGTTTTAACAATGTGTTTACACAGATTACTGTAGAAACAGAACACACATGAAATGCGTGTGTTCCAAATAACGATCTATTATTTCCACTCTAAAACTCCACTTCACTCCCAGATAATCAATCAAGGTATGAGCTGGGAGAAGTTTGTGTACGTTCTAAGTCGGTGGGGGGATGAAATAGCCGGCTGCTTGCAGCTTGTCTTTATCAGCACATTTAGATGACAAAAGACGCTGGCAAAGAGGTGTGAACGGATTTAAGAAGCGATTTAAGGTGGGACGGATCTACGAGTTTTTTCGCAGGCTCTGGTAATTCTAGTGTTAACAGACTCTGCAAAAGCAAATACTGCATTTAGCACCCCTAGTAGTATTGCAGTATTATGTCCTTCCATTTGGGTTACATGGGGCACCAGCAACCTTCCAGCATCTGGTGGATAAAGTGCTCCGTCCTCATAACTCCTATAGTGCTGCCTACCCGGATGACGTGGTCATCTATCCAGCACGTGGAAGGAGCACCTACTGCAGGTCCAAGCGGTATTGTGGGCATTAGGCAAAGCCAGCCTTCAAATTAATCCAAAGAAATATTTCTTTGGGTTAAGAGAAGCCCAATATTTAGGCTACATAGTGGGCCAGGTACCATGAGTTCACAGTGTTCCAAAGTAGATGCCATATTGAAATAGCCCCATCAAAAGACCATGATGCAAGTCCAAGCTTTTCTCAGCTTAGAGGGCTACTACTGGCAGTTTGTATCCCAATTTTCTGTGAGAGACGTGCCCTTGACTAATTTAACAAAGAAAAGGACCCCGAACAATGTGGTATGGGATCCCAACGCAGAGACTGCATTTAGTGACTTAAAACAGTCTCTTGCATTGGCACCACTCTTGAAAACTCCTAACTTATCTTTGCATTTCATCCTCCAGATGGATGCTTTGGATACAGGTCTTGGTGCTGTGCTGAGCATATGGATCATGCACCTTTACAGTGGATGGCTTTACTCAAGGAGTCGAACCCATGTGTCACAAGATGGTCTTTAGACCTACAACTGTACAAGTTTTTGCTCGTTCATTGACCTCTCATTCAGGAACTCCTCACCCGATGGATCTGGTCTGAGGGGGGCCAAGGCACACACGTGCGCATGGGAGGCAGCTAAAGGGCTCAAAAGAGGGTAATTCCATGCTGGACCTGGTGGTGGCGGAGTACATTGATAATTTCTCCTTTTCCTCTGCAGACCAACCACAGGAAATTCCACCTGGGCCCAGCGACGTCACTTCTGGTTCCAGGCCCAATGACATCACTTCCGATTCCTGCCCTGATGACAAAATTTCCCCTGACCAGCGTTAAAACCGCCATATTGTGCCTAACTCCTCAGTTCTATTTTCAACTAATGTCTGTAAAGACCAATTGCTTCAACCTTTGCCTTTTTCAGCCAACTTCTCAAGTATATGGGGTGGCTGCCCCA
Source organism: Polypterus senegalus (assembly GCF_016835505.1). Taxonomy (NCBI): domain Eukaryota; kingdom Metazoa; phylum Chordata; class Cladistia; order Polypteriformes; family Polypteridae; genus Polypterus; species Polypterus senegalus. The sequence goes on along the minus strand of NC_053163.1, from coordinate 89,451,951 downwards.
AACCTTTTTACAGTGTTGTTTGCATTTATTTCACAAGGATATATGAACAACTGAAATAATAGATTCATAATAAAATACTGTAAGACCTTGTAGAAAATGTTTATGTCTTACCGGCATTTTGAGCATAAAATCTTCCTGACTGAAACGAAATCCAATATCAGTCACTGTCCTTTGAATGAATCCTGTTGGCCGTAGCACCAGCACCAAATGCAAGTTTCCGGGAAAGGACGCCTGAGAAAACACAATCACTGTTAAAAAGCCTTAAAGCATTGAGATAATAAAGTAATTACCATCCTAAATCAAAGTCACTACACAGGCCATAAAATGCACATAGGATTTGTTCACATTCTTTAAGATTATGATTCAGGAACATTGCCAGGAATATTTTGGACCATTTAACAAGCATGGACAAGAGGGGTGTAGCTTGCATGAAATTTGTACCACAGAAACAATGATTCATCATTCTACCAAATAAACTAAATAATTTATTTGTGCTTAATCAATGTAATGCATATAAATAAGTAATTAAAATATATTGGGTGAGAATACTACCTGGAATTAAATGGAGAAATGAAAACATCAAACAATTCATAACTGTCTTTTTGGTTTATTAGCTACAACATTCTTAATAAATGCAAACAATGCCTTAAGTGATCTATGGTGAAATGGCTACAGACTTGTAATAACATTGTGAATAAAGAAAGACAGTAAACCTTTAAAGCATAACAAGCTGAACCAAATAGAAAACCTGATTTAGAAAACTTGTTTCCCTAGTCAATTAGTGCTGTAGGGCATGATTTCCTGTTATTTCTGAGTTTAAAGTTAAATTTTCATTCATTAAAAAATACCTGCCCAAACTTGATAAAATAAAACCATACAATATGTTCATGTTATTGCACAACTTTTACCATTAATACAAATGTGCAATTTAAAAATTTTACACTTAAAACATTACAGCCAATAGAACTTGAATTAGGGCTTTCGTAAATCTGCTTTAAGGTGATGTTTCCAAAGTCAACTGTCAAGATGAGGGATTAAGTGGAAGTGTTAACGAGTAGTTCAAATGTCCCACAGGAAAGACTTACCACAAAACCTGTCAGTCTTTTCCATTGCTTGGCAAAATCTGCACATCTTTACTATAAAACAGGGGAGTTTGAAAATCTCAAAAATAAGAGAGGTAAAACATACTGAATTTCAGTAATAATGTACTTGCAAATGTTGTTATATTAATAATAATTCCGGAGTTGAATACTGCACTGGTGTCACAGCTTGTGTTTAGTTTGCAGATTTTCCCTGCAAACAAATTAGATTAAGCGTATCTCAGCATGTAATGATAATTCTGAATATAATTTACCAATATTTTTGAAATGCGTACTGCTTCTCAAAGTGAAAAAGAACTAACTTTTTACTTGATTATTTGCTCTTTAAATACCATGAAATGAGGTATTTACTAAAATTAGACTAATGAGGAGAATGAAACTAATTATACTGTAAGTGATAATGTAATAATAACCCTTATGGAAGAGTTATTCATGACATTCTAGTTCTAGTTTACTTTACAAAAATGGTTGGAGACTTGATTTGAGCTGCCGCTTCACAGATTTAGAAATCACAGTTCAATCCTGGATCAATCAATGTCTTTGATGGGTTTCCATTCTCCAGGGACCTCATGCATAACGCCGTCCGTAGAATTCACTCTAAAACATGGCGTAAGGACAAAAGCGGAAATGTGCGAACGCACAAAAAAATCCAGATGCATAAATCTGTGTGTTAGCCAACTTCCACATTCTTCGCTCTATAAATCCCGGTCAGCGTGAAAAGTAACGCAAGTGCACACACCTGCTGTCTCGCTCCATCTCCTCCCAGAATTACGCCTCTTTGAATATGCAAATCAATATAAATAGCCCTTAAGCTCAGCGTTCTGTGAAAAGGCAGTGGCAAATGCACGGGGGAAAATCGAAGAATTTCAGCGAATACCAAATGGAGACAAGGAAAAACTATTTGTTGGTTGAAACAGTGGTATAAACAACAAAAGGAAGTTGATCAAGTGACATAGAGTGTCGGAGAAACTCAAAAGCTCAAGTTTACAAAGTCGCACAGTGCCCAAAATAAAAAAGAAGTCAGATGTCAAAGTCGCCGTGAAAAGGCGAGTCATAGCACACCGTCTGAGTGTCATATTAAAGCTTATTAGGGTACAGAGGAAAAAAAATAGGGACACAGTGAGAAAAAAGCTTGAAATGTCAACTTTAATTTCGAAATTTCCACTTTATTCATGTAATTTCTTTTGTCATTAAAGTAGAAAATCATAAACTTCATCTTAAAATCGTTTCATTTACTTGTTTCTCAAATCCCATCGTAACTAAAGTAGCACATTAAATGCTTTGTTTTGTATATGTTCTTCTATGTGTACTATGTGTGTGAATCACTACGGGCTTCTTAAATGGGCTTTCTCTTCCTCTGACAGGACACAGAATCCATTACATTCATGATATTACAGCTCTCTGAATAATTAAAATACTGAGATATATACTTGATATCGTTTTCATGATGATTGGAATTAAAGCATGTATTAAACATGGGAACATGGTGGTGCAGTGATTGTTCCTGCCTCACGCAAGATGCTTGCTGTGCTGTGCGAGACCTTCAATGAAATAATTTATTGCAGCAGTACTGTCTCTTTCAAATGTACAGTACTAACCTCCAATTCCTGTCCTTCCTTTTCTTTTTCCAAATACCCAATCGCCACACAATCAGTTCTGTAATAGATGTTAAGCCATCTTTTTTTAGCTGAGAATGCCGATTCTTCAAAACTTTTAAGGAACATTGAAATATCTTCATAGTACATGTTTAATTATTCTATCCATCTATCTTTCCAGTGTCCCAGCAGCCCCAGCAAGAATACAGCACGAGGCAGGAACAATCCGTGAACGGAGCGCCAGCTCCTTGCTAGCGCTGCGACACCATGTCCTCACATGTTTAATTATTAACAATATAAATTATTTAAATGATGTTAACATTATATCTGTATAATGTCATAAACATATTTTGCTGTGATTCCACACTCAGATACAGTGATATAACTACTCCGAGTGGTGCAGTGAGAATAATATGGAAAAAGAAGATCCGCTGTGGAAACCCCTAACAGGAGCAGCTGAAAGAAGAAGAAGGTGCAGTGAGAGTAACAATGCTAAAGCAGCTATGGTATTTGGAATACTTTGACTATTCCGTAGACCATTATATTGTTACGGGTTAATTACAAGCAGATGCCTTAAACTAATAAACAATATGCAGTTAATTTCAGTTTATATGATAAAGCCACATCTGGGATGTTGATCTAAAAAAGAAAGGGAAACCACACTGGAACGAAAGCACTGCTTTGACGCTGGGTGCCGCCAGTTTGCAAAACTAAGCGGAAAACTTGCGTATGCCAGGGTTTTAGCTAGCGTGAAAATATACATCACAATTTGAGTGTGAAATGGGAGTATGCAACGTTTATACATGAGACCCCAGGTGTCTGCATTCTCTGGATGCTCCAATTTTCCTCACATGGGATTGTGCAGGTAAGGTTTACTCAGCCATGTGTTGATAAGTGTGTGTATTTACAAGTAAGTGCCTTGTGATTGCTACTACTTTGCATTTAATACTGCTGGCATTGGTTTCCTATGACCCTGAATATGAATTAAGTACAGTACATTCATGGAATTAGTGGAAGAAAGTTAACTATATGCTATCTAAATGCTGATTTGTATTGTAATAAATCAATCTCTGTCTTAAAAGTAATTTGTCACAGAGGAAAAATAATTCTAAACTGCTAAAAATGTGTTACTTGCTTCAAATTATGTAATTTTTGATGCAAAGAAACATTATAGAAAAAATTAAAAGAGAAAACCACTTGTGTTGTAGGAAGATTCTTTTTTTTTTTTTACTACTGAGTACCATTCTGTTACTTAACAGTAAGCACCAACTGGTCTTTTCCAATATTTTAGTAGCATAGGATTGTAATCATGTTATCCTATAAGCACTAATGACTAAAGCATATAACTTTTATATTTAAAACGATCCTTTAGTAAAAATATGATTTCTTTACTTTTTAGCAAATTGTTTTAGATGTTCATTGACACAGTCATAAAACTGGAAACATTACCCTTCTTTTTAAAAAGCATTTCAAACAATTACAAGATGAATGTTGATCTGTTATAGTAAGACAATAATCTAGATCCATGGTAGCCAGTAACAATCTTGGTGTTATTCAGTTAACACAAGCTGAAATACTGTTTTTTTCTAATCAGCAAAAGAGGAGTGTTATAGTTGAAAATGACAAAAATGTCATGAGAGAACCACTTAGCATGCATTAACCTAGAATCAAGTGCACAATATTCCAAATTATTAAAAATGTGGATATGTTAGGGCTGTATAGTTACAATGGTGTTTATGCAACCATTGCAGAGCTCCACAAACCTGGGCAGGTCACTCTGTCTTGAAATTTGCATATTTCCCCATGATATGGATATGGGTTTTCTCTGGGTAGTTTGATATCCTTCTATCATGTAAAGCTGTGCAGGTTAAACTAATTGGAAACCTGATTAGATATTATGTATGGGTGTGATTATGCTTTGGATAGGACTTACATCCAGTGTTGATTCCTGTCTTGCCACCCAAGCTTATATCTTTATAATGTAATAAGTGGGGTTCAGAATAGGGACAAATGAATTGTTTTAGTAAACCAAAGTACAAAGAGAAAAAAAAAAGCACAGGGAAAACACACAGTAACAACTAAGTAAATAGTACATAAAGGCTATCTGAACCCCTCTGGGTCTGGTAAAACATTCAAGTTCTTGGACAGAAGCTTATAAAAATGTGCCATCCCAAGGTTCAATATGCACTCTCCAAATCCATCTTCCATTTTCTCGACTAATAATTCTCACACTGACTGTTTGGCAACAGAACTTTTGCCCTTTAGCTCAGCTTCTAGGTCCAAAATTATTTACATATTAAATCCCTTATGAACTTCACTTCTGAGCCAAGCTCTGAGATCAGGTGTTTGTCTACAAAGTCTTAGGGTCCTTAGGTCACCATGCCCTCTGTTAGTTTTTTAACAATTACACGCTAAAGTTGTGCCCTTAAAAGGACAATATAGTACAGCAGAGTATAGTTGAGAATTGCCTTCTGTTTATACTGACTAGGAGGTTTTTGCTAGCATTCTTCTAGCCCTCCATGCCAATTCACACACTACTATGCCTTCATAGTTGCTCCTATATACCAATGCTGGGATGCTCAATGACTGCCAATGTATGTCTCTCTCTCTCTCTCTTTGACCCTAAAATCTTTAGAATTTTAGGATCTTTGCTTTCTCTCATGTCATCTTGATGCTTCTTCAGCTCCTGACAAATCACTGCTAACTGGGCAACACATTATATGTACAGTAAACTACCTGACGTTGATGGGTTGTGCACTTTTACAATACAGATACTAAAAAAATAAAATATAGTAAATTCTATTATACATGTGATAATTCTATAAATATCTCCTTAAGCGTTTACTAGTTTTGTAGTTTACATATAGTCAAATGTAAGATTATTCAATGCGTGTATAACTATGCTACATAAAAGGGAAATTATACATATTAAGTAAAATGTGAAATATATGAAATCTACACATAAAGCTGAACCTGAAATAAATACACTTGAAAATAAACACAGTTATTTTATTTTGTTATACATGAAGTTTGGCACTGTATTTGAAATCAAATGGGTACATTTCTGCTATGTTATAACACGTATTAAACATTTTCATGCAGTTTACCTTCCTAGCACATTGGCTAATGCCAGATACTGTGCTAATCATTTAACATGCGCAAACGTAAAAAAATGATTTAATTTGTCAAATGTGCTTAAGGTGTCGGTTTCCTTGGCTGGCTCAAAACTAATGTTATTTTTTAAGGTTCAATATTGTTTCTAAAAGACCATCGTGTACACACAGTGCTTAGACTAATGCGCAAGTTCACCACTGACATTGATTTGTCCTGCAGTCCTGGTGCAGGTAAGTCATGCCAGGTACTTCATTAATAAAGACAAACCACCTACGCAAACTAGCTGTTCGCTAACGTGTCCATAAAGACACAATGCGGTCTGCAGTGTAAGTGCCGTCGCGGGCATCACTATCGCATCGCATGACTAAGGTGAATTATAGCTCTGCAACACATACGACTAACGTGGAGCCCGCTATCTCACCGCCCGGATCTGCAGCATTCTACGTAATGTTCTTGAACTTGGGAAACAGCAAAACACAGAACGGCTTACCGTGGTCCTTCTTAGCCGCGGCATGCCTGCCCGCGGATTAGCTTCTGCCATTGCTCGACCGGCGGCCACTCACGACAGGTTTTATAGCTTCTGGGCCGTTGCTTGCTGCCTCTGTGTCTCCAGCTGCCAGCGCCGTGTAAACGGAGTGGGGGCAGCAGACCGCCGCAGACACAGCGATGCAACGGCCAGGAGAGGGTGGCAGCACTGCGCTTGAAATAAGCCACACAATTCTGAGCTTCAGCTGCTAACTGCCTAGAGTTAAACAAATAACATCTGCGCCAAGGTGGTCACCTACGTACCGAGTGAGCAATAGCCTTTAATTATATAAGAAGAAAATTAAAGATGGTTGCGTACGGAAGCCTCTTTCTACTAAAAAAATGGAAAAAGGCAATATCTTATACCTAAAATTATACCTTCATTTCATTCTAGGAATGTTATATTTAACAAAATCGTTATAGTCTGCACTACCCTATAATAAAATGATGGGTAATGTCCAAGTAAGTGTATTTGCACTTAAGGTTAGTACTTTATAGGCATGTTTTATTAAAAAAATTAGCCAACATGCTAAAGTCACCTATAACCAAATTTACCAGAAACAACCTGAATTTATAATTTTCTGCATTAACTTAACACTTTTTGAACTTTGTCCCAGTCTTCCTTATAAGATTGCTTCAGTTCATTGGTATTTGTGGGCACACAGTGCACAACTGTCTCAAAGCTCTAGCACACAATGTCAGTGACTTGGCCATTCCAAAACCTTGACCCTTTTCTTTTTCAGCTATTTAGTTGTGAAGGCATTTTTGTGCATAGAATGAATTTTCCACTGCATGATTTAGTCTTGCCCAAGCTTTAGATGTTGGCGGCATTAATGTTTTAGCATTATGATTCAGTGAAGCAAAGCTCTGACAGGTGTTGTACAAAGTAAGCATTAAGCCTTTCTCAGTCATTTAAACTTATGATCAAAGCATTTTAGCTGCTCTTAAACTATTCCAAGTTTTCTGTTTTCCCCACATGTTCAATGTAATTTGTTATCTAGAAAAGTGCTGCTTTTTGTAGCATGTAAAATTATCCTCATGCTGGGGCTTCAAGCCTATTTCTGGCTCTATTTGCCCTATAGTGTTCTAGGTTCACCCTTGGTTGAGTTGTCACATGTGAAACCTGAACTTTCTAGTTAAAAGATTGAGCTTGAAGGCTATGCCCCTTATTCTTGGCATTAAAATGAGGACAATCTTTTTTTTTTAATTTGCATGTTTTCACTACCAGTTCAAATTTTTCCCACTCAAGGTTACAAAGAGCAAACCAGTGAAGTGGTACAATAAGATTAGTACAATTTGCCCCATTAGCCACAGTAATTTTAAATTTCCATGTCGTAGAAAATAATTCCATTCAGTATGATGCCTCTTTTTTAAACAAGCAGAGTCCTTGTGTGGAAAGATCACAATATGCAGAACATATTTTTTTTTCAATTGTTTGCCAGCTTCACATTGTCCAGCCAATGCCTGGCTGCACAGTGGTTAGCATTGCTAACAGACATCCTAGAATGTTACGCTGGAGTCATAAAGTGTTTCAATTTAGGAAGTTCATAATAAATATATTTTTCTGGGCAGTGGTTGGTTGCAAAGCTCACTGTGACCTTAATGTTTAAATCTTTATTATTGTATTTTGTCAGAAGATGATGATGTCGGAGTACAGTATATCAGAATGATCAGTTGCCAGTCAAGAAACTCCAGATTCCAGTATCCCATTGTTTGATTTTTTTTTTTTTTTAGTGAATGGTGTGTGAACGTTCATATCTTGAAAGTCATTAGCAGAAGAGGGACAGATATTATTAATTTGGTACTTAATGGTAATGTTAGAAAAGTCTGCACACATAAAGGAAAATTCTGGTATGGCTCCACCTGAAATTTCATGCCAAAAATGCCAATGGCTATTGCACAGATTGCCCTGCATTTTTCCTTCAGAATGTCCTGTGCATAAAGAGGATTTCATGGTGTTCTTAGAGACTACCAGACCTGACGACTAGTATAAGATTTTTGAGGTGATGTGCTCTACTTGGGTTTTACCAAACATGACATTGTGCATAATAACCAAAAAACTTCACTTTCATTTCATTTGTCCAGATGACATTTTTTGAGAAGTCTTTTGGTTTGTTCAAATGTAACTATGGAAAACTAATTAGTGTTGGCACATTCTTTCTGTATAGAAAGGGCTTTCTTCTGCCTCACCCTCCATGACAGATATACTTGTTTAATCTTATGCTGATAACCGACTCATAAATTGTAACAGTCACTTTTGTGGACAGAAGTCTGAGAGCACTGTTCTTTGTGATTTCTCAGAATATTAAACACTCCTATGATTCCTATGAAGATTGACATGTTCTCTATTTGTATAATCTTTTTCACTAAGATGATTTTCTGAGATCAGTATAGAAGTTTCTTTGACATGGTGTCATTACAAATTTGAATGCTCCAGTATGAAATTCTAAAAGTGTTTATTAACTATTGAACTGCATTTGATTAACAAAATCTGCCCTTAATTACAGTATCTTCTTAACTGATGTGCAATGAATAAGGATTTACTTCCTTTTTTACACAGGCCTTTTTTTCTATCCATACTATATGTGTAGATAAATGAAAGCAAGTGTAGCTCTGGCTTTCACAAGTTAATTTGGATAAAAGCATCTGTAAAATAAGTACAAATTAACACGTGTTTTTATATGTTACCGTATTTACATAAGTTAAATGTATGTATAGGCCTACTCAGTATTGCAATGACAACATGGCTTGAATTGAGACAAGAGTTTTATAGCCAGGTATGAGGACTGTTTGCATCTCTCAGACTGACACCGATAACATGTCTACAGACCCATATTGTTTTGAAAAACTCATCACAGACTTCAAAGGACTTTGTTGGACAGTTATCTTATCCAAAGATCTTGACCATACATTGTTCTTCTCTCTCTTGTTAAATTAATCTTAGCCTGAATGAACCTATTAATTTTTTACATTTAAGATTTTTCATTTTTTTCATATAATTCAGATCATTATTTCCTAATAATAAATATAATGCATTATAAAAAAAGTATGCATTTGTAACTGTTTCTTACAAATTAATCTAAGGGTGACTGCATTATTCAAAAACAAAAAACAAACAATTCAAAAGAAAAACTAACAAAACTTACCGCTATACGTGATAGGGTGGCTTTAATAGATGCCCAAGTGTCCATTCTCCGGTCAACAATAAGAATGAATTTGATGCCAGGTTCTTGTTTTCTAAATAAGAAGTTTACAATGAAGATATATTTTAAAAATAGATCATTTATTGCAAAACCATACTAGCAATACTGTAATTAGGCATGAAAACAAAAAATATTTTCTTAAAACCATACTGGCAATACTATAATTAGGCCTGAAAGCAAAAAAGATTTTTTCTTTCTTTCAATGGTGCATTTAGATGTAGTAGTTTCTTGTGTTCCTAAGTATTATAGGGAAAGCTGAATTATGTAGAGCAATTAAGGCACTCACTGTTTAATCATATTGTTTGTCATTTTTCTAATAGCAGAGAAAACCCAGTTAACCAGAAAAGGCAGAAATTAGGAAAAGTACATTTACATAATAGAATTTAACAATTAATACCTTTAAAGAGATATGCTTCAGGGAATTTTGTTATTTTCACATTACAGCATATTGATAATATTTTACAGAATATCAATTGAACTTCTATTCATTTTACAAACATTTTTTCCTTAACTCATATATATTAGATACAATATTGTTATACATGTTATCTCCACAGCTCTATACAGTTTGAATCACAGAACAGTCACTTTCGGTGTCAAGTTTGCAAGTTGTCCTTGTGTCTGCATTAAGCTGGCTTTGCTCTCACAGATGTATATGTTAGGGTTAGGTTAACTGGCAACTCTAAACTGGACAAGTTTGAGAAGTGTAGTTTGAATGTGATAATGTTCACACTTACAGAGTTAGTTTTTGCCTGTATAGGCTCTTGGTCCCCATGTCTAGTCACAGTAATAAGCAGATTCAGGATGGAATGGTGGATGTATATCAGAAGGTACAGAATTGTGAAACAGAGGGCAGCACTTGCATGTGTGTTTGATTTCTGGCTTTGCCCTGATTAATATGAAATTAAACTGGCTGTGAACATTCAGAGCAAAGTCAGCATCTAATTTTGACAACAAGCCACACATCCTGGAAATGTACATACAAGATGGAATTATTTTCAACAAAGGAGGAATAGGAAGTGTATTGGTAGAATTTAATTCATTATTATGCTTTAAATATGATTAAATGAACCCATCTACTGAAGTGTAAAAATAGGTTTTTTACTACTTCTAGTATTGTGAGCTTGTTGCTCGTCTCAACAGACTTTGTGCAACAAACTGAGACCAGGTGAAACACCTTAGACCATCTTTTGAACATGGCAGCAATTGTGTTGTACTTGCTAAAAGCAATCTCACTTTTTAGGCAGCTAATGAAGTTCAACTAATATTCAATGTGTTACTGTGGGTTCATCAGGGGTGTGTTCTTGCTCCTACTCTGTTCAATGCTTGCATGGACTGGGTGTTGGGCAAGGTCGTGGGGTCCAGCTTTGGAGCATCTGTTGGCGAAGAACGATTCACTTATCTTGATTTTGCCGATGATGCTGTGATCTTTGTGGAGTCAATGGAGGCTCTGATCGGGGCTCTCAAGAGACTCAGCGAGGAGTCTGAGTGTCTGGGCTTGTGAATGTACTGGATAAAAACCAAGATCCAGGTCTTTAATGACCTCAGTAGTGTCAACCTTGTCGAGAGGTTTTCTTACCTCAGCAGTGACATTCATTTCTCTGGTGACTCTTCCTATGAAGTCAGTAGATGGAATGGGAGAGCATGGGGGAGTCATGAGGTCATTGGAAAGGGGTGTGTGGCACTCCCGATATCTATGCAAAAGGACAATGGTCCAAGTCTTTAGAGTCCTGGTACTTCCTGTCTTGCTATATGGTTGCAAGACATGGACATTACCCAATGACCTGAGATGAAGACTGGACTCCTTTGGTACTGTGCAGTTGCTCATGGAGTCCCGAATGAGGCACATTACCTGCATTGCCAGGGAGTGCCAGTTACGGGACTATGGCCACGTAGCTCGATTTCCTGAGGGGGATCTGGCTCACAAGATCTTTATTGTTGAGGACCTGAGTAACTGGACCAGGCGAAGGGTGGGACTGGGTCACGTGTCTGCCTGGGTGGCTGCCAACCAGGATTGACATTTCGTGTGGTGGGTGCGGCAATGAGCTGTACCAGTGCACGCTCCCCAGCCTGACCTGACTTTTGCTGGTAGAGTACATAAATGGGATAAATGATTAACTTCTTAGGCTGGATGGAAAGTATCTCACTCATTCCAAAACCTTTCAAATGCAACTTACTGTAACTTCAAAATCATAAAGCTAGTAACTCAAATTTTCTTATAATTTCTTTTATATTGGATAAAATTTCCAAACTTACAGGATGCTATAGAAATGGCAGAGAGCAATAAGGTAAGGGAATGGTGAGGGACATTAGAAAAATGTACATACATATTTGCACAAGCACTAAACTTTCTTGATGTCATATTTTGAATTACTTAAAGTATGAATGGTGAATAATGAAAGCTCCTATTTTATGTATCAAGGCCACCATTATGCCATGGGTTACAGGGCACATGCATCACATGCCTACTACACATGCAGCCTCATAGTGACTAGAAACACCTAATGGTAGTTTCCATGTAAACAAAAATAAAATGGCAGTTCTGACAAAAAATCAAAGGCTCAAAATTTTGATGTACTGATATCAACAGAAGAATATACAAATAATATAAAATAAAAATAATAAAAACAACCAAACACGTTTCAGAAATAAATAATTGCCATATTTCTTACATAAAAATGCTGTAACATTTTACTTGCTCAATTTGACTGCTTTCTGGATTTATTCACAAACACACCATGCAGGGAGATTCATGGGATTTTTTTATTTGCCTTTGTTCACAAATTCACTAAATGAAGGAATTTACCAGTGTATTCCTTCTCTAGCCTACATGTATTAATGGGATTTACATCTCTCTCAAACATTTATATTAGAAAATTAACTGATCTATGGCTCTTCCAAAAAATTTATCTTGCAGTCAAGAAATAACATTTGCAACAGAAACAATATGCTGACTTAAGCCATACAGTATGCTCCCTATTGTGACACAGAAACAGAATAGGAAGCTGATTGAGGAAGAGTGTCTAATTATCAGCCATATACATGTTGTTGTGAATTAGAAGCTGTGCAAAGATCATAAGCACAATGAGCAGCAAGAAGTCATCTGAATTGAAATAAATGAAAACATAAAACAAACTGATTTATGAAATAGCAGAAAAGACTTACACATAATGTCAATTTTAAGCAGTTTTTAAAAATACATCATTAACTCAGTTGCTAAAGTCTATTGTTTCTTTTACTTTATTTCCAATGTATACTGGACAAAAAGCCAGCACTACTGTAATATGTGACTTAATAAACCATGAAATAGATTTACAAAAAAATTTAAGAAGTCTTTAAAATATGTCAGTAATTAAGTTGTAACAGTTTATTTTTTATTCTATGTCAGTATTCTTATAATGTGAAATGTAGTTATTCAGATCAATACTTTTGATTATCTTTACATTAGTGCTACTTTTAAATAATATGCATTTAATTAAGATTGCTTTTCTGTAAAAGGTTTTTTCCAGAAGACATTGGCACACATGAATTTTTTTCTTCTAATATAACCCTTTCATACTGTATCTGCCCTGCTTTGTAAAAAAAATACTGAAGCTTCTCATTTAGCATTGAATTGCAACACAGCAAGTAACGCACCGTGGAATCATTGTTAAATAGGTCAATACTTTGGTCAAGGCATCTTCAGGGACTTCATGAAAACTAGAACATTCTGGAAGAGTGATGACAAATGAAGACTCCTCTCCTCTGCCACCTAATATAGACAGAGAAAGAAACACAAAACATTACCTTTTGCCATTGTGATTCATTTGTAAAGAGTTAACTTAATTTTCAACCCTCAACCATCCATCCTTTCATTATTGGTATCTACTGCATTCAATTCAGGGTTATGGGGAATCAGTGTCTATCCCAGACAGTGTCAAGTACAAGGCTGGAACTAAGTCTAGATGACATTCTAAGTTATTGTAGGTCACATTCTCTCACATTAGGCCAATTTAGATTTTCTGATCAACCAAGCACGCTTGACAGAATCTGAGAGGAAAACCAGAGTACCCAAAGACAAAATACATGTGGACACAGGAGACAGCAAGCAATTTTCAAACAGACAGGTTGAGGCAAGAGTTTTCACATTATTATTATTACTTGAAATTATTAATAGAAAGTATTTGCATTCTAGTTTTCAAAACATATACAAACAGGTTCCTCTTGTCAAAAAGTCAATACTAACCATTTTCTAGTTACAGATGATCTTTGTGGAGGATCAGAGTACAAGAGGCTTTTTATCCAATGTTTCAGCAATTATCTCAAACTCAAGCAGTATTTGATGATGCACAGGTGACAGAGGAGATGACTGCAGTTAGTTTTTTATTTGGTGTAATTTTTAATTCTATTACATATGTTTCTTTAGTAACCTTAACAAAGCCTCATTTGAGTCTTAATTATGGTTACAAGACATCAGTAAATAGGTTATTCATCTCCGTGTAATACAGATATTGATATGCTGGTGAGGCTACTTTTTAATATGAAGGATTCACAGGTGTTATTCTGATGTATGCAATATTTTAGTTGGTCACATTGTATACCTGAATAGCCACTTTACTGATACTTTCTAAGTGTCATTAACACCAAAAGAAGCCTCTGTTAATGTCTTGTTAAATAAAAGTGATGAGTAATAAATGTATTTTTCAAGTGCATAAACTAAAAATGTTATCAACTGAGTTATTAATCAAATGGAATCATATGAATATAGCAATCTAAAGCAGCATGCATGTTTTAATGTATGATGATCTTTATGAGTTCACTTCAGCTTTCATGTTATTCTTATCTGACAAGATAAAATAATAAAAGGGCCATATTCATTGAAAATGTCAGATTTGCACATTGAAATGCATTACATTTTACATCTGAAATCTGCTAAGTGTTCTTAATGACTAAACATTCTCAGTCACTGGAAAGATTAACTCTTCAGACTGCTCTGAAGGTAGTATTACTGGCAGTATTAATACCTTAATGTGGTTTTCTACAGAGAACCTTTTTGTTAAACCCAAAAGATAATTGGTACAGGGATTAAGAACAACCTTCATACCATTGGAGAACTGCCAAACTTTGATGTGTGTCACCATGAACTACAAGTTTATGACCATTCACAGGGTTTATAAAAAGGAAGTATTCTCTGGGCATCACCAAATCTGATTTATTAAAAATCTAAACTATGATTGGTATTCAAAATTTTATTTTCAAGGCAGTTCCACATATAAATATAATCCTTTGGGTATAATTTGATACCCAGATCTGGTATAAATGTATGAAACACCTTCCCTTTGAGTAATGGCCATACTTTAAATGGAAGGAGATTCTTTAGTAATTTAAAAGTATAAACAAGGATGCTTTGAGTTGTGAAATCTGTGTGTGTCAGGTTGAGTACACTGTGATACTTCTGGGAAGTGCACAATGTGTATTGTGCATAAAAAAATTACTAAATGTGTATGTGTATCAGATGACTAATTAAAGAGGATCCAAAAGTGAAGGACATTTCCAGTGTATAGACAGGACATTGATATTGTTTTAAGTAGTTTGAACGTGAGTTGCTACATAACTCAAGAAAAGGTGTGACATGTTTAAAGAATTAATAAGGAGGGGTCATACAATGGTACAGTAAATAGTAATTTTGCCTTGAAATAAGAAAGCCGTGATTCATGTTTGGATGTTTGCTTTGTAGAGTTTGTATATATGTTCCATGTCTGCATAGGTTTTCTTTGGAAGGTATATGGTTCAAACAGTGCCAGAGCTTGTGCATGTTTTGAATATAGCAAGGAAAACTGATTAATAGAATAGTATGTTAGTTTTATGTAACTACATAGATAATTGAAGGTTTTGTTTTATTTTCAATAGAACATTTTGAGTTTTAACGTATTTAAGTAGAAACGCTTGTATTATGGTAATTTAGTAACTGAAAATTGTAGCTTAAGGGAAGAGATGTTTAATTATTGCTTTTTGTTTAGGAGTGACAGATTTGAAAGTTACTGCAGTTCAAAAGAGTGGTATTGATGTTTGCAAGATGCTTTGTGTTTGGTACATACTCTATTAGGGAATAGGAAATATGATGACTGTAATTCAGCCTGTTGTGACTAAGCCTACAAGGCTGGCAAACAGTGGAATGACAGAGACTAAGGGCAAAGTTTCAGGTATATTTTTATGGGCAGGACTGTTACTTTTAAAGTACAGATAAGCCAGTGCTAGTAAAACAAAGTGTGAGGTAATTTGTTAGCTAAGAGAAATAAGCAAAGTTTATTAGATGGTATTAACAGTTTTAACAGTAAAAGGAGAACTGAGGAATAAAGTTTGTAATTTCATTAGCATAGAAATATTGTTCAGACTAATAGCAGTTGGTGACAATATAGAGAACATAGTTCATAATATGGCTTTTGGGGCCAAAGTAGTTAGTAGTATACCACAACAGAGATGAAGTGCTTTATGCAGAAAGTGACTACGAGTGCAGTTTTTGAAATGGAAACCCCAGAGGCAAACTATGGATTCTATCTGGTGGCAAAAAGCTTTTATTAAAAAAGTATGCAGCTCAAATGCAATCAAGCAGTGGGCCCACTGTCTTGAATCAATGACAATCCAAAGGGAAGACTGACACCTACTAATCAGCACTGATACTGCTTACTTTTAATGGAACAGTGGTGACAGCCTAGTACAAACCATAGCCGTATACAAAACAACTGGACAACTTTGTGGATACCAGCTTGGAGATGTGAGCATGATTGTATGAGGACTCTGTCTCTGGCTAGACCATTCTTATAGGGAAATATAACTGGATTTTTCAAATTTTCAAACAACGCTATATTTAACAGAGTGTAACTGCAGCCCACAATACATGACATCAGTTACACATATTCTGTCTTGTTCCTAATGAACCTCATTCTTTTCTTCTCTAGAGCATATCTCCACCTCCCCAGGGTCTCCTCGACCTGCTCCCTACTCTTGTTACACATCACAATGTCATCGGCAAACATCACAGTCCACAGGGAATTCTGTCTAGTCTGTCAACCTGTCCATCACCATTGCAAATAAGAAAGGGTTCAGAGCTCATCCCTGATGTAATCCCACCTCTACCTTGAATGCATCCATCACTCATACCGTGGACCTCACTATTGTCACACTTCTCTCGTACATATCCTGTACCACACTTACATACTTTTCTACCACTCCCGACTTCCCTAAACAATGCCACAACTTTACTTAAGTCCACAAAGACACAAAGCAACTTTTTGTGTCCTCCTCTGTACTCCACCCTCAGAGCAAACATTGCATCTATAGTGCTTTTTCCTGGCATTAAAAAACATACTGCTGCTCACTAATCTTCACCTCTTTTCTTAACTTAACTTCCACTACTCTTTCCCATTACTTCATGATGTGGTTCATCAGCTTTATCCCTCTATAGTTACTACAGCTCTGCACATCCCCCTTATTCTTAAAAATTGGTACCAGTACAATTCTTTTCCACTCCTTAGGCATCCTCTCACTTTCCATGATTGCATTAAAAAATCTTGTTAAAAAAACTCCACTGCTGTCTCTCCTAAACACCTCCATGCTTCCACAAGTATGTCATCTGGACCAACAGTCTTCCCATTCTTCATCCTCTTCATAGCTGTCCTTACCTACTCCTTGGTAATCCGTTGCACTTCCTGATTTTCTATCTCCACATCATCAAATATTCTCTCTCTCTCTGATTCTCTTCATTTATCAGCCTGTCAAAATACCTTTTCCATCTGCTCAACATACTTTCTTTTATCCTTAATCAAAGTAACCTGCTGCACATCACCACCTCTCTTCACCTTATGCTTTATCTCTTTGTACTCCTGTCTGCTTTCTGCATCTCTCTGACTATCCCACTTCTTCTTCACCAGCCTCTTCTGTTGTATACTCTGCTGTACACATTATGATGTTATATTATGATGTTATATTATATTATGCTATTCCACCACAAAGTTTCTTTGTCCTCCTTCCTTTGTCCAGATGTGACACCAAGCAACCTTCCAACTGTCTCCCTTATCACTCCTGCTGTAGCTGCCCAGCTATCTGGTAACTCTTCACTGCCACCCATTGCCTGTCACCTTCTCCCAGAACTCCACCTTACAGTCTTCCTTTTTCGACTTCCACCAGTTGATCATTGGCTCTGCTCCCACTGTCCACGTCTTATATCCAACGTCATCTTACAGACACCACCATATGCTGTGTAACCATTCTTTCCCCTGCAACCACTTTGCAGTCTCCAATCTCTTTTCAGACTGATCCTCCTGAATAGGATATAATCTACCTGTGTGCATCTTCCTCCACTCTAATACATCAGCCTGTGTCCCCCCCTTCCTAAAATACATATTCACCACAGCCACATTCATCCTTTTGGCAAAATGCACTATCAAATGTCCTTCTTCATTCCTTTCCTTGTCACCATACATACCCATCACCGCCTTATCCCCTCTGTTCCCTTCACCAACATGTCCATTGAAATTCGCTCCAATCACCACTCTCTCTCCCTTGGGTACACTGTCCACCACTTCATCCAACTCACTCCAGAAATCAAAGGCAGATATCTGGCCTTGTTGGAGCACGTCTCTTGCATGTGCGTTATGCAGCCCTTTCTGGGGTAAGAATTAAGCAGCCAGCTCTTAACCCCTGCTAAGGATTTGAAGCTGAGGTTGCCAACCTGAGGCATATTGCTTTGTTTGATTTGTGTATCAATCAACAATCAACATTTATTTATATAGCACATTTTCATACAAAAAAATGTAGCTCAAAGTGCTTTACAAGACTAAAACTGTACTAAAGATATGAGTGATGAGTGAATGTCACATAAGTAAATAAAGCTGGATATGCTGTAAAACTAAATCAAAACTAATAATTTAGGCATTTCCTATATTAACTTGTTCACAAATGTGAAAAGAACTTTTCAGTATCTTTCATGCACACTTTTACACAGGAAGGTACATTGTTGGAGGTAAGAGTGAAAATTAGAGAAACATAAAATATCTTCCAGGAACTTTTCAGAGATGTTGCACTTTAGAGAAGCAACAATTACAGACTTTGAAATACTGCTGTGATTAGGGGACATCAAAAATTCAATTCAAGAAGGGTATGAATGGCTCTTTAAACAGTTTCTAGCCATCTGGTTGGGTAATCATACAACAGAATATCAAAAGCATTTTGTGTCCTGCCATTCATTAGGTGAAAAAGTATCAATGATGTCATTCAAAGATGCATACATTTCTATTCTGACCTGAATTAAAAGGTATACAAAACTGATGTGTACCCAATACATATTATAAAGAAACTTCAGGAAACTGCACCAAGCCTCTTACATTATGACAACAAACTCAATGAGGGGATGCAGGAAAGTAGTTGCACTCAATACCAGTAACTTCAGGAGCTAATAGATTAGATTCAGTGACTTCATTTCAAACATTTCAGCTGATGATGTGCTGAATGCAAAATAATTTTGTACATCTATTAGCAGCCCTTGGTCTCTCAGAAACACTTCTGACTCCTGATCAGAGTGAGAACAAGGATTTGAGTTATTAGAGATACAAGCATTTAAATAAACCAGTCAAAAGTGTACATATACCACTGTAAGACATATGCAAATCTTTGGTTAGTAAAAAAAATTTCATTCCTTACTTTTGCAGCTGATACGGTACCTTTGCCAGATTTAAGTAAGTATCATACAAACAAAGCAACTTAATAGAGTTGAGTGCAAGAACACATTTTAGGGTTTAAAAAAGACTGTTGTTCCTCATGGTTCTGTGGAATCTAGATAGTACAAAGAATATAATTGTTTAGATCAGTATCTCCCAATATGGCCTGAGGGTGGTACTGTCGTGTCTGCCTATACTGGTCATACTATGCTTTATGTTACAAAGCCAGGGGGCCGCCTCTGCCCAGCTGTTGGTTGGCGATGCTGAGTGGAACAAAGCAGAAGGCTTTGATCAGGATGATTCAGAGACTGGCTAAGACTACGTTTTTTTAAGCAGTTATTTTTCTATCTGCTAAGTGTGTTATGTTTGATTGTCTGCTTTACATTGTGAAGTTTACAAAGTGATTAAAGACTGAAAGTTCCCAAAGTCAAGGTGGACTTCTCAAATGGCCTTTAAGGTGGTAGTGCAAGTTAGTAAAGTGTTCTTACTACATTTGATTGGACTCTTTACATTTAACAACTTACTGTGTACACATTTTTTCTAATTATTTTCATAAAATCAGATATGTTTGTTTTTTTTACTTAATTTTTTGGTACCAACATCTTATTAAAAGTGGAAAAAGAGACTTGATTTTATCTAAATTTCAGCTTTTACATGAACAAAAGCTAAAATATCAACAGGCATCTGCATGGTTGACTCTTCTTGGAGTTCAAGACTGCAACGGTAACCTAAGCCACCAGGAGGAGCCATAATCCTCAGAGCTCCGACCCTGGAAATGGTAAAAGGCTTTGACCCAGAAAAAAGAGACATAACGGGGTATTATTTACAGAAGTATGTTGTGGATAAGTGCATTTGGAATTGAAAGGTAAACACAGTACTGTCTTGCCCGGCATGCGAGGCAAAAGGTTATTTTTCCTTTTTTAACATTATATTTATTCCTTATATTTATTCCACCCTTGTGGGTTTACTCTGTAACAAAACTTTGATTTTTTATACTTCTCTTGGTCTCTTTGATTCTGTTCTTTAGACAGCTCATAATTTTCCCCCTACAGATGACAGTATGTATTGTGATGCATGGCAAATTAAGCAACAGGATTGCAGATGCATATATGAGGCTGCACTGCTCCACTGATAAAACAGAAAGCAAAGAAATGGTCTTTGACACGTGGCTATGAATTGACAAGAAATTACTCAAGCCTATGATGATATATGGGGCCACACCAGGATGCAGTGTCATTGCTGAAAAAGTAGGGCTTCCTCTGACCAGAGAATTGTATATGGAGTATTACTAGAAGTGATCCTGGAAGTATGTTTAACTTGGAGTGCACAGAAGCATTGAACATTTAGTCAGGATGTGAATTCTAAACTTATAACAGGGGTTCAACTGGTTGGGTGAAATTCAGAATAGAGAGAGAGAGATGGAAGGTGAAAGAAAAGAAAATCTTTGTTCAGATACTTATAGATGAGTAATTGTAGAAACCTCACAACCAAACAGGCAGCGCTTCAAGACCTGAGTTTGGACACAAAATAAAAAACAAGAGTTTTTTTTTCCTTTTGGATTATTTTTTATTTTGTAATTGCTTTTGTCCACCACACTTTCTTGTGTCTTATATTTTGACAATAAAGACAACCTTTTTCAGCTTTGGCCTCCTTGCTGTTCATTCCAAATTCAAGGATAGCTCAACAACACAATAGTGCTCCTATCATCCACACTATATACATTTAAAATTACATTTTTATGGAATCTTTCATATAAAGCATAAAGTACATTATAAGCATGAAAATACAAAAAGTAAAAGCTTTGTGATAGTAAAATGTTAAGAAACAAGTATTTAATAATTAAAGAAGATACCCTTATAAAGAATATAATTTAAAATCATACAAAGCCTAGGATCAAAAGAAATCAATACAAATGATGGATTGACTGGATAACTAAAAAAATTAATTTTACTTTTCAGTATAATGCATCAGAACTGGCTAGTACTCTTGTCTCACAGATCTGTTGATATGTGTGTTCACCAAACAGAACCATGTACTCCATGTACTCTGACCTCTTCAAACATACCAAAGACAAGTATGCTACGTTAATTGAGAAGTCTATGTTGGCGAGGTGTCAATGAATGCAGGGTATATAATGGACAGATGGTTTCTGTTTTCTAACTAAATGCTCATTCAAAATCTGTGATGGAAAAACCAACTTCATATAATGGATTGATGGGCCCAGGAATTCAATTGCAGACAGATCGACATTTTGGCATACTGCTCCAATTCCTTTACTGTAGACTATGCAGTATATGACATAGAAGTATTCATTTAAAATATAATCTGGAGAATCAATGAGAAGCTACAGGAAGAAATGTTTCCTCTTTTCTAAGTTTCTTATGGTTTAATGATAGAGGTGTTAAAGCTATAAAGCCAATTTACCTCCACCACTAGATGGTTTTGAGTTATTTTATATTATGAATTCAGCACTCTTTCTTCTGCAAAAGTAGATTTTTTTAATGTCAAACACTCTGATACACACGTAATCCACTATTAAATAAAGTACAAAACTATTTGACATATGTGCCACAAAACCATTTGCCATGGAGACATAATAAAGAAGATAAACACAACTGCAACAGGAACTAAAATCTCATATTCCCTGAAAGGATGAACAACATGTTGACTTTAAGGAGAAAAAAATGCAATTTTAAGACATAATATGTCTGAGTGGTTGCATGCACTGTCAGTAAGACATATTTGCACAAGTTTTTCACAGCTTTGTAAATCAATCACATTGCTGTAAAGCATAAATAGAGATTTAGCAGTGACAAGTAAATGATAATACACAAAAATATTCTCACCTGAAAGGTATGCAATCTGACTATCCATGTAATCCCTGATTTCTTTTATATACAAGGGCAAGGCAGCATCTGCTGGTAGAACAGAACATATTAATGAAGTTACGAATTAAGTCATTCAAGGTCTTCAATAATAATTAAATGAATAAATGCACATCATTGGTATATGAGGGTTAGATCTTTGGTATGTGGTTAAACAAATATACTGAACATCACAGAAAATATATATAAATATTAGGAATGTCCATTTTACTTTGAAATAAAATACATTATTTTACAAAGCACTTTCCTTATCATCTCTATCACAAGAAATATTCTTAACTAACCAGTAAATTATCTATCAGGAAATGACAGACCAAAAGAAAATACAGCACAATAAAAGGTAAATCTTTTGGGTATTTAATTTGAATAACTAATTGTTAAGGATTTATTTTATCACAACATTTGTGGAAACAGTAGGATAGCCAAATAAAATATTGAGATGAACTTTTGTATTTGTTATGTGGAAATTGGTGGGTTTGTGGCTTCTACATCACACAAGAGCCACCCTTGCCGGTTGAGCCCACATTACAGTGATGTCTGATTGTCACATCATGATGAGTGAAGCTCCATTATTCTTTGACCATTTTGAAAATGATGCTCTTTCTCCATTTCATTTTTTATTCCTACCTGGCTCATTGCTCTCATTATCTGAGCTTTGGACTTATTAGACTATGGGCCAGGACCCCTGTCTACAATATTTTTTCCCAATAATCATCATGTACAATGAGGTATTCCTTTAATATCACTATTACTGCTTTGAAGCTTTCTAGTTATAATCTTTATTAAAATATAAATGAGGATGTTTCAATCCAAGAGGAAATCATTCATTCTCCATAGACTGGGGCATGATAAATACTGACAAAAACAAGAATCAGAGAGTGCACTAAAATATGCTTGAAGAATTTTAGTATGGTGAGCAGAATGACTTTGTTATGTTAAGTATTACTCATGCTGTAATCTAGTGATTTGTGGATTTTTATTTCAAGTCTCTATAGACTCAGGTCAGGTACCACATTTAGAAAACGGATTAAAAAGCTTCCAACTGACATATATGAATCAGTTTTAAA
Source organism: Polypterus senegalus (assembly GCF_016835505.1). Classification (NCBI taxonomy): domain Eukaryota; kingdom Metazoa; phylum Chordata; class Cladistia; order Polypteriformes; family Polypteridae; genus Polypterus; species Polypterus senegalus. The sequence continues at coordinate 89,428,767 of NC_053163.1, read as the reverse complement.
GAGGATGGTGAAAACTGCAGTGATGTAGAATATGGAGGGCCAATGTGAGGCATAACCATCTGTAGCAGTCTCAGTTTGTTATAGACCCTTACAAAATTGCTGTTCAACAAATTATTGCAGTAATCCAGTTAATTGCTGTCAAATCGCAATGACTTGTATTTAAAAAGGCAACTGAAGAAACCCTTAGCAATTAAAATGTAATATTTTATCTTTTTAAATATGGTGACAATGATGCATTCTTTTTTATAATATAGGTAGAAAGTCTTAAAACTTAGGAGTTATATCAGATAGATGTGCAGAATAAGCACACAGAGTAGCATAGTGGCACAGTGGTGAGCACTGCAACTGCATAACTCCAAATGCCGTGAGTTAAAATCCTGACAGTCATCATTTATATGGATTTTACATGTTCTCTCCATATATGTGTGGGTTTTTCTAGGTTTTCTTTCCAAGTTCTAAAAATGTGAGTGTTAGGTTAATTAGTTACTCTAAATTTAACTGGTAGCAAGATTATAAACACACTGACATAAGCACTCAAATCATACAGTTCTTTCTGCATATTACTCTATTATCTGCCAACATTTTATTTTTTGAAATGAAGAAAGTCCATTTTACTTCCAAGTATCTGTGATTTATCCTATTTGAGTTCAGAAGCCTTTTTAACATGCTGGAAATCATACAACTATAGTGACTCTATCAGTGATGTATTTCTGTCCCCTGCATGCTGCTCCCAGAACCTGCAATGATTGTCAATAACAGTGATGAATAAACACAGGCTCATATAATGAGCAGTGTGCTGCATCTGCATTGCAGAGTTGTTTTGCTGAAGCAGCAACCTGAGACTGATGAGGGCATCCAAGCAATACTTCTCTCAATGTTATTGTGCACATGCCAGTACTATGAGACGATGGATACACAACTGTGTGTGGGATTAAGAAGCAAAGAAGGCATGGCAGGCAGCATACAGTAGTTGACTATGGATTTCTAAAATACTCTGCGATAAAATATTTGAGAAATTGTAGGTACTGGAATAAATGATTCTGCCTGAAATCAGATACAAACTTGATGTGTAAGAGAAAACAGATTTCTGTTCCATGTTATAAACTGCACTTGAGTTCTTGAACAAGTTTAAAGAAGACTGTTGTACACACATTTCCATTAAGAGCAGTTTAAACAAGTAAACACAAAATGTAAGGTTTACAAACAACTCACGACAACACATAAAACAGACTATGATAAGGATTCTGAAAACACTAAAGAATGTTTTCGATTCACCCATTCTATTTTTATACTTGCTTATCCAGTTCAGAGCTTCTGGTATGTCAGTGTCCTTATATAAAGGACTGGTGGAGACCCAGCAAACAAGCCGGAGTTGGGAGGGAGTGTGACAGAGCTTGCTGGGAGGAAAGGAGGAAAATCATTGTGCTTATTCATTGTATTTTTGGTAGATGTGGTGCTTTGGAGGCACTATAGTGAAGGAAAGTATTAAAAATCTTCTTAGTGCTATTAAACCTGAGTTCTGGAGTATCTGTTTCACGGGGCAACAGCACCCTCATGTGTCCACAGCCTTAAATCTTTGCATACTCTGAATGAGATGCACAATAGTCAATGTTGTATTTATTAATGCCAATCTTTTGAAAATTTATTGTTTTTTATTTCTTTCAAAAGCGGATAGTAAAGTCACTAAATTTCTGTTTCTGTATTAGTTTTGGTGTGTGATTGGTTAAATGTACATTTAAACTAGCCCTGAATTAGTGAGTTTAAGTGTGCCTATGTGTGAGGGGTACCCTGTAATGGATGGGTATCGTATTAATACTTGGTTTCATTCCTGTGCTTAATGATACCAGTAGGTTTCAGCTTCCACGACCCTATATTAGATCGGGCAGCTGTAGAAGGAAGGCAGATGTTTAACAGTATTGATTCAAAATGTTGCTCACACATTAACTAGTTTAAATATCTTTCACATTTTTGTCAGAATACACTGGTATACCAAATAGGATAAATGAAGGTGAAAAAATGTCTGGAAAAGCAGAGACACTTAAAATTCTTAAATTCAGCAGATTTCTTTCAAACTAAAAGAGACACACAGACTTGTAAACACTTGTAGAAATTGAGCAGAAGTGTACTTAAAATAGATATCAACAGCAAATAAATATCCCAAGCACAGTGTTGAAAAGGATATCCTGCATTCTGCTCATGCCAGGTACAACATTTACAAAACAGACTAAAAAGCCTCCAACTGACATCAAAACTTATTTTATTTAATATAGTATATTAATGATGTGGCAGCCTTTCTAGCAGCTCCGTGTACGACTTTATCTTTCTATCTTTTTCTCTGATTCTGCACCTCGAGCTCAGGGTCGCTGAACTAGAGGAGGAGTTGGCTGACCTGCATTGTAATAGAGAATTGGCAGACTTGGTCCACGTGTCCTTTAGAGACATAATGTGCACCCCCAAGGTGGCGCGGGAGGAGATTCCAGACCAGACAGGTAGGAATAGGTGGGTCACGGTCACAAGGTGTAAGGTAAAGGATGCACACTGTACGGAATTAGAAGTGTCAAACCATTATCATGTCCTTGCGGAGCTGGATGGTGACTCTGATAATTCTGAGGTGGTAGGCAGGGATGAGGAGCTCCAACGGGCCACCTCAAAACCAGTTCCCAAAAAGAGAGAGGTAGTGATAGTTGGGGACTCAATCATTAAGGGGATTGAAGCGCCGGTGTGCTCCAGAGAGAGAGAGTCTCGCACGGTGTGTTGCCTTCCGGGAGCACAGGTGGGAGACCTCCCTGGAAGGGTGGATAGGCTCTTGGCCAGAGCGGGGGTGGATCCAGTTGTCATTGTCCATGTTGGAACAAATGACATACATAAGGGTAGTCTGTCAGTTCTGCGATCCAAATTCAAAGAGTTAGGTGCCAAGCTGAGGAGCAGAACTGACAAGGTAGTCTTCTCCGAAGTTCTGCCTGTGCCACGCGCCAGTCCAGGTAAGATTGAGGAGATTAGAAGGCTTAAGCATGGCTCAAATCTTGGTGCAGGGTAGAAGGGTATAGGTTTATGGGGCATTGGGACTCCTTTTGGAACAGATGGGACCTGTTCCGCCGTGACGGGTTACATCTGAACTGGAGGGCACCAATGTATTGGGGAGGCATATGTGTAGGCTAGTCGAGGATTGTTTAAACTAGGGAATGGGGGCGAGGAGTTTAGGACAGGCCAGATTTAGATCTATACATGGAAGAACAAACAATGGTGTAGAAATAAAATGCATAGTAATGTAAATTCTAAGCAAACATTTAAATGTAGAAGGAGTAACACATTAAAAATAGCTTGCCTTAATGCTAGAAGTATCAAAAATAAGGTAAGTGAGTTGGAGTTGTATGTAGCAGAGCATAATTATGATATTATAGCAATAACGGAAACCTGGCTAAATAACAAAGATGGGGATGAGTGTAACATAGAGGGATACACATTTTTAGGAAGGATAGACAGAACAGAAAAGGAGGTGGGGTTGCTGTTTATGCCAAACAGGGTTTAAATGTAAGACCTCTTCAGTTGGATGATGAGCCCCATCTTAGTGAGGACATGTGGCTTCGCCTGGAAAATATTAGGGAAACAGGTCTTATTTTAGGAGTGTGTTATAGACCACCCAATTCAGACAGTAATTTCAACACACATCTTTTAGTAATATCAAAAAGGCAAGTTTACAGGGGGATATTATAGTCATGGGGACTTTAATTATCCAAATATTAACTGGGATAACCTTGCAGATGGAGGAGCACAAGAGCAGGAGTTTTTAGAAGTAATCAGTGACTGTTTCTTAACACAGCATGTTAAAAAGCACCAACACGAGATGAAGCCTCTCTGGATTTAGTATTCTGTAATAATCAGGATAGAATTGAGGGTGTAGAGGTGATTGAACCACTAGGGTCAAGTGACCATAATGTAATACAATTCTCAGTATTTTGTAAGAGTGCAGATGCAAAGACTAAAATTGTTAAGTTGAACTTTGGTAGGGCTAATTTTGAGCAGATGCGACAAAGTCTAAGTAGGATAGACTGGGATAAGCTTTTAAATGTGGAGACAGTCGAGGAGCAGTGGAACAGGTTTAAAAATGTTTTACATGTAATGCAGGACAGATACATACAGTACCTAAATTTGAAATTAATAGGACACTAAAAAAACTCCACAGTGGATTAATAAAGATTTAAAAAAGAAGTTGCAAAGGAAAAAACTGCTTTATAAGGCGGTCACACGCGTGCGCATGGGAGGCAGCTAAAGGGCTTGAATAAGGACAGTTCCGAGACATACCGGGACATGGCAGAGTGCACTGACTCTTTTTCTCCTATGCCTACAGACCATTCACGGTAGCTTCCACCTGGTCCTCTTGACGTCACTTCTGGGACTGAGCCAATGTCACAAACTCAAGACAGAGACAAAGATTTGGGGCAGGCACCCGTATAATCTGGTTTCCTGGCTGCAAAGTAGCTTTCAATAGATACAGCACTGATGTGTACAAAATCGAGTCCAAAACAGAACTGAGGGAATAGGGAAAAGGTGGAGGTTTTTAAACAAGGCATATAAGACTAATGACTGCAACCATTAAGGAGGATATCAGGAAGGCTAAAAGACAGTTGGAGAGGAATATAGCAGATAAGGCAAAAGAAGACCCTAAGAGATTCTTTCAGTATTTTAGTAGTAAAAGAACAGTCAAGGAGGAGGTCAAGTGCATCAAAAATAGTAAAGGATAATTAAAAGATACACACAGTGAAATAGCGGATGCCCTAAACTTACATTTTTCTGAGGTTTTTACAAGTGAGCAAGTGGACAACCTCCCAGAGGTAAACGTGACTACTAAGGAGGTACTAAGGAGGTACTGAGGGATTTGGAAACTGTAGAGGGAGAAGTGCTGCTCAGATTAAATAAGATGAAATCAAACAAATCACCAGGACCAGACAATATTTATCCTTGTATTCTTAAGGAGGCTAGTGAGTACATATATAAACCCTTGACACATATTATTAGGATGTCACTGCGCACTGGAGAGATTCTGAAGGACTGGAAAGTGGCAAATATCATCCCATTATATAAAAAGGGTGACAGGGCAGATCCAAGCAACTATAGGCAAGTAAGCTTAACATGCATCACAGGAAAATTAATGGAAGAAATTATCTGGATAATAATCTGGAAATTTATCTGGACTTTCAGAAAGCATTTGATAAGGTGCCACGTGAGAGGTTGGGCATCAAATTAAAAGAAGTGGGAGTTCAGGGTGATGTTTTTAGATGCGTACAGAATTGGCTCAGACACAGGAAGCAGAGGGTGATGGTGCGAGGAACCTCATCAGAACTGGCCGATGTTAAGAGTGGTGTTCCACAGGGGTCAGTGCTAGGGCCATTACTATTTTTAATATATATACTGTAAATGATTTAGACAGGAATATAAGTAACAAGCTGGTTAAGTTTGCAGATGATACCAAGATAGGTGGACTAGCAGATAATTTGGAATCCGTTATATCATTACAGAAGGACTTGGATAGCATACAGAATTGGGTAGATTTGTGGCAGATGAAATTTAATGTCAGTAAATGTAAAGTATTACACATAGGAAGCAAAAATGTTAGGTTTGAATACACAATGGACGGTTGGAAAATCGAGAGTACACCTTATGAGAAGGATTTAGGAGTCATAGTGGACTCAAAGCTATCGACTTCCTGACAGTGTTCACAAGCCATTAAAAGAGGGCTAACAGAATGTTAGGAAATGTTAGGAGCACAATGTGTGGAGTACAAGTTCAAAGAGGTTATGCTCAACCTTTATAATATACTGGTGAGGCCTCATCTTGAGTACTGTGTGCAGTTTTGGTCTCCAGGCTACAAAAAGGACATAGCAGCACTAGAAATGGTCCAGAGAAGAGTGACTAGGCTGATTCCAGGGCTACGGGGGTTGAATTATGAAGAAAAATTAAAAGAGCTGAGCCTTTTCAGTTTAAACAAAAGAAGATTAAGAGGTTATATGATTGAAGTGTTTAAAATTATGAAGGGACTTAGTACAGTGGATCGAGACTGTTATTTTAAAATGAGTTCATCAAGAACGCGGGGACACAAGTGGAAACTTGTTAAGGGTAAATTTCATACAAACTTTAGGACGTTTTTCTTTACACAAAGAACGATAGACACTTGGAATAAGCTACCAAGTAGTGTGGTAGACAGTAAGACGTTAGGGACTTTCAAAACTTGACTTCATGTTTTCTTGGAAGAAATAAGTGAATAGGACTGGCGAGCTTTGTTGGGCTGAATGGCCTGTTCTCGTCTAGAGTGTTATAATGTTCTGTTCTATCTCTCTGATCACTCCTACCACTTTCTTTTATGTGGAATCGTTTCCTGGACACTTTTTTTGGTGAATTTCCCCTTGGGGATTAATAAAGTATCTATCTATCTATCTATCTATATTTTAATATTTTCAATAAACCATGAGAGGGTCTCCACCAGGATGGTCCAGAACAGCCAACATGTCTGATACAAGTTTTCCAAGGCAGCTAGACAGCCACAATCACAGTAAAACTGAGCAAAAGTGTGTTGTGTCCACTTTGTTTCTGTGCTGTAGGGCTACATGGAGTTTTAGACAGATGTTCCTTTAATAAAAGTAGGGCTGCATTTTACACTGAAAATGACACCATTAAAGGGTCTGACTCTTCGTAATATCTAAGGTACTATGACAGACTCCCATCTCAACCCCCCAGTTTGACATTTCGATAGATGGGGTTTGTCAATATTTTGTCATTGTCAGTGCTAGTTTACTGTGCAAAATAGTGGGTTTTTATAAATTAGTATGTATACGGCAATATTTTTAGCAAGCACAATCACACAGTAGATTACAAATAGAGCAAAAGCACACAATATTGTCACATCTGCTTAAATTAATCCAGGGTTGTGGGGAACCAGAGGCTATGAAGGCAGAATCATATGTAAGGGAGGAACCACCCTGGCAGGGAACACTCATGCAAACACCCATAAGGAGTCAATTTAGAATAAAACCTTGCTAACCTGCATGACTTTTGGCTGTGACTGCCTAGAGAAAAGCCCACACAGACAACATGCAATCTCTACCTAGACAGAAATCAATGAAAAAACCTTTGCATTGAATTTCTATCAACAAAATGCTAACTGATGAACAGACAAAGTGAAAACTGAGGGGAAGAAATACCAGTAGAAACTGTGACACACAAGACAATAAGAAAGTTTTAAAATGAGGAGACCATCTTGTCTATTTTATTGGCTTACTTAATATTTGTTTTTTTTCTAAAGACACAGTAATGAGCTACTGCAATGAAAATCTAAGTGATTCAATGACTGATAATGAAAATCTTCCAAGAACTGCAGGTTAAAAGATAAGTTTTACTGAATATATATACCAAAACATTACATACTACAGTATAAGAACAGTGTTGTCAATGTCCTCATTTTTTCTTTCCTTTCCGTGTTAAGATATATGTTGCAAAAACAAAAGGCCATCTTTCAAAATCAAACAGAAAATGAAATGAAAGAAAAAACAACAAAATCATAAACCTTTTATATATCTTTTTCTCTTAGTCTTCAAGCCATGGTTTTCTTTAATATCATTTTGCTATAATTAATATCTAAGAAAGCTATGAATCACCAACCAGAGGTCAATAACAACAAATTAAAATATAGAAATCTTAAAGAAATAATCTTTAATCAATGTTGCAGTGTTAGAAATTTACATGTAAGGTTGTTATACTCACTAATCATGACACTGGAGAGTGGTATGACATTTTGCAGTCTGATTATCATTGTATATGTTATAATAAAACTTTATTACCTCAGTGTATGTGTCCAACAAACTGCTTTCTTATTAGATCTGATTTCAAAGGCACACAACACTTGTTAAATTAAGGGATATGCACAAATGCTTGGCATGTAAGTATAGAGATTTACTTAATTTACAGGTGTATTCTCTAACCACCCAATTAACAAACATCACATGTAAACTGGGGCAAACAAATGTGTCATTTCACAGGTTATCTAGCTCTGTTGCCACACAACCCCCGAGTGTAAGCTTTGTGATAAGAACACAGTGAATTTTACAGAGGCAATTCCATTACATAACTCCATGAAGAAAGTCCCACATTTTCTAAAACATATCCATTGTACAACAGAACAGAAAATAGCTGTCAACGACATCCATCCATCCATTCATTATCCAACCCGCTATATCCTAACTACAGGGTCATGGGGGTCTGCTGGAGCCAATCCCAGCCAACACAGGGCACAAGGCAGGAAACAAACCCCGGGCAGGGCGCCAGCCCACCACAGGCTGTCAACAACATACAGTTTAAAAACTGAGCTGAACAGAAAGCATAGAGAACTGATCTCCTTATGCCTTCCCACAAAACAACAAATACAATCAAACTGAGGAAAAAATAATTACTGTAAGAAAGGGCAGCACTGGAGCGGAGTAGTAGGCAGCTGCAGAAGAATGTGTTCAAGTCCCAGCTTAGTCACTGTCTATGTGAAGTTTTCACCTTATTCCCATCTCTGTGTTACTTTTCCTGTTATCCTCCATCATCTCATACATTCAGTTTCTATAACTGGTTATTTTAAATTGGCTCCATGAATGTGAGTATGTGATTGGGTGGATAGTGCATGAAACAAATCTCTCTTCTGTGTCTATTTAATAATCTATATTTATTTATATGATGACAGATTGCCAGGTTGGCAGGCAGGTGCTGGGGACAGAAGGGGCAGTAGATGGTGGGACAACAGGAGATTGATCTGGTGAAATCTCTGCTTTGTATAAGGAACATAAAATATGAGTAATATTGTTAAGCAGTCATTAGACGTGTGATTTAAAAAGCTGCGATTAGCAGAACTGTCTTTAATCACTGCAAGGTGGATTTGCGTCTTAGAAAGAAATGGAGTACCTACAGGATTTGCATTCTGTGGACCACAGAGTAAAAGAAAGTTAAAGAAAGGTGGGCAGAAGGCCAAGAGAAATCCCCACAAATATTACTTGGCAGTATAGAGATTTTGTATTGTACAGGTAAAGCCTCAATAACCATGGCGAACAGCCTGTGTTGTGATATCATGACTAACTCTAAGTGTGAGCGGACCTATAATGAAGTAGTGCCCTAACCAGCATTACATTCTTTCTTCAACAGGTTGCTGCTAGGATAGGCTGCAGCCCCACACAACCCTGAATTGAGTTAAGCATTTTGGGAAAGTTTCATTATGTTCAGCTTAATAACAACAGCATATTTTTTTACATACGTTTTTGGATTTTGGCATCCTTTGTTCGGAGTTATGATGATATACAGACAAGTTAAAGGGCAAAGAATTTTCATTTCCAACCAAATGATGAGTGGTTTTCATTAGATATTGACTTCAAGTTTCTCATGTTTCATTTCAATTCAATTCAATTCAGTTTCCTTTTACAGTTTATATTTATGAATATCATGCAAAAAACAGAGACATACAAAACCATACAAATACTCACATGTTATACATCTATCAAAACATAGTCATCCAGAATAAATATGGTAAAGAAAGCAAGCAAATATTGAATTTTAAAATCAAACTGATTAACAGTGGGTGTGAGCCAGAAAAGCAAGCTGTGTAAGTCTCCTCTCCCCTTAGCATTACTATGACAGAAGCTGTTTGCCTACTGACTCCCTCATGAGTTGTTGAACACTGAATTAAAATCACAGAGGAGGACCAAAAAGAATTTTAAGACTTTTCAGAATAAAATACTAAAATAAATTTGTAATGGCAAGTTGGAGGATTGATTTTCTTCTGAATCACGATAATATAGGACTCTTAACTAGGGGGGGTTTCAGATTACCTATGTTAACTTGGTGCAGAACTGCACTGTTTCTTTCTTTAAGAAACAGATTACACACTTTTAGTAATACACGTCATATATCAGGGAGATACTGGAAAGGGCATGGGTAGTAGTAAAACTGTACGCTAAATAGTATATCAGAGTGATTAGTTAGCCTAACATTTACATCTTTAAGATGTGGAAAAAACTTTAGGGCAGACAAGAAGAAGAACGTGTTAATTGCTTGCAGTCATATTTTGAACACAAGGCTCTGAAGTAGTCCAGCACCGATACTAACTACTGTACCATTATTCCACACATATTTTGTACCACATACAGTGGAACCTTGGTTCACGACCATAATTCGTTCCAAAACTCTGGTCGTAAACCAATTTGGTCGTGAACCGAAGCAATTTCCACAATAGGATTGTATGTAAATGCAATTAATCCGTTCCAGACCGTGCGAACTGTATGTAAATGTATATTTTTTAGTTTTTAAGTACAAATATAGTTAATTATACCATAAAATGCACAGCATAATAGTAAACTAAATGTAAAAACATTGAATAACACTGAGAAAACCTTGAACAACAGAGAAAACTAACACTGCAATAGTTTGCACTATAGTGCTAGGAACCGCTCGCTAAAAACACTTTATTTTTAATGAGTTTTAAGCACAGGGAAAAAAATGAACATTTGAAAAATCCGTAATTTAATAAACCACCAAGAAAAGTAACATTGCCACAATGAACCGATCGCTGTAAACAGAACTGAAAACAAAAACAAGCCTTTTCTACCTTATGCGTCCAGCCTTCCTCTCTCGCTTCGCGCCGCTTCGCTCTCTCTTCGTGTGCGGGTGTCTCTTTCGCGAGCCTGGAGCGCCAGTGTGTGTGCCTCTGTCTCGTGTGCCTATGTGGGTGTTTGCCGCTGTCGTGTGTGTGTGTGTTTGTGTGTGCCTCTGTCTCCCGTGCCTGTGTTTGTTTGCCTCTGTCTCACACGCCTCTATGTGTGTCTGTCTCTCTCCCGCGCACTCTCTCTCTTGCTCGCTCGCTCGCTGCACAGCAAATGCACAGGGAGAGACTGAACATGTACAAACCTAAAGGGAAACTGGCTTGTTCGTATACCGAGTGTGTGGTCGTGAACCGAGGCAAAAGTTTGGCAAACATTTTGGTCGTAAACCGAGTTGTACATGTACCAAGACGTTCGTGAACCGAGGTTCCACTGTAACAGTATTACATAGTATATAAAAAGCTACATTAAATGTATGGCCATTTTCTATGTCTAGTAGCCAGGATGCATAAAGCATCATTAATGTGCTACTGATGTGTTCATTCACCTTTTCTATTTAAATAAAAATTTTGACAGTAACCAGTCTAACTCTTGATACTTTTTATCATAGTTCCCTTTTTTAGTGAAAGATTTAAGATAAGCAAATTATTTTTACATGTAGTATAGACATTTAAACAGTAATTATAAAGCAACTCTACACAAGGACTCTTATATTTCATTGCCCATGTAGCAATATTCTTGAGAAGGCCCTCTGATGGACTGATACCCTCTTTAGGGTTGATTTTTGCCTTCCACCTGATGCTGCCAGGATAGGGTCTAGTCTCTTTCAAGCCTAGACTGGATTAAGGAGGATATGTAATGGGTCTCCCCTTCTCCCAATAGTGTTACTATCATACTTTGTAAATATTATGTGCATGCATAAGTCAGATAGAAAAACATGCCCAAATAATACTTGGCATGGTTCCAAATTTTTCCATTTCATCCCAACAAGCTTTTAATTTTACTTACATTTTTTATATTCTTGCATTCCACCTTTGCAGTACCTTCATACTTTTCTTCGAATGCCCAGATTGCAGTACCCTAAATACTAATATGCATCTCTTTCCTGAAATTCATCCTCCTCATAAATTGAGTATGTAACATTGTTTTTAGTTACACTACAGTTACTGAACCTTCTCCATCGCTCTCTCTCTCTCTATATATATATATAATATTGCTGTTTACTTCATGGAGAAAAGAAAAAACAATCCCATAACACATTAATCTGCTTGACTATTCATCCATCCATTCATCTATTTAATCAATACATTTATCCAAGTTTAGGGTTATGAGTAGTCAGACTCTTTGTAACTGAAAAGAAAAATTATTGTATACAAACATAAAAATACTTTTTAATTACATAAACTGATTCAGTTATAAATATAATAATGAATCAAATCAATAAAATATATACAGTACTACAATTAAATTTATATTCCAGCATTATCTTATTGTACCACACCATCTGACTTCTTCTGTTATTAAATATTATTCATTCATTTCAAATCACGTTTATAGGTCAAGTGTAACGAAAAAAGTTTATCTGGGGAAACATTTCAGAATAAGTTAAGACTGGCTGGACCTTATCTTTAACTAACATAATACATCCCAATTACACTTTATTGAAGCTAATGTTGATGTTTTTGTTAAAATTTTGTGTACTTTCTTTACTGCCAAATGTGTCATTTTCTTTAGCCAAAACCTGTAACACTTTTTTTTTTTTATTATTATTTTTATTAATTTTATTACAAACCATACATAGCAATCATGTTTTTACAAAAAAAAGAATTATGTTAAGAACAGATCGATCCCCACCCTGAGAGATAGAGCAAGCCAAACGGCGTAAAATTTAAGGCTTGTAAACATACCTAAATTAATAAATTCTCTGTGCTTTATGAACTTATTTTAAAATATTACTGATTAGATCCTGCCATGTTTTGAAAAAAGTCTGTACGGATCCTCTAACTGAGTATTTGATTTTTTCCAATTTCAAATAATATAACACATCGGTTTCCCACTGACTTAAAGAGGAGAGTTTGGGTTCTTCCAGTTTATCAGAATAAGTCTGCGTGCCAAGAGTGTAGTGAATGCAATCACAATTTGTTTGTCCTTCTCCACTTTAAGCTCCTCTGGAAGAACCCCAAACACAGCTGTTAATGGGTTAGGAGGGATTGTGAGTCCAAGGCTGTCTGAGAGGTAATTAAAAATTTTTGTCCAGAATAATGTTAATTTGGTGCAGGCCTAGAACATGTGACCCAGTGAGGCTGGGGCTTGGTTGCAACGTTCGCAGGTTGGATCATGCCCTGGAAACATTTTGGAGAGTTTTAGTCGAGACAGATGTGCTCGATATATAATTTTGAGTTGTATAATTGTATGCTTTGCTAAAAACCTGTAACACTTTTAATGGAAGTATAATCAATCACGACATAATACAGTACATGCCATTTATAAAGATCAACCACTGAGAGGGGACTAAAACCTTATCCCATGTTGATAAACAGAATGAATTTCCATTGTAAAATCCACTGATCCACCATATTCTTCCTATCAAAACAGTAGCATCCAAAAATTCAACTCATATCTATTACAACAAACACTGTCATAACCATTAATTTGTTCATCAAAGCATCGATTTTCTCATTAGACACCTTACAAATCACTGACAACTAACAGTCCATAAACTCATATATTATTTTGTCACTTTTATCTATCTAGAATACATAAGCAGAGACAATATTAATAAGTCATTTGGCAAACATCCTTGTTAAAATTAAAACACGCTCTTCATCTTAGCCCTCCACATTGCATTCTAGGATGTCCTTAACTGTGTGTCATGTGTGTGCCATCCACAAACTGATGGTTTGGTGGAGCAGCTCAATCAAACGTTCAGACAAAAGCAGTACAAGGTGGTCAGCAAGGATGAAAGGAACTGGGAGCATTTAATACCCCTTGTGCTTTTTGCATATCGGAAGGTCACTCAAGCCTCTACTGGCCTATCACCTTCTGAGTTATTGTATGGTCAACAACCCAGAGGCTATTGGATATCTAAAAGGGGAATGGGAAGAAGAGGCACTCTCCTCCCCCAACATTCTACAGTATATTGCACAATTGAATTGAATTGAAAAAATCTGACAGACTGTAAATTATGAAGAGTACGTAATCATCCCAGGCTCACTATTATGACCATGGCACAACCTTGTGGGAGCTTGTTGAATGCCATGAGTGGGCAAACTCACCTGAGTGACTTGATAAGGCTCAATACTTGACCACACTTGATATGACAAAAGGGTAGTGGCAAATTCCTTTAACAGAATCCATGTGAAGGTCACGTTTAGCATTGGCATTATCTTGTTCTCCTAATTGGATTGCATGTGGCTCCTGATGCTTTCCAGTGTCTGGTGAATAGAGTGCTTTAGCCCGACAATGCCTATAGCACCACCTATATGGAGGACATTTTCATTTATTCTGGCACCTAAGAGGAACATGCACAGCAGATTTGCACTATGCTCCTGACACTAAGCGAAGAAGGGCTACACATCAATCCACAAAAATGCTTCACTGGGCTGACCAAGGAAAAATATTTAGGCTACTTGGTGGACAGGGGTACAGTTTGTTCATAATTTTAATGCAATCATGAAGTGGTCCTGTCCAAAAAGCAACAGGAACACAGGATGGAGCTATTTACTAACACCTTGTCTCTTCCTCCCTCTGCAGATTAGAAGACTTACGGCTTTACCACCCTTGACCCTGATCCCAATCCTTTTAAATCTGCCTCCTTCTGCTAGTACTCCTTATTACTGGAAGATCCACCATCTTTAGACAGTCATTGTTAACACATGCATCACTGAATATGCTTCTTTTCTTTTTCAACATGTTTGTAACTTGTATTTTTTTTCAATTATATGGGGTTTGCCTGTGGATGACCCAACTCTTTATGATTGCTTTTGTTTTTTTCTTACCATGTACTATTACCTACTTCTACAAATTATTGTTTTTCTAAACCAGCTGGGGTCACCACAGAATATGTTTTACCGATTCAGCAAATTTTAGTTTATTTTTTAGAGCAGTCTTCTCTGACAATCTGGCTATCTGGTTAGTATGTTTACACAAATGTGCAAATATATACATCCACTCATTGTCAAAGACAACTGAGGATCATGATGGGCAAGCGGATCTAGTCCTAGATGAGTTCAAGGCAGGACCCAGCCTTAAAGAGGGAGTGAACCACTGCATGGCACACACTCTAATTCACATTAGGCCAATTTGAATTTTCAATCAACCTATCCTGCACACTTTTAAGATGTCATACTGAAGTAAAGAAAGAAAACTCAACAGACACAGCATAGAATGATCAAGCAGGAACTTCTATCTGAGCTATGGAGCAATGGAACTGTAGATGCTAATTAATGCATCCCCGATATGCAAAAAAAAAAGAAAGAAAAAAACATGAAATGTTCACATTACTAACATTAATATTAATTAATTGAGTGTAACATGTTAAATAATATAAATGGTAAAATTGAATTTCTATTTTATGTTGCATACTGATGCCTAACTCTATCACATGTGTGTTGGCAGAATCTACAAAAGTTAAATTTAATAAATAAACAAAAACATACTAATATAGGAGAGAGAAAACTAGTGGAACATACAGTATGTCAGCTTTAAAGTTTGAGAATTTTGGTCAACATTTACAACATGCAGAAGGACAGTGAATACTGTATATTCAGAGAAGGGACAATAGGATGCCAGAATATCTTAAATATAACACCTCCATTTTTAGTAATTAAAAGACACAAAATGCATCATTGTCGCATCACTGAAGTTCAGACAGTGTGAAATGCTATCATCTCTGGTGTCTCAGTATTAAGTGACACAGATAAGAGAATGTGAAGGCTTAGTCTGATAAAATGCATATTTTTATTGATCATCTTTTCCAATAAGGTTCCTATAAAACAGAAAATCTTTGCATCCTACAAACAATTACATTCTAAATTTAACTTTCCAGCAGCACATTTCTTTCACTATCTTCAAATTAGAAACTCTGTTAAACAGAACCTGCCCAACTTTCATCACCTCCCACCTCCCTCTATTCTGGAAAAAATATTGCTCAGTTTCGAGGACTTAGACAGCATTTCTGCAACATATAAAACCATTTTACAGTCCCTCCATTTCAAATATCCAAGAGGACAGTGGGAAAAGGATCTCTCACTCAGCATCTCAGAAAAGGAGTGGAAGGTAGCAATGCAGAGAATTCACTCGAGCTCCTTATGTGCAAATAGGCTTACAACTCAAAATTATATATTGAGCACATCTGTCTCGTTTAAAATTGTTCAAAATTTTTCAAGGGCAAGATCGAACCAGCGAACGCTGCTATCAAGTTCCAGCCTCACTGGGTCACATGTATTGGGCCTGCACCAAATTAACATCATCCTGGACCGACATTTTTAAATGCCTTTCAGACAGCCTTGGTGTTACAATCCCTCCTAACCCATTGGAGAAGGACAAACAAACTGTGATTGCCTTTACTACGCTGTTGGCACGTAGACTAATCTTGCTCATCTGGAAGAATTCTAACTCATTTCTTGTAAGTCAGTGGGCAACTGATGTAAATATTATTTGAAACTGAAAAAAATCTAATTCTCACTTGTGCAGAATGTTTTCAAAACCTGGCAGGAACTAATCAATAACATTTTAGGATAAGCTTTTAAAGCACTGAGGAAGCAGATTCTCTCCCCATTTCGTTTTCTTCTCCGTTTATCTTTATTCACTTATTAATCTATGTACTTATTTTTACTAGCTTTAAGTTTTATTCTGCTGCCCATGCTCTTTTTCTCAGGGGTGGGGGTTGATTTGTTTTCAATCCTATTTTTGTAAAATTGATCTATTTGTATGGAATGTTGTGTGACTTCAATAAAATCAATAAAATAAAAAAAAGAAACATGGAGATAGGGCCTACATTTTGCTTGAACCTCTTTCTATAAAAAGTGCATGAAATCATTGATCAAAGTATACTTATTTAATTTCAATCATTAACAATACTTATATTTAGAGATGTAAGGTTTTAGTGTTTGTCCTAGTTCATTAGATGTAAAAATTCCAAACAAAGCCAATTGCATATTATTAAACATGGGATGCTTTTTAAAAATCTGTACTCAACTCCGATTCCATCTTCTTTTTCCAGTACCTGTTAAAGAATGTGCAAGTGACACATCAATGTAAACCATGTACTTCACAAACTGTGTTGAAACATTTGATTAATTGGTTTTGCTCATTCTTCCTAAACGACTCAAAGAATTGCAGAATATAGAGAAAATAGTCAATAGGAAGGCAGAAGCAAACAAAAAGATTATTGTAATGGGGTTATTTGGAGAAGCATAGTGGTGTAGTAGTTAGCACTACTGGTTCACAACTTCTGGAGTATGTATTCAAATGCCAGTCCAGTCACTCTTAGTACAGAGTTTGCACATTCTCTCAATGGATATCTCTAGCATTCTCAGATTATTTTACTTTATCCTAATCAAATGTACTTTATATTAATTACACACTAGAAAATTACCACGCATAAATGCATATCAAATTGGACTGGCACCTTGTTAAAAGTTGTTTCCTGCTTTTTGGCCAGTTTTATCAAGAAAAGCTACAACTCAATCCATCACCCAACATTGATAAAGCCGGTTCAGTAAAAGAATAAAGGGCATCAGAGGTGTTCCATTCAATAACAAACAACTGTTTCATGCTCAATACATATTTCACATCAGTTAAAACAGCAATATAGAATGTGAAGATGAGGTAAAACAATACTATTATTATTAAAAAATCATCAGCAGGTCCTGGCTTTCCTGTTGGCCATAGTATTTTATGTTTTACTTTTCTCTCATATTTTGAAGAGATGTTTAATTTGTGAACCTCACCATATTGCCTATTGCTTCCATGTTAAAATAGTATTGCCTTTAAATAGGAAAAATGGCTTGGGGGATGATTATAACCTATTCTGATGATGTCACATAATACTGTATGTTCTACTTTTTTACATACCCTTTCATTATAAATTATACACACTTATTCACAAAACATCTTTTTAAGTAAACTGATGTACCATTGTCTCACCTTCAAGATACAAAGCAACACAATTCAAGGTCAAATTTGAAATATATATTTTGAGCACTAACAGATGTCCAATCTAGCAGATATAATAGTGCATTCTTCATGAGACAAAGCCGTCATTACATTCATGTTTTTACTCAGTAAACACTCATAACAAAGACAACCCCATTCGTGCCGACAGCTCTTCCCTCTGGAAATAATATACCTGCCATACAATATTAATCAACAAGACTCTGGGTTCAAATAAAAGGTTTTAATTATTTACCAACACTTTTCCACACACACACGAAGGCTAAATACTTCAAAATGAATGGATTCTCTTTTCTCACCCTCCAGCTTCACCCGCTGCCTCCTAACTCTGCGGGCTTCTTTTAAACTGGGACTAATTCTGTTATCCTGGGACTGGTCACCCAAAGCACTTCCGAGTCTGATGAAATTAGTAGTAATTCCCCAGCAACACCCCTTTGTGGCACCCAAAGATCCTGACAGGATTGTACTTCTTGTCCCATGTCATCCTGCATGTGTCAAATTGGGTTTTGCCTGAAAAAGCACTGCCACCTGCCATGTAGGGTAATGAACTGCTCACCCTTTCCACAGTGCAATTCTAAGCATTGGAACTGGCCCATTCGTGGAGCTAACACTACTTGCTAGACAGAACCCTACCTGTTCTAATCACAAATATGTGCAAACATATATTACATGTTTTATTAGGGATATATTTCAGGAAATTTTGCATTTAGTTGATGCATTTGAAGTATTATCAAATACTACATACCAAAGACAAACCAACAGACATATTGGCAATGAGATGTAGTGGATGCGGCTTTGGACCTAGGACTTCAAATCCAGATGTTGTGGGTTCAAACCCTGCTACTGACACTTTGTGACCATGAGCAACTCACTTTACCTGTCTATGCTCCAAATAAAAAAACAAATGAAGCTTAATCAAATGCGTTTCAAATGTTGTAAGTCAACTTGGATAATGGTGTCAGTCAAATAATAAGTAAGACGGGAATTACAGAAGGGTTGTAAGCTGCTGTTATTTGTCTAAAGGAGAAGAGCTAAAGCAATACATATTCAACATTGTAAAGCTTTTATTTAACTCAGATTCACTGGTAATCACTCACTTTAAAAACTTCTCACTATGTTACAAATGCATTCATCCACCCATCCCTCTTCAAATCCCCTTATTTCAATTCAGGGCTGCAGGGTCCATACTCTGTCTTTACAACACTGAGCACCAATGCATGAACCAATCTGGGACATGAAAAAAGTGTGAAAAATAAAAAATGTCAAACTACTGTTTGTCTAGAATAAATATTTTTCACAGGGTTCACCTTACAGTAAAGTAAGCCTAATTAACATACTCCACCTCTAGATGTGATCATGACTGAGACACTATTTAAGTGATACATACTGTATTATGATCTTGTATATACTGTACTATATACTTAATACTATGATATTGTGCCTACATAAATCAGATTTTAATTAATTTTAACACTTTCGTAGTATGATCTTTCAACTGTCATAATTTTTTTCAGGCTTTCATATATTTAATTTTGAGCATTGTATTTATTTGTTTATGTAAATATGTAAATATTTCATTACTTGGTCATTCATGCATATTCAAGTTGGTTAACAATGTTAAAGTTTCACTTTGACTTTTGTTCAGACTATTATAAATATTACTTGCCAAGCTGAATTGCATTTGACAGGTTCAAAAATGGATTGATGGATTTCAGAAGCTATAATGACTTCAGGAAGATAAAATAAAATTAATCTTCAGTCTAAGGAGTAACTCCACAAACTCCCCAATATTAGAAGATAAACATACAGCACTGCACATAATTTATGCAGTATAAAGAATTTAGTGGTGTGTCTCACATTAAGTAAACAGATGTCTGACTGCAAAGCTATACAAACTGCAAAGCAAAAAATACCATCAAACAGCTATTTAAATCCATAAAATAAAAGAGGTACTGAATAATGCACACTGTGATGGAAAGTGAAATTAATGTTGCAAGTAGCATGAAGAATTTTGAAAAGATTACAGGAAGATGAAAGACTGCCGGAGGGAGGGAGCCAATCATCATGATATTAAGTCAATGAGCACAGTTATAAGGCAAAAACGACAATAAAAAAGAATGATTTTAAACTTATGGCTATATAAGACATGCAAATAAAAGAAAAACACAACACTTTTCATTGTCATCACTGGTTTATTTTTTTATTTTCTGTTTTTACCCAGGTTAGCTGGATGGCCCCCCAAATCTTTCTCCCTCCACTCTCTACAGTACTCAGGGTCCTTACTTTTCATATCATCTAGTACCACATCCAATCACATCTTCTTCCTCTGGGTTTCATTTCCCTCCACTTTCATCTGGGTGCAGCTATTCATCCAAACAGTCTCTGCCTTTCACTTATTTCCAAACTACCTAAGCAAGTTTCCTCTCAGCCCAATTCCTTTCACTTTCAAACCAAGTCCTCCTCTTAAGTCTACATTTATCTCTTTTACTCTGAGACATTCCATATACTGTATCCACATCCTTCATCATCCATTTCTCAGTTCCATAATGTGTACTAATCCTCACACATACAGAAAATGTTTACTATAAAATTAAAACAATCAAAAACATGGGGGAGACGGGTACACTTTACTACCCAAATAAGGAAAATGTTGAGTTGCTAGGCCTAGGGTATAAAAAAGATTTTTTTTTAAAATAAAGAATTACAATACAGGGGGCCAAAATGCAGTATAAGCTAAAAAGTCAAACAAAGCAGAAACAACTGCTATATCATTATTTTCCTGAAATTAAAAAAAAAAAAATCTCTGTTAAAAAATATAATTTTAAATTCCCTTATTTACAGAGCTAACACATGCAGAAATGCCATAGACTCACTTTTCATTGTGAAGAATTTTGTTATTGTAAAATTAAATAAAAGTTGAATAAGAGATGAGAATGACACAAATGGAAGACAGTGAGTGAAAATAAGGACATCATGCAGAAGAATGAATTGGTGTAAAGTAGTGAGGGCCACGAAGAGAGAACAGTGGATACTAATCCTCGCTTTATATAAAAAGTCTTCCTAGAAGTTAAAATGACACATTAGCCTATGCCTTGCCCTGTACTGGATTAAGCAGATCCACTAATGGATAGATGGATAGATGAATGAAAGCTGGCAATAAACAACCAATAAAAAGAAGAATACAATGTTGAAAATAAAGAGGAGTATATTTTCTGGTAGTTATCCAAGAGTCAACACAAAATAATTCCATTGCTACAATACCAGTAGTGTTGATCCAGCAAATATTTACAAGCATTTGCTCTCATACTAAAAATAGCACAAACATACACAGGTTTGACTTCTGTACACAAACAGACAGAGATACAGTGTGAAGGCATTGTATTTCCTCCTACTTTTCATCAAGGACTTTGCATCAAACTGCTGCATAACAGGTTTTCCAGAAAGCCCTTTAACAATCAGATGGAGAGGTCAAAAGAAAATTAACCCATTAAAAAATTAACCTTGTGTGTCACCTTAATGGCTCAGACAACTGCTTCAAAGGAAAGGATTGCAAGTTGAGCTTCTAACATGTGTGTGTGAGCCTGAGCAAGTCACTTAACCTTCCTGCATTCCAACTGTCAAAAAAGTATGTAAACAATAATATTGTTGCTGTACATCTACAGCACCTTGAAATGTTGTTAATTATTGAAAGTTATTTGCGCTTGTTTAAAAGCTGATGGAAGTTTCCACTCATAGTCATATGTTAGATGGAACTACTAGTGTATTTGTTCATAGGGAAGAAGGTGTTAATAATTTCACTCTCAGTACATTTTCCAAACCCAGTGGCCACTTTTTCCACAATAACTGGACATAAACTTTTTTATGGTGGCATCTGTGTATGAGGCCCTTGTAATTAAGTAATGGTGCAGCCCCAAGGTAACACTGATACAAATGACTTTGCCTTCTGGGTACAGAAAAGTCTTCTTTGTGTCAGTTTCTAAGATTTATTGTTTTCCCAGTCTGTGGCTGGATTGTGAGTTCCAGGGCTGTGACTTAGGGTAGGTGATCGACATATGTGGCAAACACTAAACTAGCATGATTTCATCACTTGCTGTTGTGCATTTGAGCTAAGGGAACACTCTCTTTTCTGCTCATGGTAAACAATTCAGTACAGTATCTTAAAGATATCTTAGGTTGACTGTTGAGTATTAGTGTAGCAGTGAAAGACTGGTGACCCCATACAGTGCAGGTACCAGCATTTCTTCTAGTTTAGGGCTATGATTAGTACTATAAAATGTGAATTGGAAGGCATAACTAAAAACCTTTGCCCAATTTAGGTCATTCAACACAGTTTTTTCCCCAATAGCATACACACATGAGAAATTCACCTCATTTCATGTCATCAGTTTAAAGGAAAATGCCTACTGGCTCCTCTTTATAATACAATTGTTTTAGCAAAGATGCCTGATGCAAAATAAGTAAAAAAAATTAAATCATAACAAACTGTAGTTTTCAGTACAGTATTAGCACATGCAGGTTACTCTTTGGACAGTCACTTTTAAACAGCAATTAGTATACAGTAACAGAAAAACAAAGACATGCCTATTAGGTGCTTAACTTGTTACCTAAAACCGCTTCATCAGATTACATTGCTGCAACGCAGAACCCATCTTACTAACAAAAAAAAAAAAGCAGAATACCACTGAGGATTAGGCAGGAGTCTAGAGAACAGAGTAGGGGAAAAGCTTGCCTGTGGGGCCCAGAGCCAACTGAGGGGAGCAACTGTGAACCCAGGGAGGATGGAATTAAGACTACATTAATTTTATACAGTAGCAGACCACATGCTCACAAGGCACTTTACTGCAATGAATACATTTCAAAGTAACAAGATCCAACAGATATAAAGGAAATGGTGATACGCTAGCCACAGCCAAAATATATTTAGATATCAAATTTAAAGAAGAATCCATAATCTGTGAGGAAGTGAGATTACCTGGGGACCTAGCAGACAAGAAAAATGTATAAACCTCAAATAGTGACTAGGCTGGGAATTGAATACAAGTCCCTGAAGCTGTAAAGCAGCAACACTAACTACTGTGCCACATTTCAGTCTAATATGACAAACTGGAGTACCATAACAAAACTTGACTGATATATTTATTTCAGATGATACATGGATCTGTTTGTAAATATAAATAATTTTAGAAATTTAACTGGAGCGCTTAGAGATGGAACATTAACTAATTGTACATAAGCCAGACATGACGTTATTTGCAATTTCTACATGTAACATGAGTAAAACATGACAAGCAGAATGTAATAACCAAATCCTTATATTATATGCAGACACTGAGACTAGAAACCTCATGATTGGTCTTGATGACATAGACAGTGGGACAGTGGACAACGGACAAATCTCTTCCAAGTGTCTTTGTAACTCTGCCCATCTATTTTGGTCAAATCTGCAGCACTTTATCACTGCAGTAGTGAGAGCATCAAATAATAGTCATCAATTAGACTGTCAATCAGATGTTTAGAATCCAGGAAGGAAACCAGCAAAAAAACCCATACAGAAGTGAATCTCTTTAGCCGCACAGTTATACTAATTATTCTGCCCCCATTTTGTCCCATCAGCATGATCTACACTCAGAGTGGGATAAAATGGAAAGCACATAGAGATTGCACTTCTTGTAAAGTTCTGATCCCAGAGGATAGGAGCATAACCCTGTGGAATTATGTTCACCCTGATAGAAGTGACCAATGAAATAATGACTGATTGTTATCCTTGGTGTAAACATTGCAATGTACAGTACAAGTTCCCTGATGTTCTCTAGTACACTCTTTTTTAACACCCGATCTCACACACCTCACTGAGTGAGTTCTCATTTACATCCATTTACAGAAGTATCACATGGCAGAGCTCTAAACAGGGCCCTGAAAGTGGATCCCCTTTACAGAACACCATATTATTCAATTAGAAAGCTGCAGGAAACTGGCCTCAATAAAAGCTTACCAATATCAAATACAAGTACATTATTTTAAAATGCTTTTTGCTCTGTTTATCACATTAGATTTAGTATTATCATTACCAACTGGACTTGAACCCAGATACTTAATATGTTTTCCTAGCATTCACTACAGTAGGCATTATTCAAAAAAGGTTATTTTATATTTGTGTAAAATTATTTATACTTAAAATTATTTACCTATTTGTAATGCAAAAATCTGCTACTAGGTTTTGTGCTTTTTATATCATTGTTGGTGTACTTGTTAGGACACAACAGGAAAAACACCATTTACTCATATAGCATGTTTTCATACAAACAATGTAACTCAAAGTGCTTTACAAAATTAAATACAATGAATTTAACATAAAACATAAACATGATTAGGCAATAATATTATAAAGTATGTAATGAAGAAAAGGGTTAGGTCAAATGGCCAGGAGGACAGAAAAAAAAAACTCCAGTTAGACTGGAGAAAAAAAACTCAGCGTTCAGAGCTCAGTGGTAAAACCAACAATGTGAACATACTGTATTGGTAAGGATGGAAATCTACTCTTCATATCCACCTGTCAGATGCTGCTACTTCAGTACTACTTGCAATTCAAAGATGAAGTAATAGCTTTAAAAGCTGAAATCAAAAAATATTTGTTTTAATACAGCATCTAAAAATTCTGAGCAATTTCTCACATTTTTATGAGTATTGACCAAGGATAGCAAAGTAAGTAGCACTGCTGCCTCACAATAAATATACCGTGGATTGATTCCTTATTGGGATATGCCATCTGTGTGGAGTTTTCCTATTCTCCATTTGTTCTAATATCAAACTGACTGGCAACTCTACATTGGTCCAGTTTTCGAAAGAGTATGTCCTGCAGTATGCTGGTGTTCCATTCAGGGATGTTGCCTCTCTTCGCTATTAAGATACAGTAGGTTATTACTCCTTTTGACTCTGTGCAGAAGAGTCTGACAAAAAAGAATGGATGGATCATATTTACAGTAAAATATTTCCATTTATTTAAAACTTAAAGACAAAACTACATAAGTTTTGTAATGCGGATAAAAACTGTGCTTTTACAGTATGCTAAATACAACTTGTAGTATTTAATTCATCTGTTTTGTTTTAGTGTGTTTTTATTTTTGGGATAATTTAGCTTTTAACCAGAGCTTATATGAAAAAGTTGTCATTGTGAATTGTGTAATCAAAATGCTCTGTAAGTGGGAAAGTTAGCAGGTACAAATTAAATCAGTCAGTCAGTCAGTCATTATCCAACCTGCTATATCCTAGCACAGGGTCACTGGGGTTTGCTGGAGCCATTCCCAGCCAGCACAGGGTGCAAGGCAGGAACAAATCCCCAGGCAGGGCACCGACCCACCGCAGGGCACACACACTAGGGACAGTTTAGGATAGCCAATACACCTAACCTGCATGTCTTTCGACTGTGGAAGGAAACCCACGCAGACACAGGGAGAACATGCAAACTGCATGCAGGGAGTACCTGGGAAGCGAACCCAGGTCTCCTTACTGCGAGGCAGCAGCGTTACCACTGCGCCACCCCAAATGAAATCATTAGATCATAAATATTTATGTTTTTAAGACCAATAAAATAAAGGACAGATGATGTTTTCTCCAAAGGTTTTGAATTCAAAACGAACTAACAATTCCTGGGTATATACAAAGACAAGAGTTATGGGAAGTTAAGTATAAAATACTAGCCATGTGCGCCCAACTACGTTGCGTGTGTTAAAGTTGTCTGTGAAGGGCTCCCTGTTTAAACGCGGCTGCCAGTCGTGAACATGGCCCTTCGTTGCACAGCATTATGATTTTTTATAAGGGAAACAAATTTACAAAAGAAAACCCTTGGATATTGATTCAATAGGAATGGCCTACTTGGAATCACTGTTCGATTCGTAATTATGTGGTGGTGTAGGAGCATTTCTGCTTCTGTCCATTCACAGTCCGTCTCGTTTTCAGGACGCTGTCGTTTCCTCTCACGATCTCTTCTCAACCTTTCTCTAATCTCGCAGGTTGCTTTGTGGCAATCCAAAGAGTAAGGCAATATACACAGAGCAATGGTTATAAAAGGGGGACACATAGGTATCCAAGCTCTTTAAAGCATAAATAGGGATCACTTCACTGACATGTGAGCAAGCCACGGTACAACTGTGAGACGCGCAGCACTTGCCGGCTACAACGTAACAATAATAATTTCCGGAACGGGCTGCTACGTTGTCATTCATTTTACCCACTATCTTTCTTTCATTTATATGCTACGTAGGCATGTACCTTTTATCTTCAGCAATCTCATTCTCTAACCAGGCCTCAGGAGCTAACCAGCGTAACACTGTCCACCACCCCTTTTGTTATTCCGGCACATTGTTGACATCTGTGAGTAACAACAACATACTAAACTGGAAGGTGGTCTACACATGCGTGGAATTCGCGGATAAACAAAGATCAAGATCTAAATGAAGATCTCTTTAGTTAAATTAAAGCACAATTTTTGTTTAGTTTGAATGTCTGTGTTTTGAGGTGTGACTGGCGTACTTCAGTCTTCGGTAGTATAAGCCTGGAGGAGATTCTTAATGCAATGCATATGTTTTAGCTGTCTCTCTACTGCCATCTAGTGCTTCTTCTTCTAATTCATTCACGGACAAACAAAGATCAAGATCCAAATGAAGATTATATATAGAGATGTTAAAAAGTGTCATTGTTTTTAAGAATGTATATGTTTAAGCTCAGATAAACTATTTGGTGTACATGTTCTTGTAAGAATATGTTGAAACTTTAAGGTTTTGTGTTTAGCTAAAAATAACTTAACTAACAAAGAACCAGACCATGGGAACCTACCGGTTGCACAGTTTTTGACTAATGCATCATCATACAGTACATAAAGCAAGTCAAAAATAAATGCAAATGACTTTAAAAGGCATTTTTAGAAAGACATCGTAACTTAAAGACAGTAATGACAACTTTGTTTTGCCATCTACTATTACAACACTTATAAACATCATGTCTTAAAAAGACAAAGGCTGCAACTACTAAAGCTAGTGCCAACACCTGACACAAAGCTTGCTCTGTGACCTGTGATTTTTGATTTGAACCATTCAGGTTGTATGTTTTCATATTTACCACGAATGGTAAAATAAACATAAGTAATGATTCAAACACAGTTTGGGTATTACACTGCTGAAGTTGTCTTTTTGTTTACTGACATTTACCAATGACTGAGGAGTGTTGGTTTCTGTTACACTAAGCAGCCCTTTCAAAGGTAACTATCTGAGTGAGAAAAATTTATCAGCAGTAACCCTTGAAGCAGCTCTTGACTCTTGCCAGTATATTCTGAAGTGTAGCCCTTTCAGGGGAAGCAATCCGGAGACGGATCAGCACATTCGTGACAGAGCGGCTTCTAGCCCCTGGTAAGGAATTAACACTTAGGTAGCCAGCCACAGTCAGTGTTGAGGTATTCTTGCTTTGTATTTGAACTTATCTGTGCTGAGTGAATGTTAACAAGCAAGTTTTGTTTGTTTGCATTCACTTTATTAATTTAAAGTTGATTATTTACCAATAAAGCAGCTTCTGATTAACTGGTATAAGAGGACCCATGATAAGAATGGATGAATTAGTTTATTATTAAGGTGCAGATTTTCTGTAGGTTGCTATAATGTTGGATGTAAGGTTTAGGTAAAAGCTAAATATGTTTACAGGGTTTAAAATTGTTATTACAGTATTTCTAAAAAATTAAGGGGAAAAACCTCCACCATCTAACAACTGCACAAAGCAACTGGTGTTTTTATGTGCTAATCAATTTTTTTTCATAAAGATGCTGCCAGTTCCAGTGACAATCAAGTTACATATGAGTGAGGGTGACGGGTGAAGGAACAGAATTAATTCATTTATTGAGGTCACTTTTGTCAGAATAGTCTCAAGCTGCTCAAGACTCTTTCTATATATATATAAAAGTCAATGTGTGTATGTATGTTCCAGGATCACGTTAGAATGGCTGGAGCGATTTTCATGAAACTTGGTACCCCTTCTGGCTACGGTGGAAGGTGATCTTACGGTCGTGTATGCATGTTATCATTCAGTTGACACTCTGAACGACCACCAGAGGGCGAACTGGAGGTGACTGCCAGCGTTCTTTAGGTTTGAGCGCCACCGCGCCCCTGTTGCTTTTGAAATTAAATAGAGTTCTACACGTGCAACTGAGACGTAGAGTTGGAGTGAGGGTTCCAACTCCAAGGATACACAAGCGAGGCCAGCACACCGGAAAAGGAAACCTCCTAAGGCTGGGTTTATACTTCACACGACACGACGCATGCTGCAGCAGATGCTCCTGCTACACAAGCGTTGTACTGTTTATACTTTTGCGTGTACTTTACGCAAATCTGGAGTAATCCACCAGGTGGCAGTTTGAGATATTATCACGGTGAGAACAGGTTCGGCTTCGTTGTGTTGTGAATTGCCTGGAATACCCATTAAATTCCGATGACACCTTACCATAATATCTCTGAAAAGGATATTTAATGATTAAATCAATCAGTCCAGAGATTTGTCCATTTCAGCAAGCATTGGGCACGAGGCAAAAACAATCCCTGGACGAGGCATCAGCTCATTGCTACATGAATACAAGCACTCACATACACAGCGTCATTTTAGCGTCACCAAATCTGCCTATCTTTAGAAGGAAACCAGACCACACTGAGGAAACCCAGCAGGAAAACATGTAAACTTCAGACAGGGAATATCAGCGATGTGACTCCCTGTAAGACAGCAGCACTAACGCTCCACCACCGTGTCACCCCCATGTGTGTAATTATTAACAGTATTCATTATTTAAACGTAATTACCAATTTATCTGTAAATTGTAACATGCATACTTTAATGCATTTCATCATGAAAGTGATATCAAGTATAAATCTAAGGATTCTAAATGTGCAGAGAGTTGGAATATCATACATTTAATGTGCTCAGTATGGCGATCTATTGCTGTTTGCCACTCCTGTCAGTACCAGAGGAAGCCCTAGGAAAAAAGACGGCACAGAAGACAGTATGTGAGACTTATAAAATGTATCGTGTCATTACGATCGGGAATATGCGACACTTGAATATAAAAGCACCACAAATGCATCTGTATGTTGGCATTTTGCTTCACCACATCAAACCATTCATCAAACATCGAAGCGCACACACCGATCTCGTAGGATCCGCAAAACGGCTTTCTATCACATGTAGCTAGTAACCAGAGACTCTGACGTCACATTCCAACCCTGTTGCTTTTCAAATTAAATAGAGTTGGCCTGTTCCGAGCATCAACTGGATAATACCATACATACAAGACCGCAAGACAAGGACATTAGTGAGATTTTATTGTTAATAAATTTATTTTTTATAGTTTTTCTTTTAATTCTGTTTTTCTCAAACAATTAACAAAAAAAAAAACACTTTTTTATTTTCAGGGTGGCACGGTGGTGCAGTGGTAGCGCTGCTGCCTCGCAGTAAGGAGACCTGGGTTCACTTCCCGGGTCGTCTATGCGTGGAGTTTGCATGTTCTTCCCATGTCTGCTGGGTTTCCTCCCATAGTCCAAAGACATGCAGGATTGGTGCATTGGTGAGCCTATATTGTCCTTAGTGTGTGTGTGGGTGTGTGTGTGCCATACTTTGGGCTGGCGCCCTGCCTAGGATTTGTTCCTGCCTTGCGCCCTGTGTTGGCTGGGATTAGCTCCAGCAGACCCCAGTGACCCTGTGTTAGGATATAGCGGGTCAGATACTGACTGACTGACTTTCATTTCCTCTTGGGCAATGCTGGGTATTTCAGCTAGAAATGAATAAAATGTGATAAACAAATATTTAGTAGGCAATTTCAAGTCACAGGAACCTGGGGTGTAAATCTGTATGAGATACTAGTCATAAATGGCAGACACTCTCACACGTAAAAGTCATTGTAGGACATTTTTTTTTCCAAGCAACCTGAAACGTATATCATTGGGATGTGGGAGGAAACCTGAGTACCTGGAGATATCCCACACAAAAACAGGAAAAAGTGTGTCCTTCACAAAGACAGTAATCAGTCTAAGAAGTAAATCCAGATTCCCAGAACTATGAGACACCAGCACTAAAAACTGTAACTTCTGTTCATTAGGTATAGTGGAGATGCAAAGATCCCTAATGTTTTTCTTAATCACACTGCCTAATAACTGGGTGTATGCAATGAGTAGGCACAATCAGTTTTATAGGAAAATCTGATTAAAGCAAGACACCAATGAATCATAAGTATATAACGCAGAGGAAGAATAGACAACACCAAAAAGTGTCTTTGGCTGCAGAACAAGTGTGGAACAGATGGGACTTTACATGACCCCTGGAAGCAGCAACAGGGGCCAAGTTAGGTACTGACCCTTACTAGGATGACAATCCATCACAAAGGACACCATCCTTGAGATGCAGGTGGAAACTCTGAAAAAAAGGCACATAGACACAAAGACAATATTCAATCTCAAACCCTGGTCCATGGAGCTCTGGGCCAGCATTATTAACCACTTACTTTCCAATTTTTGAAAACATTCTTTCAGATCCACTCCTAGACTCTCTTTTTAGGATTAATCCTCAAGCCTCATTTCTAGAATAAGTATGAGTGCACTTCTGTAGATTTCTCTAGCATCAATTTGTCCTTCTGGTAATATGGAAAACAAAACTACACATTATAGTGCATCAACCAATTCTTCAGAATATACATTTCTGATTGTCATGACATAACCACAAAAAATTAAATGACCTTTTAACCAGAGTCATGTAAGCCTTTCTGTGTTTCAATTTACAGAAGTTCGATCATTATTCAAAGCTTGGGTTATGATTAAGGAGGCTATTTATTTTGATCACAGCCCACTAAGTCATTCCATCATTCACCGCATAGCATAGAAGTCCTCTCGTAGAAGGCAGCATTTATACACACACACAAGTGAAGAAGAGTACTATTGATATTAGAAAAAATAATTTATTTTCTGTGTTTTAGTACTAAGAGACTGCTATAGATTTGACTCATAGTCTGAAATTTTAAAAGGTACTAATGTAACTTTATGATAGCAGCAGTGATTTTTTGTTACTTAACTTCACCTCATAAACATTTTCTATAAAGATACTGCATAAGTGACTAAAAGATGCAGGAATTACTTGTCTTAGGGCGTGTTGGGCTAATATATTCAGAATTAATTTAAATTTAGAAAATTATGGGGTATGGCTTAAAGATATTGTTTTACAGATACTATATGTGATTTGGAAATTGGATCATTAAGCCACAACATGCAGGGCAGCTACTTTTAATATCATATAAACAGTTGAAACAAATATATAATAAACTACATATACAGTAAATATATAATAAGGTATAGTATTTAAAAGACAGAAAGTAAAGCAGTGCAGCTATTAGCCCTCTATATGCTCACTTTGTTTACCATAGTTTTCCCAAATACAGGGTCACAGGGAGCAGCATCCTAGCAGCATTGGGCACCAGGAAGGAGCTCACAACAGACAGGGCTCTAGTTCGCTGCCGAGAGCACTCAAGGACTTACACTTTGACTCACTGATGCAAAGCCAATTTAGAGTCTCCAATCAAACAAAGTCCCGAGAGAAAATCCATGTGGATAAGAAAAGAACATGCAAACTCCACACAAACCAAGAAATAATGAACCAGCAGTGATAACCACTGCATTGCAATGCCAAGCATACAGTACTTACACTAGAAAGCAAAATCAAAACAGATAGTTTAAAATAGAATTTGGAATTAGAAAACAAGTGCTAAATAAAGCTTCATTTAAACAAATAAAAAGATTTACATGAAGGAATGACACCTGTTAGACAAACAGGGCAGTGAGAGAAGTCACTGTCAAGAAAATCCAAAGGAAATTATTAAACTGGTTAAAATAATACTGATTTGTGCCTTCTTATGTGAAGTACAAGTCAAGACGTGTTATACTTAAACCATGCAATAAACATGTAAAGGAGGAAATTATGGAATTATGTCTAGTTTCAGTCATTGCAGAGGTCAGAAACCATTATAGTATTAAAGAATAGCAGGGAAGAGATGCAAATAGAAAAGGCAAAGGCACTGTACCTTTTTGTGGAGATCCGGCCTTTCAGTGGTGAATGGAATTCAGGTCTAGAGACATTAGCACTGCAGTCTCTGTTTACATCCCCACATTAATCTCAAAACCAACCAAATCCCCATTAACCCAAAACCCACCCCACCCCCAGCTGCTCATCCCATGAAAATGGTCAGAAACAACTTAAGCTCCTTCACAAGGTGTAGGAGCTCCTCTGGCACCTAAGTACTACAATCAACTGTTTCAGGAGAGTAACAACACCGACATTAGATTTGAAACAGGTCCACCTCATCCTAATGTCATTCCCCTTGCCAATACTATTCTCCACACTACAGAAAGAAGGCCAAAATAATCTGCATATAGTAGGGATGACACCCTCAAGCCCCTAAACAGATACTCTTAACCCTCACGTGGTCTTACAGAGACCACTCCCCAGCTTGGACAAATTCCTCTGAACACACAAAACAATCATCACTCTGCACAAACAAGGAGTGAATGGCATGAGGCAGTAGGTAGAAAGAGGCGGCCTTTTTCACAAAATTTTCTGGGCATAATCCTTCTCTAAATCACAACAACAATATTTGTGCAAGGGCCAAAACTACCTGTAAAACAGGAGGATACCTCTCAGTTCACTACTCCATCAATGTTCCACCTTCACATGGTCACAAAGTGGAATGGGCAGCCCAAAGGATAATATCAAACACCCAGGCAGCTCTCACAGCTAGTCCATGAACATCTGAGAATCCTGAAGAAACTCTGCAACCAGAAAAAATAGTCGGCTTTGCTCAACTTACTAGCACCACAAGTCTCAAAAGAAAAAGCAGTTAGAACATGGATGGATGTACAAGTTACGTTGTCTGTAATTTATGCCTCATTATAGCTCTACCACCAACTTAATCATTTCTTAAGTTTACAGTACTATCCACAAAGATACAATCCGAAAGTTTTATATGTAATTTGCTAACTAACTTGACAACTACTGAATGCTATCTTTCCCTGACAAGTTGCATTACATATTTATTAATGTCTTTAAATTATATAAATGTCTTACCTCTAAAATCTTTTGACTACTTAATATATGTATTCTCCATTTATGATCAATGTATTTGTGAAAACCTGACAAAAATATGTATTTACTACATTTGCAATATTCTTATTACTGTATGTTATTTTACCTCATGATCCTGAAGTGGATTATATTCCATATTTTATAATGGAAGCACAGAAAAGTGCTATATAAAAATAAAGAATTCTTCTTATTATTATTGTAATTATTATTAAATATATATATTATTTTGCCTATATGCATATTATATCACTTTACCGCCTAATCAGGGCTAGAACATGGCATGGGTAATATAGTCAGTTACCAATTATGCATTTCTGTGCTGTCTTATGGTATGGACTATTTACATTCATGCCTAGGTTATAAGTATTTGGTAGTGATGTACAGAAGAAGTACAATATCATTAATTCTGAAAGTTAAAGACTGAGCAATGAGACCTTCTCATAGTTCTGTTACAATCTGGCAACACACTGAAGAGACCACTTGCCACCAGAGTTAAAATGGAGATGGTCATGACTCTAATTAAAAGTTCTCTGTATCAGAAAAAACTAGCAAATCTTATATCACAAAGCAAGTTGTGTGTTGTATTGTTATACAGGTTAAGGTTTACTTTGTATTTACATAAGCATGCCTTTGGGCAACCTCTAGGCCAAAGCCAAGCATATGACATGTCTGAGATAGAACTACTGAAAGACCATGGTGAATGTGGAATACTGCAATACCTTCTCTTTTTTGGTTGTAACCTATGTTGGTGCATGAACAGCTAAATGACCAAATGCTAGCATAAATCATCAATAGAACTTTCCTGACTTAGACGCTGTTCCAAAAGTTCTCAAATTCATTGAGTCCTGGGGCTCCATTTAAAATGGCATATTAAAAGACAATGGCAAATGCATGTGGAAAAAAGAAGAATTTCAGCAAAGGCGAAGTGGAGGCAAGGAAAAACGTACCATTTGTTGGCATAAGCAGCTCAGCTAACATAAGCAACAAAAGCACATTGATCAAGTGATACAGAGTGGCAGAGTTCAAGTTTAGAAAGTCGCACAGTACCCAAAATAAAAAAGTGGTCAGATATCAAAGTCGACGTGATAAGGCAAGTTGCAGCCCACCGTCTGTTTATTCTGTTTCAGACAACATTACAAATGCAGATGGGCAAAAGCACAGACTCCTCGGGACAACGATCCGCTACATCGTCGCCGGCTGAGAGCAAAATGGGGAACGAAGGTGCGATCGTGAGTGCAGATCTGGATAGCTTGCTGATTGGAGAAGATCACATGAAACTGGAAAGGGCCATGAAGTCCGCGGCTTCAATTACGCGAGCCTGGAGCAGCGGGGACACCGGCTACAGCAAAGTCTGCTGCTTCATCTACGGTACAAGAAAGCACAATTGAACTATCTGAACTGAAGGTGTTGCTCGCTGAGCTTATGCAAGATATAAAGAAAAGCAAGAAGGCTAATGAGAAAGCAAGGGCAAAGGCACATGAGAGACTGAAACAGGAATTGAAACAGGAGATGAAACAGACCAATGAATGGCTGCAACAGGAATTCCAACAGGCAAATGAAAGGCTGCGACAGGAATTCCAACAGGCAAATGAAAGGCTGCGTCAAGAGGTGCAACTTGAGCTTCGACAGGTGCTGGGTAAAATTGAAGAGCGCATTCAGGAAAACTCAGTTAAACTGAGCACGCTTACTGATCAATTGGAGCATTTCAAGGAGACATTCACGAATCGTATTGAAATGGCCGAACATTTAGCTGCCAGTGCCGAGGAAAGAGCAGTAAATGTCAGTTCCGAATGCAAAAAACTCGGAGAAAAACTTGGAGACAGACTGGCTGCTTTAGAAGATGGGAGTAGAAGGTATAATGTCAGAATTGAAGGTCTGCCAGAGAATCGAGAAAGTTCAAACCCTGTGAAATTCGCAGCTGAGCTTTTTTCTAAAATAATCGGGGCCGACTTTAAAGCAGAATCTAAGATAGCAGCGGCTTACCGTGAACGCGGATCAAACACCGTCAGACCCCGACCAAGATCTTTTATAGTTCGTTTTGAACAATTATCATTTAAGCTAGAGGCGATGGCACTCCTCAGAAACAAGGAAGATATTATATATGAAAATAACCACATTCTTATCTTTCCTGACTTCTCTCCAGCAACAGCTACTAAACGCGCAGCCTTCTATAATATTAAACAATGGCTATGGCAAGCCAGTGTCAAATACAGCCTCCTGTGTCCGGCAAAACTGAAAGTGGAATGGCAGGGTCAATTCTATGTCTTTGCTAGCAAGGAAGCAGCAGAAAAGGAATTAAGAAAGCTGATCCCGGGATATTTTTATGATACATAATAGTGAGTCATGGCGGTAAATGATAAAGCAAAGATTAATAATCTTTTGTCTGATCTATTCGTTTTAAAAAACGGGTTTTTATCAGCATATACAGTGGTGTGAAAAACTATTTGCCCCTTTCCTGATTTCTTACTCTTTTGCATGTTTGTCACACAAAATGTTTCTGATCATCAAACACATGTAACCATTAGTCAAATATAACACAAGTAAATACAAAATGCAGTTTTTAAATGATGGTTTTTATTATTTAGGGAGAAAAAAAAAAATCCAAACCTACATGGCCTTTGTGAAAAGTAATTGCCCCTTGTTAAAAAATAACCTAACTGTGGTGTATCACACCTGAGTTCAATTTCCGTAGCCACCCCCAGGCCCGATTACTGCCACACCTGTTTCAATCAAGAAATCACTTAAATAGGAGCTGCCTGACACAGAGAAGTAGACCAAAAGCACCTCAAAAGCTAGACATCATGCCAAGATCCAAAGAAATTCAGGAATAAATGAGAACAGAAGTAATTGAGATCTATCAGTCTGGTAAAGGTTATAAAGCCATTTCTAAAGCTTTGGGACTCCAGCGAACCACAGTGAGAGCCATTATCTACAAATGGCAAAAACATGGAACAGTGGTGAACCTTCCCAGGAGTGGCCGGCTGACCAAAATTACCCCAAGAGCGCAGAGACGACTCATCCGAGAGGTCACAAAAGACCCCAGGACAACGTCTAAAGAACTGCAGGCCTCACTTGCCTCAATTAAGGTCAGTGTTCACGACTCCATCATAAGAAAGAGACTGGGCAAAAACGGCCTGCATGGCAGATTTCCAAGACGCAAACAACTGTTAAGCAAAAAGAACATTAGGGCTCGTCTCAATTTTGCTAAGAAACATCTCAATGATTGCCAAGACTTTTGGGAAAACACCTTGTGGACTGATGAGACAAAAGTTGAACATTTTGGAAGGCAAATGTCCCGTTACATCTGGCGAAAAGGAACACAGCATTTCAGAAAAAGAACATCATACCAACAGTAAAATATGGTGGTGGTAGTGTGATGGTCTGGGGTTGTTTGCTGCTTCAGGACCTGGAAGGCTTGCTGTGATAGATGAAACCATGAATTCTACTGTCTACCAAAAAATCCTGAAGGAGAATGTCTGGCCATCTGTTCGTCAACTCAAGCTGAAGCGATCTTGGGTGCTGCAACAGCACAATGACCCAAAACACACCAGCAAATCCACCTCTGAATGGCTGAAGAAAAACAAAATGAAGACTTTGGAGTGGCCTAGTCAAAGTCCTGACCTGAATCCAATTGAGATGCTATGGCATGACCTTAAAAAGGCGGTTCATGCTAGAAAACCCTCAAATAAAGCTGAATTACAACAATTTTGCAAAGATGAGTGGGGCAAAATTCTCCAGAGTGCTGTAAAAGACTCATTGCAAGTTATCGCAAACGCTTGATTGCAGTTATTGCTGCTAAGGGTGGCCCAACCAGTTATTAGGTTCAGCGGGCAATTACTTTTTCACACAGGGCCATGTAGGTTTGGATTTTTTTTCTCCCTAAATAATAATAACCACCATTTAAAAAATGCATTTTGTGTTTACTTGTGTTATATTTTACTAATGGTTAAATGTGTTTGATAATCAGAAACATTTTGTGTGACAAACATGCAAAAGAATAAGAAATCAGGAAGGGGCAAATAGTTTTTCACACCACTGTATTCTAATATATTCTCATTATTACTTAGTATTACTAGGGCGCTATCTGTTTATGTTTTATTGTGCTTAATTATTCTTTTTTTTTTTTTCTCTTTTTCTTTTCTAAGTATTTTATCTCTACCCTAAACGAGACTGTTCAATATCATACCCTTGGTTTACTGTTACTGCTATTACTGCATTAAGACTTGTTATGCTTCTTCTGGACACATTTTTAACACCATCCCCCAGGTTTATTATCTGGGTGTATCAACTTAATGCACTAAAATTGCTGAAGACTATATATATATTTTAAGTGCAAAACTCCTTTTTTTTTTTTGAGATATCTCTATCTTTTAACCCTAAAGCGCCGCTGCATTGGAGCTTGTTTTGCTTTGGACGTACTCTGTCTCTGGGTATGTCAGAGGACTGGGACTGTGTGAAGTGGGTTTTAGCCTCACTTGGGGAGGCAAAAAGGGAGGGTGGGGGGTTAAGGGGGGTGAGAGAAAGAGAGCAGGCCTAATCTATACCTAATCTATCCTCTCAGTCTTTATAATTATAATCTATACTAATAAAAGGCAAAGCCCTCACTGACTAACTGACTGACTGACTGACTCATCACTAATTCTCCAACTTCCCGTGTAGGTAGATGGCTGAAATTTGGCAGGCTTATTCCTTACAGCTTACTTACAAAAGTTAAGCAGGTTTCATTTCGAAATACTACACGTAATGGTCATAATGGTCGATAACGGTCGACAACGTCCGCCATGTTGAACTTTCCTATTTATCGCCCCATCTTCACAAAATTTGGTAAGCGGCTTCCTGCGCTAACCGAAACCGATGTACGTATCTTATTTCGATGGTAGGACACCACTGTCGGCCGCCATATTGAACTTTCCAACGTCAGTAATTTTCCAACGTCCCGTGTAGGTAGAAGGCTGACCCCAACTTCACGAAACTTGGTAGGTGGGTTCCCTGCGCTAACCAAAACCAATGTATGCATTCTTATTTCGGTGGTATGACGCCACAGTCAGCCGCCATATTGAACTTTCCAACGTCACTAATTCTCCAACTTCCCGTGTAGGTAGAAGGCTGAAGTTTGGCAGGATCATTCCTTACAGCTTACTTACAAAACTTAAGCAGGTTTTAATTTCGAAATTCTACGCGTAACGGTCATAACGGTCGACAACGTCCGCCATGTTGAACTTTCTTATTCATGGCCCCATCTTCACGAATTTGGTAGGCGGCTTCCCGCGCTAACCAAACCAATGTACATACTTTTTTCGTGGTATGATGCCACTGTCAGCCGCCATATTGAACTTTCCAACGTCACTAATTCTCCAACTTCCCGTGTAAGTAGAAGACTGAAATTTGCTACTTATTTTGGTGGTATGATGCCACTGTCGGCCGCCATATTGAACTTTTCAACGGTCTTTGTTACTTATGGGCCCATCTTCAAGAAATTTGGTACGCTGGTTCCCAACGCTAACTGAATCCTACTTACGTACATATATACGTCCATAGCCTGCAGCTCGGTCACTGTATGAGGCGGCGTTGGGTCCACCATCCCAACGCCTCCCACGTTGTTGGCTGCCTGCCTATATAAGGCCATCTGTCACTCCAGTCTCTACATTCCCTTCCTTGCTTCGCCACTGTATTCACGTCTCCCTGCTGATAACTACAGCCTTTTTATTTAATCCACGGCTTCTCCGCTGTTTTATTGTTCATTTATTAAGATTATAGTTATTGTGTAGGTATTTTAGACTTACTTTACATTGTTCAGGTACCCATTTCCTTTATCATTCCAACCGTACCCCCATTAACACGTCTATCGAGGTGATCAGCATCGATCAAAGAACTGTCACTTACAAAGTGGTTTCCATGCCCGGACATGGCACCTGCCTTTTCCATTCTCTTTGTTACATATTGCACGGCCATATCAGGCTCACTCTTGATATCCGGAGGAACATGAAGGAAATTCCACTGTAATTATGTTGTTGGACTTAAGTGCAGCATTTGACACCATTGACCATTCTATTTTACTGCACAGGCTAGAAAACGATGTTGGGCTTACAGGCCCCGTGCTCGCTTGGTTCAGTTCTTATTTATCAAATCGATTCCAGTATGTACAGAAATGTGCAGACAGTACTCCATCATTATACAAAGAAGTTCAATATGGTGTCCCGCAGGGCTCAGTACTGGGACCTTTACTGTTTTCACTTTACATGCTTCCACTGGGATCTCTCATTAGGAAACATAATGTTAATTTTCACTCGTATGCAGATGACACCCAGTTATACCTTTCATTTAAATCAAATGAAGTTTCTCCGATGTTGTCTTTAATTAGTTGTGTTAGTGAATTAAAGGAATGGATGAATGAAAACTACTTGTCTTTAAATACAGATAAAACAGAGATGTTAATTGTTGGAGGGAATGACACTGATCACAGCAATATTTTGTCGTCATTTAAGTCAGTTGGAATCCCAATTAATTTTACTGAATCAGCCCGCAATCTAGGAGTTATCTTTGACTCTAGCATGTCATTTAAAGCGCATATTACAAAGTCGTCCAAAACATGTTTTTTCCATCTTAAAAATGTTAGGAAATTAAGGCGCTTTCTAAATAAACAGGATTGTGAGAAATTAATTCATGCATTTATCTCTAGTAGGATTGACTACTGCAATGCGGTGTTCACTGGCTGTTCAAACTGTTCTCTATACAGCCTCCAGTTAATCCAAAATGCCGCTGCAAGAATTATTACAAGAACAAGAAAATATGAACACATAACCCCAGTTCTTAAATCTTTACACTGGCTCCCAGTTAAGTTCAGGGCAGATTTCAAAATCCTCCTTTTAACATATAAAGCATTAAATGGCCAAGGTCCGCTTACTTGTCTGAACTTATCATGACTTACAAACCTGAGCACATTAAGATCTCAAGATGCCGGTCTGCTTAGGATTCCAAGGATTAATAAAATAACAGTGGGAGATCGAGCTTTTAGTTACAGGGCCCCTAAACTGTGGAATGGTCTTCCTGCTTCCATAAGAGATGCCCCTTCAGTCTCAGCCTTTAAATCCCGGCTGAAGACTCACTACTTCAGTTTAGCATATCCTGACTAGAGCTGCTGATTAACTGTACATACTGCATCTCTGTTGTTAGTCATTAGCACTATAACATAAGTAACATGATAATTATATTTGAATACTAACCCTCACCTATTCTGTTTCTTTTCTCGGTACCCAAATGTGGCCATTGGTGCCACGGCCCACCTGCCAAGTTGTTTGCCTGCCTATGGTAAAGTCATCCCTGATGGAGGATCACAGGAATCATGGGAAAGAGGGGTCCTTTCATCGGAGCAACATTTCAGCCGTGGCATGGCTAAATGGGGAGGCAGCTAGATGGATGAGGTCTCCAGGACTCTAAAAATATCCAAACCTAATTATGTCATATCATCTATTGTTAAACCGTACTTCTAAAATTTTTATTATTATGCTGTCTTAAGGAATTGTTCTGTTCTGTATATTGTATTGTATTGACCCCTACTTTTGACACCCACTGCACGCCCAACCTACCTGGAAAGGGTCTCTTTGAACTGCCTTTCCCGAGGTTTCTTCCATTTTTCCCTACAAGGTTTTATTGGGAGTTTTTCCTTGTCTTCTCAGAGAGTCAAGGCTGGGGGGCTGTCAAAAGGCAGGGCCTGTTAAACCCCATTGCGGCACTTCCTGTGTGATTTTGGGCTATACAAAAATAAACTGTATTGTATTGTATTGTATTGTAAACTGTATTGTAACATTGTGTCTTATGTATTGAATGACTGGGACAGGTTCAAGGTGTGGACTGCTGACGGTACAGGAGATAATTATACTGCATAGGAGCACTAGAAGAGTGAAATGCTTAAGCCCTTCACCTATGCATCTTCATGTGAGTTGATGGCTGCCGCTGAATTGTTCGGTTGTCGCTTTCAAGTGTACCGAAATGGCCAAATATTTTACACCTTTGGACAACCGCCAATGCCTCTTAGACGTCTTAAATTCACAGGTGACGATTTCAGTAGTGGACACTTTGATGTTTAGAAATGTTTAAACTCTCAAAAGCTGGATGTGAAGTTATCAATGAAACTGGTTGTATACTTACAACGCTTGACAGATGCCGAATGTCTCTTCAACACAAGTCCTACAAATACTGTCGTAATTGAAACAAACCATGAAACTCAAAC
This sequence comes from Polypterus senegalus, assembly GCF_016835505.1. Taxonomy (NCBI): domain Eukaryota; kingdom Metazoa; phylum Chordata; class Cladistia; order Polypteriformes; family Polypteridae; genus Polypterus; species Polypterus senegalus. Next base: position 89,387,592 of record NC_053163.1, on the reverse strand, counting down.
CGATTATGACAGCAGCAATCCAAGCTGTGAGATTTGAAACAAGATTACTGTTCACATGGCCAACTGTACGTTGCATGCTCAAGAGCAAGCTCAGCGTACAGCTACAGCTTGGTCATATTACAACTGGAGGGTCGAACTGACAACGTAGCATACAAAGGGATCCTTAATAAATAATTATTGGTATATTTTCCCTCAGTTTAAAAAGGTTTAATTTTCTTCTTAATAAAAATTTTAAGGCAGTACTTTTCTTCTGCGAAGCGCGGGTATTTTGCTAGTAAGACTATAAAATGACATCAAAAACTCAGAATCAGTGTCTCCATGATGGGACAGTTAACTTCGTAAGCTGGAATGTTAAAGGCCTGAATCACGAATTAAAGAGAAAGAAAGTACTCTCTCACCTAACAGGTCTAAATGCTAAAATAGTATTTTTACAGGAAACCCACTTAATAAGCAAGGATCAGTTCCGGCTGCAAAAGACTGGACTGGCCAAATGTTCCATTCTAGTTTTACGAAGAAAACTAGAGGTGTGGGAATTCTCATACATAGAACAGTACCATTTGTAGCATCAGATGTAGTATTGGATCCTGTAATGGTTATGGGAGACTTTTCTAACTGTAAAATGATCTTGATAAATGTTTATGCACCTAATGTTGATAATAAGGAATTTATACAAAATTTATTTGCATCCATTCCCAATCTGAACACTCATAAAGTTATAATGGCTGGGGACTTTAATTGTGTTCTAAATCCACTTTTAGATAGGACTTCCTCCACAGGGGGAACGCATCTAACACTGCAAAGATAATTACAAAGTTTATAACTGATCACAACTTATCAGATCCCTGGAGGTTTTTAAACCCAAATTCAAGAACATATTCTTTCTACTCACCAGTACATCATTGCTACTCAAGGATTGATTACTTCTTTATAGACAATAACTTCTTGCCTAAGATTAAATCTTGTAAATACGATGCTATTGTTATTTCTGACCATGCACCTATGATCTTGGAGCTAAAATTACTAAGCCCCATACACTCACCCCAGATGGCCTCAACCCGCTTCTATTAGCTGACGAGAATTGTACTGAATTTATATCCAAACAAATCAAATTCTTTCTAGAGACAAATACATCCCCGAGATCTCTGCAGGAATACTCTGGGAAACTCTTAAGGCCTTCTTAAGAGGACAGATTATCTCATATCTTTCCCACAGAAATAAATCCGAGCCAAGAAAGTAGCAGAGATAAAAAGAAATTACTAAAATAGATGAAGAACATGCCAGACTACCAAGCGAGACTCTACATAGGAGAGGCAGGCTCTACATTCAGAATTAAACCTCTTGACAACTAAAGAAACTGAACAACTAATTTACAAATCCAGACATCATTATTATGAACATGGAGAGAAAGCTAATAAGCTTTTAGCTCAACAAATTCACAAGCAAGAAGTGCAACGCAATCTCGTAATCACTAACATAACGGAGATAAAATCATCGAACACAAAAATATAATGCACACTTTCAGAGACTACTATAAATCCCTATATACTACTGAGTTTAAAGAAGACAATACACAATCTAATGCATTTCTGGATACATTACAGATACCACAAATAGACGCTTTAGTGTGGAGGAACTTGATAAACCTCTGGCATTATCAGAATTACTAGATGCTATAAAGTCACTCCAAGGTGGAAAGCAGCAGGCCCTGATGGCTACCCTGCAGAGTTTTACAAGAAATTCTCTGCTCAGCTAGCTCCCCTCCTATTAGCAACATTTACAGAAGCCAGAGATAACCAATCTCTTCCACAAACCTTTCGCCAAGCACTAATCACTGTCTTTCCAAAACAAAATAAGGACTTATTACAATGTGCATCATACAGACCAATTTCACTTCTGAATAACGACGTTAAAATACTCTCTAAAATCATAGCTAGAAGGATGGAGAAAGTGCTCCCTCGTAATATCACAAGACCAAACTGGATTTATTAGGGGCCAGCACTTATCTTCAAATCTTCGACGCCTGTTTAATGTAATATACTCACCAACTAAATCAAACACCCCAGAAATATTATTATCATTGGATGCAGAAAAGCATTCGACATGATTGAATGGAAATACCTTTTACTATATTGGAGAAGTTTGGGTTTGGCCCAAACATTTGTGCATGGATTAAATTACTGTATACTAACCCAGAAGCTTCAGTTTGCATCAACAACATTTGCTCAGACTACTTTAAACTAGAACGTGGCACTAGACAAGGATGCCCTTGTCACCGCTGTTGTTTGCATTGCCATTGAACCACTGGCAATACATTGTCGAAATACTGATCAGATAAAGGGGATTAGCAGAGAAGGACTGGAACAGAAAATCTCATTATATGCAGATGACATGGTACTGTATATATCGGACCCAGAAAATTCTGTGCCTGCAGTCTTAGCAGCACTCACAGAATTTCAAAAGATCTCTGGTCTCAGAATTAATCTGAATAAAAGTGTACTCTTTCCAGTGAATTCTCAAGCATATAATATTAGATTAGACACCCTACCTTTTATCATTGCAGAACAGTTTAAATACCTAGGGTAAACATCACAAGTAAACATAAAGCTCTTTATCAACAAAATTTCGCTCTGCATGGAAAAAATTAAACAAGACTTGCATAGATGGTCAACCCTTCATCTCACACTAGCTGGAAGAATTAACACTGTTAAGATGAATATTCTTCCTAAGCTCCTTTTTATTTCAAAACATCCCAATATACATTAATAAATCATTTTTAAGCAATTAGATTCAACAATAACCTCATTTATTTGGAATTCAAAACATCCACGCATCAAAAGAGCGACCCTACAAAGACAAAAGGCAGAAGGCGGCATGGCTCTACCTAACTTCCAGTTTTATTACTGGGCAGCAAATATACAGGCATAAGAACCTGGACACAAATAGAAGAACATACACAGGCTTGGACCGCAATAGAAGTAAAATCCTGCAGTACTTCTTTGTATTCCTTGCTCTGTGCTCCAATAAACACACGCTATCGGCAATACACTAATAACCCAATTGTGCTCCACTCACTTAGAATCTGGAACCAATGTAGAAAGCATTTTAAGACGGAGAAGCTTCTATCTGTGGCACCCTGCAAGAGAACCACCTCTTTCAACCTTCACAAACATATGCAGTTTTTAATATCTGGAAAAAATTTGGAATTAACTTGCTTAGAGATCTTTATATAGACAACGCCTTTGCATCCTATGAACAATTACATTCCAAATTTAACATTCCAGCTACACATTTCTTTCACTATCTTCAAATCAGGAACTTTGTTAAACAGAACCTTCCAGATTTTCCTCATCTTGCACCCTCATCCATGCTGGAAAAATATTGCTCAATCTCAAGGATTTAGACTCCATCTCTACAATATATAAAATCATTTTACAATCCCTCCCTTTCAAAGATCCAAGAGGACACTGAGAAAAAGATCTTTCAATTAATATATCAGAAAAGGAGTGTAAAGTAGCAATGCAGAGAATTCACTCGAGCTCCATATGCGCAAAGCATACAATTATACAACTCAAAATTATATATCGAGCACATCTGTCTCGACTAAAACTCTCCAAAATGTTTCCAGGGCATGATCCAACCTGCGAACGTTGCAACCAAGCCCCAGCCTCACTAGGTCACATGTTCTGGGCCTGCACCAAATTAACATTATTCTGGACAAAATTTTAATTACCTTCAGACAGCCTTGGACTCACAATCCCTCCTAACCCATTAACAGCTGTGTGTGGTGTTCTTCCAGATGGGTTTAAAGTGGAGAAAGACAAACAAATTGTGATTGCATCCACTACACTTTTGGCACGCAGACTTATTCTCATAAACTATTAATAAAAAATAGATAAAAAAAAAAAAACAAAACAAATGCTGACACCTGTGCTGAGGACATGAATCCACATGCTGACGGTGCTGCTGCGCCGCGCACATCTTCAGGGACTGGCTGCACACACACCTCTGCCTTGGAAATGGCTGGGCAACCATCTGGCTATGGGCTGATGGACGCTGTTCTGGAGTTACAAAATGCAATAGTGGATGGTGTAAGAGATGTCACCAATGAACTAAGTTATATAATGGCTTACTATGTGATATTTACCACAAAATAAATTAATTGGCTAAAAAATAATTGCTGAATCTGATTACCTGTTTTTACATTCTGCTCATTACATTCAAATGAAGATGTAACACTGTCTGATTTGACTGATCATTTGGTGGGTCAGGGTCAGGTTCATCGTACCACATCTCTTCAGGTACGGGCATGCCATGACTGTGAACCACATTATGCAGCACATTACATGCTTGTACAATGCAACACACTTTCTGTGGACTATAGAGCAGCACATTAATAGAGTGGAAATGCTTTCTACTTACATGAACAAATTAATTCTCTGAAGCCGCCTTTATAGTGTATCATCGACACAGAGCACCACAATGAATGGATTCTCTGTCTTTTACATGGCTCTTTGACTGACTATCTTTAAAAGGACTGATTGCCTTTTGACACACTAGTTGGAAAAAAAGCACATTCAATAGTTCAGAATTGCTGTTTTTATAGGCACTTCTGCTACAGATGATGTAATGCCAGCTCATTATTTTGGTGATTCATCCCTGGCCGATGTAACTTGTCCAGTGCCATTGCAATAGCAATATGTGTGCAGTTCCTCCTATTACATCTGGAAAACCGGACGTTGCTGTACATTGTGCTTTGATGTTTGCCTGCTCAACCACAGTGTAAAGAAATCTTATATACGTGACAAGCAGATAATAGCATCCTATACAGCTGGTATGGTTTGACTCAGTGATGTTTGTAAAATACCCGATCGGTAAGCAAGTTCACATTGAAAAACTCCTGAGGCTGAAAATCCAAGAGTGGACAGAACTTGCAAAAGAGCTGGTAGAGCACAATTCCTAAAAATATGCCTTTGTAAAGATGGCACCAGTTCAGCACACACCTCCAAGAGGATAGCTCTTGGAAATTGAAATCGACTTAGAAGCCAGTCATCATCATCTATAAATATGCGCTCTCTTCTAATCTTTCCATTAATTCTAACAACGCTAAAGCAGCTATGGTATTTGGAATAGTTTGTCCATTCCATGCACCATTATATTGCTACAGAATGACTGCAATTAAGTGAATTAAATTTGTAAACGATATGCAATCATGGACATGAATATGAAAAAAAACACAGAAACAGTGGCACTGCTTTGACGTTGGGTGCCGCCAGTTTGCAAAACCGAGCAGAAATGTGCGTATGTATGATCTGAGGCTGCTGTGAAAATGTGTGTGCCTTTACACCAAGTTTAGATTTTACACATTTCGAAGTGAGCATGGAAACAGATGTATGCAACATTTTTGTGCATATGCACCATTTATACATGAGGCCCCTGGTGACTGAGATGGGCATAGAATATGTCTTACTTCCATTCACTTCTGTCTTTAGAATAACTACATTGTCATTCTGGAAGATTCAATTCACACTGATATATAGCACATATGAACTTGTACAGTTGTTAAGGAGAAGATAAAGAATGACTCAGGTGACCAGATGACTTTTGAACACTCAGCAGACCATCAATTGTGTTCCTTGCATAAACTAGCTGTTAAAGTACATTCTTAAGTGTTATAAAGGGTTTACACTCCAAAGTAATACCACAGAATACCTCTGCACATTTCTCAACAAACGTTGCTCTCATCATAGACTAACATAGACTAACATTTATACTCAAATGATCAATATTTACTGGTATGTTTTTCTTGCATGTCATATCAATATACAGACATCATGTTCCAGGAGTTCACTTTTATTCACAGGTGCCCTAGAGTGATGAAGTCTTTCTCTGCAATGTCCATACCAACATCACCTTAGCCATTGCTGTCTAAGATACCATCAAGGTACACAAGATGTCTCTGAGGCTTCTTCCCAAAAATCAGTCTCTCTCAAGGTCACCGAGATCTGGACTTTACAACAACTTATCCTATATAATGTACAAGTGCCGCTGGCAAACACTGATAAACATGATGGAATTTTAATTGCAAATGTAGATGTGCCTGCTTTTGATGTAGTTTTTATTCCTTATTCATGGAAGCATTTAGTTATAGCTTACATTTTGTAATTAGATCACACATCATCTCCATATGGTACACATGGAGACACCAAGACACTCATTATAATCAATGCTTCATAACAAGTAAACAGAGGTAGATAAATGAATCAGAAGAAATCTGCCATTATCTATAGATTCACATTTATACTAGTGTTCAAAAGTTTGAAATCATCTAGAAAGTTTCATGTTTTGATAGAAAGTGATACTTTTTTTATCAAGGTACCATTGAACTCATTTTAAAATATGATCAAGACATTGCTAATGCTGCAAATGATTATTATTGATTGAAGTGACTGGCTTATAATTTATTACTCAAATAAGACTGCAAAGCCCCTTTTTCAGCAGATGTTGCTCCAGTGTCCTAAAGGTAAACACTCTTAGCTTCTTTTTAATAAATCGTGTTTATATGCTAATTGGTTATTACAAAAACATTTATATTTGCACTAGCATAGCTGAAACTTGCTATTCTGTTCAATAAAGCAAGTAAATTGTCTTTTCTTGGATTGCAAGGTATTGACATTACTAAAGCTCAATTCTGCCTTCAGAAATGGGCAAAACAAAATATTTTTATCAAGAAATATGTCAGTCTGTTGCTGTTTAATCCATTTGAGAACCAAAGATTATTACAGGTAACAGACTGCAAATAAACAGCTAATTTCGAAACAGGCGTCCACTACTGTGTTGAGAAAGGAGGGCAAACTAGATCTAACAAGAACAGAAAAAGAAGCAGGAGGCCCAGATCCACAACCACATAAGAGGATAGATATAAGACAGACTGTAGGTAAAAACAGACTCCCTGTAGGTCCTCAGCTGGCTGCTTCCTTACAGCACATGCCAGAAACCACTCTCACATGCAGACCCTAACATATCTACTCTGTTGGGCATTATACTGTTAACTTTCATCAAGCAGGAAGCCGAAGAAATGTAAGAATCCATTCCACTTCTCCACTGCTGCTGTATTTACATTGCTAAGGTTTCCACCAGGAGGGATATTTTTATTTTAGACTAGATCGTTTTCAAGCGAAGTACTTTTCCCTTTTCATGCATCTCTACTATGACTAACTGCAATGCAGTGAGCAACATCTTGTAGGAGAGCACCACTTTAGAATAATTTATGAACATAGCACTCAAAAGGCCACCTGTTCCATCAGGCAACTGACTGACAGAAAGTGGAAAATCTAGAGTTATCCTGCATCCCTGCCAGATGCCACTTTAAATAGAAAACCACTCAGAGAGAAGTGACAGGATCTGAATGCAGCAGCAGATGGATTAGCATAGGTACAAATTAATAAAATGGTTGTAGCATAGCAGTACTTTCTCTAGTCTGCCTTTGTCAGTTTTAACATTTAATTGTTAACGTCATCATTTCATATTTATTACAGCTGATAACGTAATATAATTTAATACATCTTGTAAATGTTGCCAAGCCGCGTTTTTTCCACAAAGCTTATTTCAAATTTCTTTTTTCCTGCTTAATCTGCTGTTTCTCAATAATGAAGCAACTGAAAGTTCCCACCCTTACCATGCGGTTATGCAGTGGCCACCTGCCTTCAGCAACTATAGTGCTTGATTCTATCAATTACCTGATTCACCTACACAAGTTCACGTTCCACCCACAATTTCACAAGAATAACAAAGACATGCTTAAAATATTTCTGGCAAACACATGTACAATGGTAGGTTTATTTTCCATTTTCTGTGCGTGTGGCACTCACAGTCACAGAAAATATTAAGCAATAGGAAAGTACTTAATAACACAAAGCTGTGTGTCTGTATCTAAAGGAGTCTGTATATAGAATTTTTGACAGAGATCTTTCAAATAAGCACTCACACTCTTTTCTGATCATTTTATCCAAGGTTTTCCCCAATGCCCACTTTGACGTCCTTAATCCTTGACAAAAAAACCCTTGACCCCTTTCACTTCACTTGAGGATCCATACTATCCAAATGACTGAAGATGACCTGGCACGTTTCTATGGTATTTTCTCATGGTAACCCTCGCCAGCATGACACCACTAGGCAGTCTGATGCTAGAATGAGCAAGTTAAAAGCCTTTAGCACCCTTCTACACCATATGCCCAGAAGTATGACAAGTCTTCTCAGCAAGTATTTACATCTGTATAAAGCAAGTATGAAACAATAAAGCCAACCTGAGAATACGTTTGTTGCATCCAGGTCTCATATTTTTTCCTCTAAATATTCCCTAAATTTCTGGATCATCTATTAACCCATTTTTTGGATCCACAATTATAGACAGCTCTTAACAACTCCCCATTTTTCCCCAGACTCTTGACAGGTTTCCTTCAAATCTGTTATGCAACATAGGGCCTAACACTGGACTTATCGGGTGTCCCTATCATGATGTGTGTGGACAAACCCTGATGGTGTATCACTCTACGTGAAAATCAGTATTAAAAGTACCTCCTCCATGAACAAGCTCACATCCTACCTTCATGATGTATATGGTAAACACAGTACAGATGGAAGACAAACAATTGCATTATATGAGCTCCAGTCCTCAGCTATTATGAGAAAAGACACCAAAATGTAATTAAATCTGCTACATGCTGTGTCATCGAGTCAAGATGATGGAAAACATATTGTTTGGTGAGTTGCACTTCTTGACAGTAATGCAAATTATTATGTTTCACAAAACTGCCATGAACTACATAATACCATATCTGTACTGAACAATGACTGTGCCAGTATCATGCCATCGGAATATTTATTTCTCTTTAAAATTTACTGCAGAAGCCTTAGCAAAGGCATGACCTATTGATCCACAATATGGCTACATGTAGTAGTCATCAGTATTTAGTAAAAGTTGCAGAGTTGCTTTATGACATTACATCACATGAATGCCAAATGCTGTTGGATAGGAGGTTCAACCAAGCACTGTGCATCTGTTCACTTTAAAAGTCATTGTCTAGAAAGTGTTTGAAGAGAAGTGGAATAAATATCTATGATTGACCCACAAATACTCTATCTAAATTCAGGGACCCAGTTGACCTGGTAAGGGTGCTGACATCATGTGGGATTTCTTAGGGGATGCCATCACTGTCTATTTGAGTATTCTCCTGTTGGAAAACAGAGCAAAGAAGACCTGCTACAAAATATGTATGACAGGTGAAAGGGGTCCAAATGTATCTAACAAGCAGATGACCTTCTCTTGGAAGTGAAGCCATTCTATCCTATAATATTGACAGTTCTGGTACTATGCCATGTTGATCTGATCGCCCTATTGTCAGATAATCATGTTGTTACATATTAGCTAGTTGTTAGCTCATGGTTCAAAACATTATGAAGCAATTTATGTAAAAGGAATCCTGTGGTGGCCATTGATAAGCATCTGTATGTACAATGTGCAGTCCTCTAGTAGCAGCTGGCACTGCAACAGAAATACAATCCTAAATCAGCCACACTGGTTTTCATGCAAAATAAAAATCTCCATTGATTTTTTTTGTTAAGTAGTGAACTTATCAAAATAATTAGCATGTATGCTAGTGTAAAATGCATAATAATAGTCTGACTGTCTTGTGAAATTCAGGTAAACAGCAATCCTGTTTTAGAATAAACTGTTTTAGAGGATGGATTGATTTAGTGAAAGGAGACAATGAAAATGAAACCCACAAGTTCAGGCTATCACTTTTTTTCCCAAATACAGTATATCCATCATTCCATGGCTCAACCCACCTGAACTACTTCAGAGCCATGAATGCTGAAGGTATCCCAGCAGAATTAGATGCAAGCAAAGGACACCAACCCTGGATGGGGTGCCTGGCTATCACAGGCCAAATTCATGGCTATAAGAAGAATTTAGGGTTGCTAAATAACTTTTGGTTGTAATAGAAAAAGTCAGGTAGACAAATTCAATAAAGATCGTGCCAAGGACAGAGCCCAAAAACTCCAAGGCAGCAGTGGTAACCACTGCATCACCGTTTTGTCCTCTTCATCTCAACAGTTTTATAACTTAATAACTTACAAGAATAACCCTATACTATGCAACCCTATATTGTCATCTTGTTTGCTCTATATAACACATAGTCATTGTGCATGCAACAATTAGAAAGATCAGTTGACTATATTATCTCTTATATTATTATTATTATGATATTATTATTATTATTATTATTAGTTGAATATATTATCTCTTTACCTACAAGTATCTCTTTATTTTAGTTTGCACATGTCTGGCAATAACAAAAATATCTCTATACAAGACACAACAGGAAACGGTGTTTTGAGTAGAAACACGGAGCTCTAAATACATTCATTCCAAAAATTACAGATTCAAAATAACTCAAATTATCTTAAAAGCAAAGCCATCTTGTGTCTTCAGTACTCATTACATATGGAGTCTACTTGCACTTTCTCTTCCTGGAAAAGCTACCCACAGTGTGTCAGCAAGACTTGTACCTGAGCTGCTGACCACACAGCCGGGAGGGGCCTGCACCAGGAAAGCACGAACAGGATTTCAGCTATTTGCTTTGCTGACTAAATGTCAACATTTGTAAACTTGATTCCCACATTTTCTAGCAAGATACTGATATCGAGTGGCTGAGACTCTGACCTTCTCAGATGAGGAAAATATTATAAATAAGGGTTTTCAAGGTCAAGCAGCATGGTGTGCCTCAGTTGCAGGCGGCAATTCCAGCCAAGCTCCCCTGATAGAACATGAATGAGCCTCCTGTTAATAAGAATTCTTGTTTTTTTTTTGTTTCTAAGCAGGGATTTTGGGTTCCAGTAATCACTTATTCTGTGCATTATCCTTTATGTAAACTAAATAAATGATGCTAGAAAAGCTATGCAGGATCATATGGAGTCTTGGTGTCTTAAGTATGAAGTGCTGATACACAGTTCACAGTACCACTGGATGGCCAATCTTTAATAAAATCAGTACTGGAAGCCATCCACCCATTTACTGATCCTATTTAATCTAAACTTAGAATTCAGATGGTCCTTATCCAATACCAGCACAATCAAGTGCAAACGCAGAAGCCAACTCACAATGGGGAGGGTTTCCATCAGAGTACCAATTTTCAACCATAAATCACATATTTCTTTGAGATGTGGGAGGAAACCAAAGTACCAACGAAAAAACCACATGGACTTGAGAGCACATGAAAACTCCCAACAGACTGTGACTGGGCTTAGAATTTGAAACAGGTTTACTGGAAGAGTAAGGCAGCATCGATTAATTATCATTGCACCACCACGCTTTCCTTGCGCACACATCTGCAAAATCCATGCATCCATTATCCAACCCGCTATATCCTAACTACAGGGTCACAGGGGTCTGCTGAAGCCAATCCCAGCCAGCACACGGCGCAAGGCAGGAAACAAACCCCAGGCAGGGTGCCAGCCCACCACAGGGACATCTGCAAAATTTTTCCTTTTATTTTATTGCTAATGAGTGTGAATTACAATTCCAACATGTTGAAAAATAAAACTGGAACTCAGCAAATACAAACTATTCAAGTCAACTCATGCTAAGGCCTCCTTTGAATTCTCTTACCAAGACATTAAAAACTGACAAAACCAGAGATGAAACAGGAGGAGAGCTTTTCTCGCTTTACATCTCTTCCGACTGCCTCAGACAAGGCACTGCATCTTCATAGTCTTTAATCCAGAATAATGGCCTTTATTCAGAACTTGTCTGCTTTTAGCCCTAATCATCGAACGTTCCCTTATTCGTTGCTCATAATCTCAGGAATTTACACGTCAGATTGAACTGGTCCATTATTAGTCAATGTGGGTGTGCTCATAAGAGTGTCCTGCAGTGAACTGACACCCCAGCCAAGCTTGGTTCTATCCTCACACCTGATAAGCTACAGCTCCCTATGACCCTGAACTGGATAAGTTAAAATGAGTTAGAAGATGGCCAAATAGATAATCCTCTACAGACAGATAATATATAATAGATAATACATCTACACAAGGGCATTTATTTTAGCTTGAACCATACTGTAGATATTAAATGCTAAAATTCTTTTATAGGCATAATATATGTTCTTGTGAGTTCAAGATCAATGAAATTCTCCGTGCCAAGAACTATTAGGCATCTACCCAGCATTTTTAAATGCCCAGTAATATAAGAAAGGAAGTGAATGCTAAAGAAATAAAAGCCACACAGGACTACTGCCATTAAGGGGTTTGTCACTGACCTCACTTTGAACGAACAACTGGAAGTCTAGCTGTTTAGATGTTGTAAAGGCACTGAGACAGCAGATCCCCAGTAACGCTACTGAGTGACTAGCCTGCATTTCTTGTTTATTCTTTATATGAGTTCCACGACTCCCTACTGTTTTAGGTTTTCACAGGTTAATCTTTAATCAAACAAATGCCTTGCCACTACACAACAGACGTGCACGGATGTGTGTGACTGTAAATAGAGGAGATTTAAAACCATTTCACTTTCTTTCTGTTTAAAGTGTTCCAGTCTCATCCTTTGCTTCACAGCTCTTGCATTCTGGGTTTAAAATCCTGAGCCAGCCTATGAAGTCTGTATAGGTTTGGTTAACTGGTGACCTGGCAGACGTCCTATCCAAGGTTGGTTCCTGCCTTTCACCAAGTGTTACTAAAACAGGGTTCTTTTCATGTATTGGCAAGTGTGACTTTATTTCCTATATGTTATACTCTCCACTTCTCACTGACAGCATTTATGTATAACACACTGTAAGATAGAAACATTTGCATATGGGGTAAGGAAAAATAAAGTGCATGTCTCATACCAAAGCCCTTCTCAGACTGCAAATAATATTAATCACAATCATATTCCAGTGCACATTCAATTACTGCAATGCAACAGCCATTAGCATCACCATCCAGGAAGGAGACAAAAGGGAGGACAACAAGGAAGTGGGTCGCAGTGAGCTAAAACAGAACACCCAGGCAGCTTTTCTAAACTTAGCTTTAAAAGCACAGGAGGGCTAACCTAGCAACACAGTCAGGATTTGCAGGGCACACCATTAAAACACCATCATAGTGACTATCATAGGAAGATAATGCCAATGTTTTCAGGCACAATAAAGCTTTTTGTATCACTATCGACAAAATCCTCACTTCTAATGCTACACAGAGAGTAAGGCGCAATTCAATGAAATTATCATTATGTACTACTGTGTGGACTATGACCGGCCAGTCATCCAGGCCAATATACCCCCAGGACGCCAGATGGAGCCCTCCCTGCAGCATGGAGGTGTCCTGAATGCAAGCAGGGAATCATGGACATTGGAGTTTTCCTTTACAGCCCTGCTGGATACCTTGGGGGTTAACACAGGACGCTGCAGGGAGGCACAGAGACTCTTACGTCCCCTATAACCCGGAAGTACATCTTAGTCACAGCGCCAGGGGAAATGACGTACTTCCGAGATGAAAAGAAGACTTTTTATCTGACCCGGAAGTACTACGAAGTCACATGGACTGCAGGTTCAGAAGCACTTCCGGGTCATGAACTATAAAAGACTGTGAGAGATCCCAGATGACAAGCTGAGCTGGGCGGCAGGGTGGCAACGCGTCTGGGACAGCGGAGGATTTATTGATTATTATTATTGTGTATTGATTAATGAATATTGTGGAGAGGAGGGTGCTTTGTGCACTTATTTGTTTTAATAAAGTCAACTATTGGACTTTTATCTGGTGTCTGGTGTCTGATCCGAGGGTTCAAGGGGACAACAGCGCCCCCTATCTGTCACAACTGATAAAATATTAAAATTAATTATTGAGTTGGTATAAGAGTCAGTTTAATGAGTCCTAGCACTGCCTGAGAAACCACTGTGCCACAAAAGATCATGCTTATGAGAACCATGGATGGCCTTCACAAATTAATGAACTGACATGAAACCTCTGCTGATCGCTGCCAGTTCAATCCCTGCCACTAGCTCATTTTGTGAATCTATATGACTCGATACAACTTGAAAAATATAAGTATGAACAAACTACTGCTGTTTTTTTGCCAAGCTCTAATGGTGTTCACTACAGAAAGGTGCCTCAAGCATGGGAAAGATGCTATTATAATAAAATGTATTATTATTATTATTATTATCAAATGCTCACGAGTGACTTTGATTTGAATCAGGACATGTGAGGGTGTCTACCTATTTCAAGGGCCTTGTATTCTGTGCCAGTGACAGAGGCCTCTGAAAAAAAGCAGGTATGGAAACTGGAAGGATAAGTGTTTGCTTTTGTTTGTCACACCTCAGTGTAGGTCAGCCTTGACAAAAGCTGAGATGCTTATCTTTTGATGTCTTTCATTATGTGACTTAAGATGCCACTTGATGTTAAAAATGGCGCATAAAACAATGACTATGAAACCTTCGGCAATAGTAGCAATAATTGGGCAGCAAGCAGACACAATGACCAGCACTGCTATTGTGCAGCTACAGGGAGGGACCCGAGTCCACTTGCCAAGCAGGGCACTGTCAGTGTCAAGTTGGCATGCCTTCCATGTGTCCAATTATTTTTGGCTGTCTAGTTTGGTGGTTCCCAAGTTCAGCCTTGGCATACTACTGTGGCTACAGGCTTTCATTCCAGCCAGTTTCACAAGTCAGTGGGTCACTCTTACATCTAATTGCTTAGCTGGCCTTTTTCCTTTTCTGATTCTGCATTCATAAAATTGCTCTAGTATGTTATTTCCATTGAGAAGAAATTTAAAAATGTGTTTTTTGTCATACTTTTAAACACTCTATCATTTTAATTTGACTTTGTTTCTGTGGGGTTTCCTCCAAACATTGTATCCAAATACTGACAATTAGTAATAAGCAGTGCAGAGACCGCTGCAAATGGAACTGAATGTTATATCAGTGCTGCTACTTCAATGGTCCATTCTTCTGTGTGCTAATCAGTAAAAGGCTTAACAAGTGGTCCTCAAGTTCAGTCCTGCGGACCACCTTACCTGAAGGTGCTCATCCCATCCACCTTGTTCTTTTAACTGGACTCCTCCCTTTCTTTATATATAAATACCCTACCATGACTGTTCGTTTGTCTGTCCAGGATTTTAAATCACCTGTAGCTCGCAAACCGTTTGATGTATTGACCTGAAATTTGGTACACATATACTATGTGACGTCTACTATCCGCTTTCGGGTGGTGATTGACGTTATTCCTCTTTTTATTTTTATTTTATTGTAGAATCAACTCTCAGCAGCGGCCAGCAGGGCGGCCGTGCAGCTCATGCATATGGGCGCCGTTCTCATTCCCTACCACCTTCGCCGTAACTTCCCCTACCTCTTCATATCTTAAATCATTCTTGAGGCAGATTCAAGACTTAAGTGCCAGCTTAAGTGAAAAATTAAAGAAAATCCATCCATCCATTTTCTAACCCGCTGAATCCGAATACAGGGTCACGGGGGTCTGCTGGAGCCAATCCCAGCCAACACAGGGCACAAGGCAGGAACCAATCCTGGGTAGGGTGCCAACCCACCGCAGGACACACACAAACACACCCACACACCAAGCACACACTAGGGCCAATTTAGAATCGCCAATCCACCTAACCTGCATGTCTGTGGATTGTGGGAGGAAACCGGAGCGCCCGGAGGAAACCCACGCAGACACGGGAGAACATGCAAACTCCACGCAGGGAGGACCCGGGAAGCGAACCCGGGTCTCCTAACTGCGAGGCAGCAGCGCTACCACTGCGCCACCGTGCCACCCATAATTAAAGAAAATGTACTAAGTAATTGCAATACAAACACTGACTGACTTAATCAGTTTTAACACGAAAAGATGCCGACGGAAGAAGAGAGGAAGTGGGCAGCTAGAGTGGAGAAAAGAGGAGCTGCTCAGGAAGCAGCAAGCGCATCAGCCTCTGAGCAAACGAATGCTAAACGTACAGAGAGAGAGGATGAAAACTAGGAAGGCACAAGTGAACTGAATTCACTGCAAGTCATCGTGCAGTGCACCGTTACTGTTAAATAACCTGGTATGTCCCAGTTTATGCCACTTTTTGTGTCAATCCAGAAATGATGAAATCCATTTATCAGAATGTAGCAAACATTTGTGTTTGTGAAATTAATTACTTTTCTTACCTTGCATTTTAAGGTTCTGAGCTTTTTTATTTTATGGTCATTTAAGCCTTTACTTATTGATTAGCTTGCAAGTGTATTTTATACTGAAGTAGCTGCTTTCCTTTAATATTCAGTATCATTTACACTTGTGTCTCTACTGCTCCTCACTGTGAGTACATAAATACAATGTACAGAGTAAATGCCACAGGAAAAAAATTTGTAAGAGCCATTTGCCTAGTTCTATAAAATGAATGAATATTTACTAGATGATAATGCATAAAATATGGGAGGTTCCTAAAACCCCCGTGAATAGAATTGAGTTGGTATTTTCCTGTCATTTCTTAACAGTTTTTGAGTAAACAATGTTCTTTAGTAAGTGTTTAGCCTTGCCTTGTGTAAGGTATAGAGGCATACGGTTTTTTAACCATGTCCTTGAACGAATTCCTTTTTATGCTTGTGTTCGTGCATATGCACGTCACTGAGCCTGGCGCATATCTAAGTGCCAACGGCCTAAGGGTCTTTTGAGTGTAAAGTAACTCGTAAATTAAAAGATCTAAGTTTGGAACCGTATGTTTAAAGCATACAGAAGAAGAAATAAATAACCTTTAAGTACAGAAGTAACCAAAGCTTCATAAGAAAAACTAAGTTTATAGAAGATACATTTTTCCCTTTTTTTGCCTTTATTCTTTGTGTGTAACTATTTTTCTTTTTATTCTTGTATGGATTATTTGCCTTTAACTTTCACTAAATATTTTTAAAACGAACTTTTGGACTGAGAGATTTCTTTGACACGCGTCTTACCCGTGCCTGACTTCACCTTATGCAAAGGCGGCTACAAAATTAATTAAAAAGAGTATGGCAAAAGAAAAATAACATTTTAAAATAAAAAATAATGCAAATATCAGAATTTTGTTTACATGTACATATATTAGCACATTCTTAAAAATGTAAAATATGAGAGGAAAACTAGTTATGATTATTAGAATCTCTTATGAACACTTTTTTGTCAGAGTGCCTCCTGACTCAATGTTACGACTCCCCACACATGATATACCGTTCAATTCAACTTGATGTCTAGATATGTAAGATGTTGAGTTAAACCAATAAGTGTCTTCAGCAAAAATGATTAGAAGGACTTGAAGCTGTGCATCCCACATCAACTGACCCAAGGGTTCACCCCCTAATGGAATACTAGGGTCAAATTTACTATTTATTTGTGAAGTTTTGTGAAAAGAAGTATCAGTAAATTAGGCATGCGGTGTGTTGTTTTATGCTATTTTGAGGACGCTGATCATGAATATGATAATATTTTTGACATTTGATTTTTTACCATTGGTCATGGTCCACTAAGCGCCACTCCCAAAGTTTAAAAATGTCAAAAATAAGCATGTGGGCTATTGTTTTTGACTCGTTCAAGGTGATTATGAATATGACTGTATTTCTGATCTAGCCCTCTATGGACCTTTACAGGAGGTGTAAAATTACAAATATTTATTACATTCAAAGATATTTAGACTTAAAATATTTAAACTAAGGCACCTATTTTAATATTTTAAATATCTGATGCAAATACTCTTGTTTATTGTGTACTTCTGCCTCATGAAGTAAACTGTACATTTCTTATAAAAGCCCCAAATTAGGGCAGCGCACACTAATTCAGACATTTTAAACAATAAGATCATTTAGAAGTTAAGACCAAACCATTTCTTTGAGAAACTGATTGGAATGAAAATTTGCTGTTACAGTGGCACCCTAGGACTGAACTTGAGAACACCTAATATTGTTCCTTTTCAAAAAGTGTAGATTAATTTCAGACAGTATGATCGGGTGAATGTTTGTCTGTGTTCTGTTCTTTCCTGACTTTATGCCTGTCATTCACCTGATGCCGTTAGGTTTGTTTCCAGCACCCACAAATCCTGAAATAGAATAAGCCGGTTTTGAATGAATAAATAAATAAGGATATTAAGTGTAAATGTAATGGAGAAAATATGGGGATTATAAAATGACTAATATTAAAAAATATTGGATTTAATAACTAAATTTTCCCGCTGTACTGCACACCACACTGACGATTTCTTTTAAAAACATCTATCCACCTCTTACTACGCATGTCTCTGCCAAAACTGCCGTGTCACCTGGTCAAGGCCTGGCTTTCAGATCAATTCAGTTTTCACATCTTTCATAAAGGACTACCTTCATCGTCAAACTGTGCGCGGCACGAGAGAGCCTGCTGAAGAAGTTGCAGATTCTGAACTTGACACGAACAAGGCGACTGGGAGGACGCGTCAGCATTCAGGCTCCGAGCGTAACTGAGGATCACTCGCTGTGTTTGTGTGTGTGTGTGCTGGGAAGCTGGAACTGAGCCACTTCTCGTATATTGAGGATTATAAATGGGCATACGGAGGAAAAATGTCACAAGCTTTTCAGAGAGTAGAGAAAAGTCGTAAACGAAAACTACAGGAGGTCCAGCCTTAGTCACTGGCACTGCGGAGCAGCGGCCGGCAAGGCTGAAGCGTCGTCCCGACGCAGCCACTGGCACCGCTCCGACTGTACTTTGAAAGCTTAAGAGGTTGAGGGACGACGGGGTTCTTCTCGACTCTGAAGAGCATCTCCTGGAAAATGTATTCTAGAATAGCAGGAGGAGGGCATGGAACGCCAAGGGTCGGTGAGGGGGTCAAGGGTACTCACTCTGCAGCGTCGATTCCAGTTGCGAGCCGGCCTTTAGGAAGCCGTAGTAACTCTCCATTTCTGTCTCCGATATCCGCAGGGGCTCCTGAGGCGACGTCCCCATGTCAAGTGCGATTGCATGGGCTTCCGTTCATTTCTCACATGTTTGTCAGTTCAAGGCGACTTCACATTAAGTTGGAGCGTTGGAAAAGGATGCAGAGACACTCCGAAGTCACCTTGACTAAATGTATAAAACAAAGTTTGAAGCTGGATACCAGGAGGTAGCAATTTATACATTGGAGAGATGGCAAGAAAGCCACCTGGCAGGCAAAACTCCTTCAGCCGCTCCTCCCAAATGAAGCGTCCGCCGATCGATATAAGTAGGCGTACTGCCACTCTTCGGGCCGCTTCTCTCCAGTGAGTCAGCTTTCAGACGCAGGCTTCTGAAACCTGGCCAATTTCTCTGCAGACTTGGAAATTTTAATTCGGCTAACGTCGTGCATCCTCTGCAACCTTTGAGCGCTGAAGGAGAGAGCGTGATGTAGCGTGGAGCGCCCAGCCCGGGGTATCCGTGACGAGCTTCAGCATCTCCAATCCACACTGAAGCCTCGACTTGTGCGCGCCTTGCAGGGCACCTGCGCTCCCGCCTTGATATCCGAGACGAGTTTGTGCCCCTCGCTCTCTCTCTCTCTCTCGCTCATTCTCTCCCTCCCTCTCTCTCTCTCTCTCACACACACACAAACTCGTTTGTTCCTCACAAAAACACCGCAGCCCACACGCCCAGCTGCAGTCACTGTGACTTTTGGCTCTGGCGAGGCCCCCGTGGAGAGCCTCCCGGCGATCGGCTGGCTGCGCGGCTTCTGCCTGTCATCTGGCAAGAGTCACACTGGAGAGAGACGGGACGGTTTATACATCAGAAGATCTGCGCAGATGTAAGGGGTAAGTACGGGGTAAGCAAATCAACCCTTCATGAGTGCGGACCTGCCTCCTTTGCCCAGCCGTGAGAACACAGAAATAGGGTTACCAGGCACTTAACTCGAAACCCCTATATCAGCAAGCCAGTTTCCTCCCATTTTTCAAAACTAAATCTCTTACTGATTGTTTATTTTACACGCCTAATACAGGCCGTTTAAAAAAAAACGGAACACAGATCTGTTAGAAAGAAAGGCCCAATGCAGTGCAGGATTTACGTACAAGCTACACAAGCAATAGCTTAGGGCCCCCACCTTCTTGGGGGCCCCCAAAACAAATTGTCTGATTGAGCAATTGTCAAATATACTTAAATATACTACAGCATTATTTGTCCCAATGCCACACGTCTCAAATAGCTTAGGGCCTTATCAAGTCTAAATCCAGCCCTGGCCCTATGCAAGTGAATTACTGGTATAGATAGATAGATAGATAGATAGATAGATAGATAGATAGATAGATAGATAGATAGATAGATAGATAGATAGATAGATAGATACTTTATTAATCCCAAGGGAAATTCACATAATCCAGCAGCAGTATACTGATACAAAAAACAATATTAAATTAAATAGTAATAAAAATGAAAAAAATTAAAATAAAATTAATGTTAGCATTTACTCCCCGGGTGGAATTGAAGAGTCGATAGTGTGGGGAGGAACGATCTCCTCAGTCTGTCAGTGGAGCAGGACAGTGACAAAAGTCTGTCACTGAAGCTACTCCTCTGCCTGGAGATGACACTGTTAAGTGGATGCAGTGGATTATTCATGATTGACAGGAGTTTGCTTAGTGCCCGTCGCTCTGCCACAGATGTTAAACTGTCCAACTTTAATCCTACAATGGAGCCTGCCTTCTTAACAAGTTTGTCCAGGCGTGAGGCGTCTTTCATCTTTATGCTGCCACCCCAGCACACCACCGCGTAGAAGAGGGCACTCGCCACAACCGTCTGGTAGAACATCTGCAGCATCTTACTGCAGATGTTGAAGGATGCCAACCTTCTCAGAAAGTATAGTCTGCTCTGACCTTTCTTACATAGAGCATCAGTATTGGCAGTCCAGTCCAATTTGTCATCCAGCTGCACTCCCAGATATTTAAGGTCTGCACCCTCTGCACACAGTCACCTCTGATGATCACAGGGTCCATGAGGGGCCTGGGCCTCCTAAAATCCACCACCAGCTCCTTGGTCTTGCTGGTGTTAAGGTGTAAGTGGTTTGAGTCGCACCATTTAACAAAGTCTTTGATTAACTTTCTGTACTCCTCCTCCTGCCCACTCCTGATGCAGCCCACAATAGCAGTGTCATCAGCGAACTTTTGCACGTGGCAGGACTCGAGTCATATTGGAAGTCTGATGTATATAGATTGAACAGGACCGAGAAAGTACAGTCCCTCGGCGCCCTGTATTGCTGCACACAATGTCAGACCTGCAGTTCCCAAGACGCACATATTGAGGTCTGTCTGTAAGATAGTCCACAATCCATGCCACAAGGTGTGAATCTACTCCCATCTCAGTCAGCTTATCCCTAAGGAGCAGAGGTTGGATGGTGTTGAAGGCGCTAGAGAAGTCCAAAACATAATTCTTACAGCACCACTGCCTCTGTCCAGGTGGGAGAGGGATCGATGAAGCATATAGATGATGGCATCCTCCGCTCCCACCTTCTCCTGGTATGCGAACTGCAGAGGGTCGAGGCGCGGCGGACCTGTGGCCTCAGGTGGTGAAGCAGCAGCCGCTCCATGGTCTTCATCAGATGTGACGTCAGAGCAACAGGCCGGAAGTCATTCAGCTCACTAGGACGTGATACCTTTGGGACAGGGGTGATACAAGATGTTTTCCAAAGCCTTGGGACTCTCCCTGTTCCAGGCTCAGGTTGAAGATGCGCTGTAGAGGACTCCCCAGTTCCAACGCACAGGCCTTCAGCAATCGTGGCGATACACCATCTGGACCCGCTGCTTTGCTGGCACAAAGTCTTTTCAGCTCTCTGCTCACCTGGGCTGCTGTAATTGTGGGTGGGGATGTCTCACCTATGCTGGTATCAGCAGAAGGATGGTTGGAGGATGCAGTACTCCGAGGTGAGAGTGGGTTACTGTGATCAAACCTATTAAAGAAGTTGTTCATTTGGTTTGCTCTCTCCACGTCTGTCTCGATGGCGGCACCCGCTTCGAGCTGCAGCCAGTGATAATCTTCATCCCATCCCACACTTCCTTCATGCTGTTGTTCTGCAACTTCTGCTCCAGCTTTCTCCTGTACTGCTCTTTCACCGCCCTGAGCTGGACTCGGAGTTCCTTCTGCACGCACTTGAGCTCATGCTTATCACCACCTTTAAAAGCCCTTTTCTTCTGGTTCAAAAGGCCCTTGATGTCACTTGTAACCCATGGCTTGTTGTTAGCATAGCAGCATACTGTTCTTACTGGAACTACAATGTCCATACAGAAGTTGATGTAATCAGTTGTGCATTCAACAGCCTCTTCAATGTTCTCACTATGTGACCCAAGCAATATATCCCAGTCTGTAGTTCCAAAGCAGTCTCTCAGAGCCTGCTCTGCCTCAGGGACCACTTCCTGAATGAGCGTGTGGTTGTAGGTAGCGCCCTCACTCTTGGTTTGTATTGAGGCTGAAGCAGAACCAGGTTATGATCTGCTTTCCCAAGCGCAGGCAGTGGGGTGGCACTGTATGCGTCTTTAACGTATGTTAACAAACTAGCTCGGGCAACCGTTGTAATAAGATATTTTAAATTAGTCCAATTAAAAAGGATTTCCAACTTTCATGTGCATTATTGTATGCCGTGTGCAAAAGAATGCCAAGTTTTTTCACAACATGGGGGGTACACAATAATGGGCACCATCTCTTATCCAAAACAGGTTAAAAGATGTGACTAGATAAGCAATCATGCTAATGAAAAAACTCAGCAAACGATTTCTTCAATGATGTTAAAGTGTAAAAAGTCTTAATTAGCTGCATTATGCTGCAGTAATTTGAGCTGTTCATAAGAAATGTAATGATTTCCTACATGAGGTAGAGCTGAATAATGAATGGGAATAATGGCATCACATATTTAAAATATTAAAATGTGTGCTTCATTTAAATGTTTAAAGCCTTAACATACTGGATTGTAATAGAAATCTGTCATTTTTCACCCTCAAATGTTGGCCAACAGAGGGCTAGATCCTTAGGAAAGGATGAAAAATAGCATCATATTAGCAATCACTGACTTTGAAATAATATAAGATGACACCCCTCATGCTTATGTCTGACATACATGAGCACTGAGATGAGTGGCAGGGCAAAGACAGATGGCCTTTTCAAAGATTAATATGTTGGTTATTGCTGACTTTCATTGATCAATTGGGAATTGGGAAAATTAGGATGATATGAAACCCTCCCTTTGATTTTCTCTCAACAATGGGGTATTTAACCATTTCCCTACCCTGAACAGAGAGTACATTTTTTCATGCTTATGTTGCCCATCTGTATGAGGTGGCCACCACTCCACATGGACACGACTGCTCTGTGCCTACCAGCACTCATTTAACTGTATGTCTCAAAACTCCTATATAAATTTGCAAAGCACATGGTTGCAAACACTGCTGTCATTTAACCAATTTTTGTATTTCATTGCATCTTACATACCAGTGCTGTAATGAGCTACACAAAGCAATACCCATGAGACTCTAAAAGAGCCATATTGTGTGAACTATACATAATAGATAATGAAGGCAGTAAAACTGAAAAGGAGTAAAAGACGTGGACATTCTATCGACTAGGACTGTGGACTGAGAGAGAGAGAGGGAGGTTGGGAGCATGCACTGATACAACACATTGGCATACGCACCACACAAGCCTGGAGGATATTCCAAAAGATATGGGTTATATATCGGATAGTGCAATCTCACAGCCGGCCCTAATGGGTCAAGGCCAATGAACTTGATAGCGATACCACGGACAGTACAAATTAGGTTAAGTGGTACTGAGTGAGTGTGCTACTCAATTTATAAACTCAGTGTTGCCAGGACAAGCTCTTTTCTCCACAACTATAAAGTTGGAATAAATAGTGCAAAAGGATAAATGGATAAAGTAGATGGAAGAAACCTACTGTTTCTTCCATTTCTTCCATTTGGAGCATCACCTTTTGCAGTGATGAGGGTGATTTCTGTAATTAAGCCCGTAGAATGAAGAGTTTCTTCATTAAGAAGCATTTTAAGGTGGGACAGAATTACGAGTTTTTTCGTAGGCTCTGGTAATTCTAGTGTTAATAGAGGATGCTAATCTCATGTGGTGGACATGGCCCTCAATCAAGCTAGGAGTAGACCTTGTACCACCCGTTCTAACACTCTGAAAACAATTCCAGTAATGAAACCCACATCCCACTGGTCCTTCTGTTCCACCCTAACACACTCTTTATTCCGGAGGTCATTAAATAAAATTTCCCTTAATTTGCAGACTGATTCTTCCACAGATGACTTTCTCCTACCCCTCCTTTGATCTCCTTCTACCAACCATCTAACCTACACAAATTCTTGTCCACAGCTCACTTAACACCAGGCACTTTGAGCTGTAACAGGAGTCGCTGTGTCACATGCAAATAAAGTATGTCACCAACAGTATCCTTATATCTGGTCCCAGTGGTAAATTAAATATTAACCAACATGTCTCTTGTGAATCTAAAAATCATGTACAAAGTGCCCAGCCATCTACATAAATGAAATAGGAAGATGGCTAGCAGACAGTTTCAGGAAGTGCATTTGGGCCATTAAGATGAAATACCTTACAAAGCCTGTTGTAGAACACTTCACATTCCTTGATCAAGGCCACACTGATTTCTCAGTTTGTGTTCTTTCACAGGGCTTCAAATACACTTTTCAACGAAAAACAAAAAAAGCAAAACTCATTCTCACACTGGAATCACACATCTCCAGGTCCTAATGACCAATTAAGTTTTTAATTTCTCTGTTGGTCTTCAAAGATAGCAGGTTTTTCATACCTGCGCTCACCTATTCTCATTTTATCTGCCCTGGGTTTGTTCCCTCCTTCCTCTCTTATATATGTTATCCACTCAGACAGTGACACTGACAGACTGAGGAGATCATTCCTCCCCCACACTATGCGACTCTTCAATTCCACCCGGTAAATGTTAACATTATACAAAGTTATTGTCTGTCTGTTATACCTGCATAAGTTATGTTGTATGATTTGCATTTGACAACTATTGCAGTTGACTGTTCAAAAAATGTAAAAACATTGATTTGGCAAGATCTACTTCTCATAAACCCATACTGGCTGTTATCTAGTATATTATTTTCATATAGGTGCTTGTCACCTCAGAGTTGGCCAAGGAGATGTAAATAAATGAGACCTGAAGAGGGCACTGGGCATGTGGAATGAGAGGAAAAAGAATCCAAAAGTTTCATATTGTCGAGTTCTCTCTGTTTTGTGTTGCTTATTCCTCATGTTTCGGGTTGTCCAGCGAGTCTTGAAGGAAAGTTTCAGTTTGCTTTTTAGTAGTAGAAACTCTTCTGTCTGGATGAGATCCCAGGATTGGTTCGCTATTCAAAATAGAGTCGGACTGAGCAGCCCACTCATGTTTATTCTTATTACCAGCATGTCTCCACATGACCCCGGACAAATCCTAATCAGAAGACACTACTGAGCTGTTCTTGTGTTCCTGGCTCGAGACCAAAACTCAATGAGCACCCAGAATACTGGCATACAGTCAATATATACAGCTGGATCAGCGCTTTCAACAAACTGACTTAGGCTACGAAGCTGGAATTAGTACTTCATCAGAAGAAAATGGTCACAGGGGAAAACAAATGTTAAGAAAATAAAAATTGAATGATGCCCTGCACAAGCAAACACTTTCTAGTGCCATCACACTAGATACACAGTTATGGCTGAACTGATCAAGGCTCACATTTATGAATGTAGTTTGGCAGAGTACAATGACATTAGAGAGACTAGGCAGCACGTTTGTTTATTCTGAACTCTCTTTGTTAAACCTCCAGATCTGTGGAGTCTGCAGCAGGCACTTGTTTAGCAGGGCTGTTTATAATAGTAGCGGACAGGAAAAGCAGGAGACCAACATGTCAACAGCAGGGTTGCTCTTATAGTGATCCTCATACAAAGAAATGTGCAAGAAAGCCCCAGTATAGAATATTATATTTATTCAACTGCAAGGCAGAGTAGGAAATGATGGTCAAAGGGAGAACACAAAGAACAAGTATATAAAAGGAGATAAAAGCCTGCTGACTCTCTGGTCATTCTTACATTGGTCCTGAATCCTATTGCTGTGAAAAACCCTTCTGTCTCTCTCATGCAGTCTTTAGCCTGGCATCTTTTTGTCTCACCCATGGACCCTTGCCCATCTCATCACGTGATTGTAAACTTAGCATGCTGTTGGTCATGAGGTAGCTTTAGCATTCGATCAGTGTTTCTCAACCTTTCTGGTGCCATTAGATCCCCTGGTGATGGTACTTCCAGGAATGGCTCAGAATTACTTACAGTAGCAGTGGCTGGGCTACCAAAGTTTAGAGCCTCCCCAAGAGCTTTAAAGGGCCAGGTTGGTAAGGCAGCCTTTAGTCACAGTTGCTTAATAAACAATGGATTTCTAACCTTCTTAACTTTTAAAATGGCAAACCCAGGCCAACCTATGTGTGGACCAAGAACCATGCTGCCTTCCATTATCTTTGTGCCAACCTTTTGAATGCTCTTCCTCTTCTCGCCAGAGGGTCAGATGTCCACGGCACTTGCTGGATTATCTGCTCTCCAGTGCCTTGGTTTATTATCACACAGTCCTCAGAGATCACACTGCTCTGTTTCACTGATGTCCCTGTATTGGCCTCCTGGGGCTATTAAAACACATTTAAGCTAAACTAACCCTGGCCGTGCCCATCTTCTTGCATTGAGATGAGGATAAAATTGGCCACAGTGAGTGCTAGTTTTCCTTTTCTTCTCTGAGCTTTGCTGTCTTTGACATGTAGTTGTTCTTATTTTCTCTGGCAGCTTATCACAAACACTAAGGAAAGAGGGGTCTTCTCATTCTGTGTAAAAGCACTGAGACTTCAGTTGTTCCATCGAAAAAGCAGAAGAATGAAAAGTGAGTGAATGCAAAGGAGGCAGTCATAATAACACCAGAAATGGGAGCAGCGACTTCTTTCCAGCACTTAGATCCTGATTGAACAATAATATTTATTGTTATTGCATATTTTCATAGACAGGCTGTATCTCAAACTGCTTTACAAGATGTCAGGTGGTGGTGGCATTACAGAAAAAGCAGAAGAAAAAGCACAGAAAAATAAAGATTAATATTGATTGCAAGTCCATGTTGATAATTCTATGCATGTAGCAGGTAGGACTAAAATGTAGCTACAAAAAGCCAAGTTAAAGAAGTGTGTTTCTAGGAGTTTTTTTAAAAAATGATCCATGGCATTAGCCTGGTGTATCTCTATTGATAAAGTATTCCAGATTTTGGTGCATAATAGCAAAAAGCTGCCTTAACCACTTCTTTTATGTTTGGCTCTTGAAATTATAAGCAGGCCACTATTAGAAGATCTAAGGTTACTTCTTGGAGTGTAGGGGGACAGGTACTCCAAAATATTAGAAGTACCCATGTTATTTAAAGCTTTGTAAACCATGAATAATATTTTAAGTTGATTCTAAAAGATAGGTAACCATGCTAAAACTGGTGAGATGTGCTCATATTTTCTTTTTCTGGTTAGAATTCTTAATGCTGCATTCTTAACTAACTGCAACCAATTGATGTCTTTCTTAGGTAGACCAGTTAGGAGTGCATTGCACTAATCTAGTTGTCTAAAAACAAAAGTGTGAATTTATTTATCAGCATCTTGGTATGGGGAGCTTAAATGGGAAAATGCAGTCCAAGTAACATGGTTAATGTGCAATTTAAAATTTAGTAAAGTATCGATTAAGGCTAAGATGGCTTAGTGGAGGCACCTTCTACAATTTGTGGTGGCAAAATAAAGCATTCCCTTTCGAATGGGTTCTATGTGGAGTTTGCATATTCAGTGTCCAGGTGAGTTTTCCACACATTTCAAAGTTGTTTGTGCAGATTTAATTGGCGACTCTGAATTGGCCCGGTATGAGTGACATTTTGAGTATGTTTGTGTGTGACCTTTTAAGGACTGACACCCAGCCCACCTTCACTTCATGTCTGCTGCCCAATGTTTGCTGACATTGGGTTCAGGCACTCTGTGACTCTAAAAACTGAATTAAGTGGGTTAATTGAAGGGATTGATGGCTGAATGAAGATGTCTGCCCCAGAGTTCTGTCTTTAGCAGCCACCAGCGAAGCATTGCTCCTGACATGTGAACCTGCAACCTTTGGGTTGCAAAAAAGAAAAAAGATGCTCACATAGCAAAAACCAATAGTTGTGCCTCTCACCTTTGCAGATGGTATACCTTTTAGGCTGTAAGTGGCACATCAGGCCAAGCTCTCTCCCAGCACGCCACTCCTACACTCATCACCAGATGGATACATTGAATATATGAGGATACAAGAAACACATAATCAAAGAAAGAATGAAGGGTGCCTTTACTCCAAATACTCGGAACTTGGAATAATGCAATATGGGACAAAATATTCATTCACCAATAATGATGGTAGGGACTATTTAGGAAAAGGTCATCAAAAGATGAAATGCACAGACATTTATGAAGTGTGTCATTATTGACCTATGTGGATGGCCACCTTGAATCCTCTATACCTGAAGAGCATTTTTTTTTTACCATATAAACTTATTGAAACCTGACCATATCACTTTTTCCCCTTCCTAAATATCACTGGTCCTCAACTGAAGTCCACAGCATGGCCATTTGCAGTGCACCACTGTGATATGGTGCAAGGTTAAAGAAACACAGTCAGTTAATTAGAAGGTCACATCTAAGGACCTACAAAATGTCAATATGTGCTGTGACAGTGTGGGAGACCGCAGATGGCAAACATGTCTAATATAAGAAGACACAGGCATCTAATAACATTGGGTATAAGGACATAAATTTGACAGATGAGAAGAGATCATTTAGTCCAGCAGGCTCGCTTGTTTAGCTAATAATTAAGCCGTCTCATAATCTCATCCTGACACTTCTTAAAGGCTGTCAAGGGTTCTGTTTCAAATATATGTCTCAGTAGTTTTTTTTCCCAGACTCCCACAGCTCTTTGCATAAAGATGTGCTTCCTGGCCTCAGTCCTAATTGTATATCACTTTAATTTCCACTGGTGTCCTCGAGTTTATTATTCATCATTAGCAATAACAACAACATCTGTTTCTGTAGCACATTTTCACACAAAGTCTGTAGCTCAAAAAAAAACCAAACAGTATCTTCAGGGGTTTTAAAACCAAAAGACCACCCAGTCCTTACGGAGTGTTCTACAGTCCATGAATGTGTCATAATTACAGGATACAGTAAAACCTTTGGTTACGAACATTTTAGAACACGTACAAATCGGGTTACGATCAAAACGTTCGCCAAACTTTTGCATCTGTTCACGACCACACACTCGGGTGGTGAACAAAAACACTGGCAGCCAGCCAGTTTCCCTTCCAGTTCATACATGCCAATGATTTCCACACATGTTCAGTCTCTCCCTGTACATTGTTCTCGGTCAGATGTGCATGCATTCGCTGTGAACTCTTTGTGCTCTATTTCATGTGCTTTTGCATTAATTTTGCAATTAACTGTGGCCTCTAAGCAAGTGAAGCGTGGTAGTGTTGGTGGGAAGAAAGGTTAGAAGAAAATTGAAATCAAATTAAACATAAACATGATGAACGAACATGTCTCGCATTTCCAAAAAAATGTAATACGCAGGAAAAGGCAAGTCACATTAGACCGCTATTTCACGAAGTCTGATCCACCAGGTAAACAGCTAAAAACACCAGAAACCCAGGAAATCACAAGAGAGAAAACACCTGAAGGAGAACATCCCTCCATCGTGGAGCCAGACTCTCCCTCAAAACTGTAACCTTCTCTCCACCCAGCTTCCTCCTCACTTCCTTCATGCCAGAACTCGACTCATGCAAAGTTAGTTTTCTTGGTTGTTTATGGTTAGTTTTTGTATAAATTAAGGATTTTTCAAATTTTCATTTTTTCCCTGTGCTTAAAACTCATTAAAAATAAGTGTTACAGCGGTTCGTAAGGGTGTAGCACAAACTCTTGCAATGTTAGTTTTCTCTGTTGTTCAATGTTTTTATATTTAGTTTACTATTACACAGTGCATTCTATGGTATAATGAACTATTTTTGTGCTTAAAAATCTTTAAAAAAATATATTTACATACATGTTGTACGATCTGGAACGGATTACTTGTATTTACAAAAAATTAGTTCAGGTCACGACCAAATCGGGTTGCGACCAGAGTTTTTGAATGAATTATGGTCGTGACCTGAGGTTCAGTTGTACTCCTGTGAAGCTCTTTCTTTTCACCTTCTCAGCATATCAGGCAGCTGCACCATACTTAGGCCAGGGCAGTGGGGCATAAGCCATCACAGAGTACCAGAATAAGTTCAAAGGACTTTATTGATGCCCTTGAGAATTTTGAGGATGTGCTTGAGACTACAGTTATAATTCTCTGAGTCAGTAAGAGTAGGATATGTCTTTCTGTCTTGGGATGCACTTGGTTGCTCTCCTCTGAACAGTTTCAAGTGCTGCTATGTCTTTTTTTGCAGCACAATGGCCAGTACTGCACGCATTACTCCAGATGTAGTCTTACCAGTCCATTATATAGTTTGATCACATAATTTCTGGATTTATAGGCAACAGTTTTAATTATACAAGTTAACATTTTACTTGCCTTTTTGATTTGAGAATGTTGAGTCAACATAAACCCCTAAATCCTTTTCAGATGTTGCTTCCTGCATGACAGTGTCTCTCATCTTGTATATGTAACTGATGTTTCTTTTGTGTTCATGTGCAGCAATTTCCACTTTTCTAATTTAGACTGCATTTTCCAGGTGTTCATTCATGTCTGAAGCTTATCCAGGTCTTTCTGAATTGTATATCTGAACCACAGACTGTAACAGGCCCTCAGCAGGTCTATATCAGCTGACATCCTCTGAAGATGGGAAATGTGAGTAGAAGCCCCCATTAAAGTAAACATGTCTAATCCAAGGGGCAATATACAAACCTAATTATATAAGAAGAACATGAAGCAAGGCGAAACAGAGATCAGCTTTTGGGCTGCACTGTATCTCATGGGATGCCATAATGCTGTATCATTGACTATCTCAAAACATGCAGAGCCAGGCATTTATATCAAAGTAGCTCCTTTTTGTATAAAAAATAAGTAATAGATTAGTTTTGGCAATATCTATTGTGCTTCTGTTACTCACTTACTGCTATGGAAAAAAGGACTTTCTTTGTTTATATTGTTGCAGCAAAAATATAAAAAACAAGACAGAGTAAAATGAAAATGTCTTTGCAAACAGCCTTTAAATGCACACATGTGGAATAGGAGATTTTTGTTATCTAGAGGAATTCCCCCCTTTGCTACCTTTTTATTAAATTTCCATTCTCAGCGTCCATTATTGAGAGGTCCAAATGTTTGATTCCTAGTTAATTAACGATTGGAGCATTCCAGTCGTTTTTTATTAAAAATGATGGGCAGGCTTTAGTGCCTGTGAGTGTGGACAGCATGGCTGAATGACAAAACCTCTGCGATTTTGAAAAAGGGCTGACAGTGAGCCAATTTTTGGATTAAATGTCATTGATGAGGTCTGTTCTCTTTGCTTATTTTTCACAAGGAAGAACTGTGAGGTCATTAGCAATGTTAAGTAGGTGTTGAACAGGCTTGTCCAAAGGGGCTTAAAATAAGAATAAACATTTGTTGCTAAGGGTGAAATATTCAGAAGGGCCGTCAGAAAACAGGGAACCTGGAGTCAGTCAATCAGTTCAAGAGCTGGGCTCTGCAAAGATGAAGTTCCAGGATTTCTTTCCCCAAAACTAGGCCTCGGGGCTCCTACTGATGCCTAGAAACGAAAAAACAGCCTTACCCTAAACTCAAGAAGCAACCTTTGCGGCCTGTACGATCAATATTGTGAATTGATTCTGTAAGACGTTTTTTAGTGAGCCATCGGCACATTTTTCTCAGACATTTTTACATTTATTTATTTGGCTGACACCTTTATGCAAAGTGACTTAGAACATTTGAGATACAATTGGTTATATTTTTTTTCCAATTGGAGCACAAGCAGGTGAAGTGGCTTGCTCAGAGTCACACAGTGTCAGAATTTGAACCCACAACCTCAGGGTTTGAAGTCCTAAGCCTTCACCACTGCACCACAGTACCTGTGACTATAATTTGGATTTTGAAGTATGTGTAACTGAATTTTTATATCATTTTTTATATGTAACTATTATTTACAAATATTTTGCTTAGTTCCCAATAACTGTTTCCCATTGCCATAATGAAGCTCCCTGATGCTGAGGGCACAGGCTCAGAGGGAGGTCGCAATGCTTTTTGTAATCAGAACGATAAGTTAAAAGGTTGCTGGCAGACTTTTCTTATCTGAGATAGTGGATTACTCTACCTTGGTTGTGCTGCCTTTAACAAACAAAACTTTTTTTGTTCCTGACCTTTAAGTCCTGTATTTTTTGACTTCATTTTCTTGTCTTGCCTTTTGGCTTTGACTTCAGGTAATGACCCAAGCCTGTATTTTGACTATGTTTATTCCTTCAGTCCCAGTCACTACAAACACATACCATTTTTCTGCAGACAGAACAAAAAAATGAAATGCTTTTAAAACCAAAAATCGAATAAAGGGAAGGGGGACTTTTAAAAACTCCCGGCTCACTAGAACGTAAACAAAGCTGATTTATAGTTGAAGATTTCTTTACAGATACAGTATATCAAAAACAAGAATAAGAGCAAAGAAAGGATAATGCTAAAAAGGCCATCCTTAAAGCAAAAAAAAAAAACAGTGCTCAAAAAACAAAGCTATAGATATAACAACAAAGAATCATAAGAAGAAGATGAATTTACAATAGCAGAAGTCTAAAGTTATAATGAAAATTAAATGAGAGCAGAATAACAGTAATTAAAGCTCATGCTTCAGTATGTAATTTATGGCCTACAAGTCTCTAAAATAGGGCTGATGGAGACCCCATAAATGTAACATCTGGGCACCCTGCTTCCTCTGGTTGACATTAAAACAAATAAATGTATCATCAATATAATACAGAATAATCGATAAATAAAACATTATTCAATAATACATTAAACAACAAAACAAAGAAAACACAAAAGACAATATTAAACTCTAAAGGATACAAAATGAATACATTCAAAGAAAAAACAAGGCCATGGCTATTTCGTAACAAGTAAAACATGTAGTCAGAAACCAAACTGTAGTTGTAAACAAACTAAACCCCAATTATTTCTTACTTTTAGAAGTGTTAAAGTGCCAGTCATTTACAATTACAAGGTCTTTTCTTTGTTTAGAGCCAACATTTGGAAGCCTTCTTGGACATGCCACCATCTTTTATAGTGGTGGTGTCATAAAGTCAGCCTTACACAAGACATGCAATGGGGGTTGTTGCTGTAAACAAGATGGTGGCACCCATGGAAAACGGTTAGATAAGAAACTGGTTAGATAATGACATCACAAAAAATAGACACAAATAACAATAAATAAAAGAACAAACACCAATACAAATAAAGGGGAAATGCATCACCTTTGACACCTCATACTTCATCAGGCATCCACCTTAGGTGTTAAAGATGGCTCAAATAAAAATACATCCTTTTGTTTAATAGTAAAAGCAGAGTCTCAAAAGTCAGAAATCTCCCAACAGCTTTTTCTTTCCTTGCACTTTACAGGTTCATCTGCCAGTTGTCTTTTGGGTCCCAGCCAGTAAGCTGTTGTGTTTGCAGATGTGTTTGACACCCATGGGAGAATTCGAACAAAACAAAAGATTGGATTTCTCACTCTGCATTTTTTTTTCTGATCTTTCTTTTCTCACTCTTCAAGAATGACAATATGCACTATCCTGTTCTCTGTGACATTTTCCATCCCACGATCAGAAAATACTGCTTGTAAACTTGTTTTACTCCAACCTCCTGCATTCCTTACATGTAACATTCATCCATGGCCTTGTATCACAGGAATGAAATACGAAAACTAACTGACGTGTTTTTGTCCCAGACCATACAAACAGCAATTAGCATTATTAATGCATATTTAACCATTTCTTCTTGAAGTGATAAGCAACAAAGTATTTCAGGCTGATGGGACGCTTAAAGCGGCAGAGCTGAGATCATGACTTTAAAAATGAACAATTTGCTGCTTGCATTTGAATTACTGACAGAGGGTCAATTTAGTCTTGTTTGTCTTTTGGCTGCTCCTCTTAGGGGTTAGCAGATCATCTGTTTCCATATTTTGCTCTGTTATCCCACCACCTGCATGTTCTCTCTCACCACATCCATAAACCTTCTCTTAGGCCTTCCTGTTTTCCTCTTACCTGACAGCTCTATCCTTAGCATCCTTATCCCAATATACCCAGCACCTCTCCTCTGCACATGTCCAGATCAATGCAATCTCGCCTCTCTGGCTTTATCTCCAAACCATCCTACCTGAGCTGACCCTCTAAGGTTCTCATTTCCAATCCCATCCATCCTTGTCACACCCAATGCAAATCTTATCACTTTTACCTTAACAGCTCTGCCACCTCCAGCTCAGTCTCCTGTCTTTTCATTTGTGCCACTGTCTCAAACCCATATAACATAGCTGGTCTCACACTGTCTTGTAGACCTTCCCTTTCACTCATGCTGATAACTGTCTGTCAGAAATCACTCCTGACATTATTCTACACTCACTTCACCCTGCCTACACTCTCCTTTTCACCTCTCTTCCACACTCCCCATTATGCTCTACTGTTGATCCCAAGTATTTAAACTCATCTACCTTCACCAACTCTACTCCCTGCATCCTCACCATTCCTGTGACCTCCCTCTCATTCACACACATGTATTCTGTCTTGGTCCTACTGATCTTCATTCCTCTACTCTCTAGGACATATCTAAACCTCTCCAATGTCTCCTCAACCTGCTCCCTCCTCTTGTTATAGATCACAATGTCACCTGGAAACACCATAGTGCACAGGGACTGATGTAATCCCACCTCCACCTTAAACACATATGTCACTCCTCACCACTGTGTTGCTTCCCTCTTAATCTAACTTCCACTCCTCTTTCCTAGAACTTCAAGCAGTGGCTGATCAATTTTATTCCACTTTAGTTACTATAGCTCTGCACATCTCCCTTATTCTTAAAAAATGATACAAGTACACTTCTTCGCCACTTTCACTTTCCAAGATTTCATTAAATAATCTGGTTAAAATCTCCACTGCTGTCTCTCCTAAACATCTCCGTGCTTCCATGGGTATGTCATCTGGACCAACAGCCTTCATATTCTTCATCCTCTTCATAGCTGTCCTTAAATCCTCCTTGCTAATCCGTTGCACTTCCTAGTTCACTATCGTCACATCGTCCAACCTTCTCTCTCTCTCATTCTCTTCATTCATCAACCTCTCAAAGTATTCTTTCCATCTGCTCTAAACATTCTTCTCACTTGTGAATACGTTTTCATCATTGTCCTCTATCACCTGTTGCACATCTTTCCCAGCTTGGTCCCTCTGTCTAGCCAATCGGTGCAGGTCCTTTTCTCTTTCCTTAGTGTCCAACCTCTCATACAACTAATCATATGCCTTCACCTTTATCTTTAGCCTTTACCACCTCTCTCTTCATCATAGCCTTTTCTCCATGTACTCTTGTCTACTTTCTTCATCTTTCTGATTATCCCACTTCTTCTTCTTCACCAACCTTTAACCTTTGTAAACTCTCCAGTACTTCCCCATTCCATCACCAGGTTTCTTTGTCCTCCTTCCTCTGTCCAGGTGTCAAAAAATGCACTCTTACCACTTCTGCTGTAGTTGCACAGCTATCTAGTAACTCTTCACTGCCACCCAGTGCCTGTCTTAGCTCCTTGCTGAACTCCACCTTACAGTCTTCATTTTTCAACTTCCACCATTTGATCCTTGCTCTGCCCTCACTCTCCTCCTCTTCTTGATCTCCAACGTCATCCTACAGACCACCATCCTATGCTGCCTAACTATGCTTTTCACCTGCCATTACTTTGCAGTCTTCAATCTCCTTCAGGCTGACTCTCCTGCATAGGATATAATCCATCTGTGTGCATCTTACTCCACTCTTGTACGTCCCCCTTCATTCCTCCCTCTTCTTAAATTATGTGTTTACCACAGCCATGTCCACACTTTTTCTAAAATCCATTATCATCTGACCTTCTTCACTTCTCTCCTTGACACCATACCCGCCCATCACCTCCTCATCCCTTCTGTTTCTTTCCCCAAACATGTCTATTGAAATCTGCTCCAATCACCACTCTCTTTCCCTTGAGTACACCTTCCACCACTTCATCCAACTCACTCCAGAAATCTTTTTTCTCATCAATCACACAACCAACTTGCAGGGCATATCCACTAATAACATTCATTATCACACCTTCAATTTCCAGCTTCATAATCACCATTCTGTCTAACATCCTTTTCACCTCCAAAACACTCTTGACCTACCGTTCCTTCAGGATAACCCCTACCCCATTTCTACTCATATTCACACCATGGTAGAACACTTTGAACCGCCCTCCAATGTACCTGGCCTTACTGCACTTCCCTCTGGTCTCTTGCACACACAATATATCAACCTTCCTTCTCTCCATCTTATCAGCTAACTCATAACCAGTCATACTGCCAACATTCAAAGTTCCATTCACTTCCATTTTCCTAACTTTCCTCCTCTCCTCCACATCATCTTCTCCTTTGGCAAATAGTAGCCCAATTTCCCCCAGCACCCTTCTGGCTAAACGCACTGGTGGCAATCATTGTTAACCCAGGCTTTGATCGATCTGGTATGGAAATCTGTATTGTTTCATGCATATTGATCTGACAAAAGTTTACACCGGATGCTCTTCGTGAAGTAACCCTCTCCATTTATCCGGGCTTGGCACCAGCGCGAAGAAACACACTGACTTATGCATCTCTCATGGCTGGGTTAGAGGCTCAGTTCAGTATATTTAATAAATAAATAAGATACTGCATAAGTAAGGCCATTAAATGAGAAGTAAATGTGCCTGAGCTAACAGTCAAGGATTTATTAGTGCCAAAATGTTGGCAAAATATATTATATTATCAGTGCTGAATACCAGCAGTTCCCAAACTGTGGTACGGTACGCGAAGCCTTTTCAGGTGGTACGCATCGCAGTCTCTGAAATTTTATTTATCTGTGCAAAACCCTTTATGACAAGCCTGTTGTGAGCAAAAACCAATGAAACTGTTTAAATACAATAATAGGTGGATTCCCAAATTTAGTGTGAACAAATAAAACCTATTATTCAAATCAGTATTTAGTTCATTTAACGCTACCATAAATCCATTTCGCGGAAGTCAACTTCTACTTCTTCACTGTTTGAGCTTTTGGTCACAAGATGAAAGTACAATGCCGACAATATTTAGTCTTCGGTAACTTTGCCTCACAGAAACCGCTCATGTTTGTTGTTATATGTGCACTGCCACCGTATCGCATTGTAGTCACTTGATCTAAGCACAAAGCCGATACCATTTTGTCTTTGGTAACTGCGTCGCATAAAGGCCGAAGGCAGGATTTAGTTTAGGGGTGGAATTCATCAATTTATGTACATGCAGACATTTTTTCATTAATTTTATGCATAATTTCTTCCAATTCTTTAACTTTTATTCAGATTTTGGGGCGGTTTAGACCCAAACTCCCCCCCCTTACAGCTCTCCCTCCCTTTCAACAAGGTGCGGGTGGTACGCAACGCAACTCACATAACCTCAGGTGGTACTTGACATCCAAAAGTTTGGGAACCCCTGCTGTATACTAATGGAGTGGAAATACTTTGTTACCATACTTGAGTGTGTTTTGACAGTATTTCTAATTGAGTTGAAGATCTACTTTAATGTCTACTTTCACATTGACATCACTACATATTCATACACAAATGGCTACTTTTGCTCTGATATATATTTTGGACACATTTGTTTTTGCACTATTACACCAGAAAAGAATTTCACAAATATGTACAGTATTTTACTTACATCAACTATGTAAAATACAGGCTTCCACTGCTTTAGAAATATTTGCACATATGAAGAATCTGGGGCAATTTTCAAACATGTGCCGCTGGCACTAACACCAGGCGATGTACTCATTCATTCACAGTTGGAGCGGTGCTGGACATGAGTGATGCTCAGTCATTTCCACTGTTGATACTGCTGCGTCCAGACACCATCCTGCCAAACAGGGCGGGGCTTATCTACAATGATGGGCGCTTGTGCATTCTCGTGGTGTGGTTCACTCACCTAAACACTTGTGATGCTTTCATCTTCAGGCTCCAAAACAGATCATGAACTAGTTGGAAAAGTTCAAGAAAAAAATAAAAGAATGTGAAACTAGAAGTGATGAAGTCCAGGTAAAGTGCTTTATTAGATATTATTTAATTAAATCCAGTGTCTTATTAGGGGTTGTTTTAATGACTAATGTTATTATTAAACTATTTCTCTCAATTTTCATATACAGTAGTTTGCTGTTATATGAACAAAAACTGAGGTTGTGTTGGGGCCAGAAAGTGCTTAGATGTTTTCCATTTAGATTAATTGCATTCATGTGTTTATATTGCAAAATTTCACTTTATGAAGCAGGTTTGCAGGAACTGATTAGCTCTTTCTTAAAGCTGGGGATGCCTGTACGTCTGTCCTATTAGTGCCCATCCCACTGAATTCATGCTGCGTTCACGTGTTATCGAACACCCTAAGAAATCAGAGCTTCAAGCCAAACAATACAGGGAAAACCAAGCAACTCAAATCCTCCAGGCTGTGATGTAATGCTGACCTTTCAACCCAGTCAGTTGTATAAAATAAAATAACAATTCATTAGCCAAAAATGCCATTTTTGTGGATGAATTGCATTTGGAGAGAGGTGATACACATTTAGTACATTTAGTTTGCTCTTTATTTTCATGAAAAATAGATCACGCTTATTTCCTACAGACCAAGTAACAAATCAGCAGCTACCCCGCATTTCCCAGAATCGTCCAACTGGAACTTGATGCGAACGCACTGAAGTGAGAAGGTGAAATGTCACACCTAGGAGCTCTGAAAACTTGGACAAAACAAGAATGCATCATAAGGCTCAACCTCGTAAAAAGAAGGCAGTCTGAATTATGTTATAAGAACATTATTTGACAATATACAAAATGAGGAGAAGATCAAAATGTGCTTGATACTGAAGTACACTTAATATCAGAAACTTAAAAACTTCTACTTGCATATTTCTAATGGACACATTTAACTTTTACTCAAGTTACACTTCAAAAAAGTACACTGACCTAAAGGATTATTAGGAACACCTGTTCAATTTCTCATTAATGCAATTATCTAATCAACCAATCACATGGCAGTTGCTTCAATGCATTTAGGGGTGTGGTCCTGGTCAAGACAATCTCCTGAACTCCAAACTGAATGTCAGAATGGGAAAGAAAGGTGATTTAAGCAATTTTGAGCGTGGCATGGTTGTTGGTGCCAGACGGGCGGTCTGAGTATTTCACAATCTGCTCAGTTACTGGGATTTTCATGCACAACCATTTCTAGGGTTTACAAAGAATGGTGTGAAAAGGGAAAAACATCCAGTATGCGGCAGTCCTGTGGGCAAAAATGCCTTGTTGATGGTAGAGGTCAGAGGAGAATGGGCCGACTGATTCAAGCTGATAGAAGAGCAACTTTGACTGAAATAACCACTCATTACAACCGAGGTATGCAGCAAAGCATTTGTGAAGCCACAACACGCACAACCTTGAGGCGGATGGGCTACAACAGCAGAAGACCCCACCGGGTACCACTCATCTCCACTACAAATAGGAAAAAGAGGCTACAATTTGCACAAGCTCACCAAAATTGGACAGTTGAAGACTGGAAAAATGTTGCCTGGTCTGATGAGTCTCGATTTCTGTTGAGACATTCAAATGGTAGAGTCAGAATTTGGTGTAAACAGAATGAGAACACAGATCCATCATGCCTTGTTACCACTGTGCAGGCTGGTGGTGGTGGTGTAATGGTGTGGGGGATGTTTTCTTGGCACACTTTAGGCCCCTTAGTGCCAATTGGGCATCGTTTGAATGCCACGGGCTACCTGAGCATTGTTTCGGACCATGTCCATCCCTTCATGACCACCATGTACCCATCCTCTGATGGCTACTTCCAGCAGGATAATGCACCATGTCACAAAGCTCGAATCATTTCAAATTGGTTTCTTGAACATGACAATGAGTTCACTGCATTAAAATGGTCCCCACAGTCACCAGATCTCAATCTTTGGGATGTGGTGGAACGGGAGCTTCGTGCCCTGGATGTGCATCCCACAAATCTCCATCAACTGCAAGATGCTATCCTATCAATATGGGCCAACATTTCTAAAGAATGCTTTCAGCACCTTGTTGAATCAATGCCACGTAGAATTAAGGCAGTTCTGAAGGCGAAAGGGGGTCAAACACCGTATTAGTATGGTGTTCCTAATAATCCTTTAGGTGAGTGTATATCTGTTTTTCCAAAAGTATGCCTGTTGAGTACTTTATACCACACTGCGTATTACTTACCCACTTGTGTTGAATTTGAGAAGAAGGCTAGCGCCTTTCCTGAGTCGAGACTCCAAGATAAATGCCTTGAAAACAGTGACAGCATACAGTATGTCTGTAGTTAACACACTTATCAGCCTGTAAATATAAAAAAAGCTCAAGTCAGTTAACAAAAGTGAGACTCTACAGTAGTTATGGCCATTATGGCTGCTTACTTGGATGTACAACACGTACTGTATGTGGCCACAGTCCAGTGCCAAAGGCGAGTCAGGGAACTCCATGGGGCCCGCAAGCTCAGTCTCCTCAGACTCCTGACATGGATTTATTGTCACTATTTTAACGCAAAGTCTAAAATAATAAGATCAACAGGGAGAATTTAATAAACACAAATTCTTTTTATTTGGTAAGAAACAGATTATATCAATAATCTTCTATAGAAGATAGAAAATCAATAATAATAGAATAACGTAAACTTAAAAAAAAATGCTAAATAAATATGAGGTGCACAAATTGTGCACATAATGGAAATAAAAAAAAAAGGTATTAGTGTGACTGTTAAAATTGCTGTTTGAGGGCCTAAGGTTTTACTTTACAAAGTCAACTTCACACTCAGCATTGCATTCATTAAACCAGAACGCTGTCTGAATGTTTCTAGCTGCTTCTGTGACTTCTGAGCTTAGCTACTTCATTGTGAGACACTCACATTCAAGTTTTCATTACTTGGTGGACGATTGACATCGGATTGGTTGCCTTTTATTCTAAATGTAATTTTGTTTTCCTGATGGATTTGCTGACTTTTCATCTGTTCTGCTCTGTTCGCAGTTCACTGAGAGTGCGGGAGACCCAGTTCAGTTCTAAACCACTCTGCGAGTGGAGCCTCTCGTGTGACGAGGTGACAGAACTACAGCACATGAACACGTGAAAGCCCCTCGTCATGTTTCATGTTTAATTAATAGTGCAGATTCCTTACTACTTACCACCATCCTTTCACCGTGTTGTTGCTTTTTTCCCCCTCTTTTGTTAGACATGTAAGTCATGCTTTATGAAAACGGCGCTGATTACATTTAATGTTACTTAAAAACAGACTCTACCAATGGAGACTGGCGCTGTTGTTGTGGTGTTTCAATGCTATGCTCCTTGGGGTTCTCATAGGTTTGTCAGTGCCATGGCTGACCTTAAGGGGCCCAGGCAATTGCCTTACCTATCATGTTGCTACGCCATGATTATCGATAACCTTACCTCGAAACCTTTGGATTTATGTACCTTAAGTAGTGGATACGACTCATTATTACAAAAATAATATTTCATAAACAAAAATGACATCTCTTCTTAACGAAGTAAATTACAAAAATGAAAACACTTCTACTTTCAGGATAGTTAACTGGGTCCCTGAATTTAAGCACCTTTGGGCTTTGGGCTGCACCTTCCTGATCTCAAGTCTTTACTAACTGGACCTTCTCAGTGGTGGGCTTGCTTATGATACAGTATTATAGAATGCTCAGGCGGAGGGTGATGACCAGCTGGGCTGTCAGCAAAGCTGTGCCTTTGCCTGTTACAAAGCATGGTGGACCACCCAGTGGTTTATTTCCCCTAGAACTGCTGCTACCTGTCATTTTTGTTTTGCTATTCTTGTTATCAGAAGCCACATCTCAATTGTTATAGTAACAGGAATTTATACTGGCCTGGCTCAAAGCGTGTTTGTCCTTTGAGATGTGTGTTTATATCTGCTAATGTCCTGAGGTTTTCTACTTTGCTGATGGTCTATTTTAGTTGTACATATGGGCTCAGAGCTTGTAGTCAGTAATCCAAGTAATTTACCAAGATTGCAAAAGCACGCCAAATTCTGACAAACCTTTCTGGCTGTCAAAATTCTTTGGTAAAAAAATATCCCCAGCTGTTATTCAGTCAGTTATTATCCAACCTGCTATATCCTAACTACAGGGTCACAGGGAGCCAATCCCAGCCAACACAGGACGCAAGGCAGGAACAAATACCAGTCAGGGTGCCAGCCCACCTCAGGGCACACACACATACACACACCAAGCACAATTTAACCTAACCTGCATGTCTTTGGACTGTGGGAGGAAACTGGAGCACTCGGAGGAAACCCACGCAGACACGGGGAGAACATGCAAACTCCATGGAGGGAGGACCTGGGAAGAGAACCCAGGTCTCCTTTCTTGCTAGGCAGGAGTGCTACCACTGCGCCATTGTGCTGCCCCCAGTTGTTATTCAATAGGTTTAATTCAGTTCAGGGTCATTGTAGCCACCTTGGGAAAACAAGGCAGGAACGAGCCTGGAAGAGGTGCCAATGCCACTCATAGTGGGGTGAATTTAAAGTCACCAAGCAACCTAACATACAAGTCTTAGGAGATGATGAAGGAAAATGGGACACAGGGAGAATGTGCCGATTCACACAGCGTCTTCAAGACTGTGAGATGGCAGCACTGACTCCTCCTCCACCATGAAACTCTGCATCACAAGACAGAAAATTTCCGCATTCCAGCATTTTCTTTCAACTCTGACAGACAGCCTTTAATTATGAAAAGAACGAAAAGGAAGGCTGTGTGGAGAATTTGTCTGTACGCCCGCACCTGTCAAGGAAGCCCACATTTACTTACACGGCAGACAGCTGAGACGCCTGCTCTGCTGTGTTGGCCCAATTAATTCCCAAGGATTTCACCTGGTTTAACCCTTTTCTCTACCTAGATTGGAGAAAAAACTTTTTTTACTTATTTGAATTTTAGCAAACACCTCAAAAGA
This sequence comes from Polypterus senegalus, assembly GCF_016835505.1. Classification (NCBI taxonomy): domain Eukaryota; kingdom Metazoa; phylum Chordata; class Cladistia; order Polypteriformes; family Polypteridae; genus Polypterus; species Polypterus senegalus. Next base: position 89,344,367 of record NC_053163.1, on the reverse strand, counting down.
GGTCCACGTTTTGAACACTTTAAACATCCATGAATTATCCACATGATGAAAAAATGGCCTTCTCAGGCTTTGTTTGCACAACACTACATTTTCTTTAAAATGTCTCTCTACACTAATGTTTTCACAACATTCCAAAAGGGTGACTACCCAAATAAAAATGACTGAAAATTCATATGCCGTAGATGGTTGCCTGCACTGGACATGCATGCATTACTGGAAAAATCCATGAAGGGGTGGTAACACCAAGGCCACTGGATTTATTGCAGAACTGTACCAGCTGGTCAATGTTTCCCTTTCATGCATGTATGGAGAATTCAAAGTGTACAAAATGCCATTTAGATGCATATAGGTAAGCAAGGCAACAAGTGCCTTGGAAAGCAACTCTTCTAAGGCTGCCATGTTGGAATTCGGTTTTTCTTCCGTGAAAAGTGGCCAGCCAGGGAATGAGGAGTTGTAATGAGCCAAATAAATTAGCATAATTAGAGTCTGCATTGTTTTTGCCCATTCAAATTACAACACCAAAGCTGCCTTTTCAGAACTGCATGGCTCCAGAGAGAACTTTCAAAAGTCTCCGTTTTCAAGGGTTGAAAAGACAAATTGGAGACTAACGTGTATGTTTTGAAGTGAAAGTGTTGTAGTGTGGACAGGGAATCAGTCTTCAGATCTGAACTGAATTGAGACATTAAGGACAATCATAAGAGCTGGTCACCATCGCAAAGAGTCAAGTTCATTGAAGTTGTCATGACAGAATGGTGTTGCCCCCCACCCGGAGAGTTCTAGACTTTGGTAGACTAACCTGCAGCATGTTCATCATTGCCATATGTTTAGAGTAAAGCGAAACATGCTAATCGACAGGCAACACATCAGCCAGTTGTGTAGAATTTTTTTTTGCTTATTGTAATGTGTTTTACAAAGCCAGTGAAAGGAACAATTTTCAGTAAAGCTTGACTTGGCCGTTGTCGTTCAGAGATCTTTCATTTAACGAAGACGAAGAGGTTTTGAGGTGAGGTGGTTACACTCACTTTTCACTGTGTGTGGTGGATAAACACATTATATGGGGAAATCCACATGAAAATGGGGTACGTCAGATGTACTTTGTCATGCATTTGTGTTTGGGGATTACCTTTCTGGCTCTGCTGAGGTAAGCGATACCACTCTGGGTCGAGAGGGGGTTACTGTAGCTAACTGTATCTTCTCTGACATCCAGTATTCTGAGAAAACTGCCAAGTAGGATAGCTAGCCTCACCCACAGCATCCAGAGAAGACTTCACGCCTTCTATTAAGACACCATAAAAGCGGGCAGTCCCAGGAAGTTGGGATCTTATCTTGACCTCTGCCTCAACAAGGACGGAGCTCTCGCTGACTAACAGGCTGAAGCAGCTGTCTTGAGATTGTGCTCTGTTCACTTTTTCTGTTATTTTCTGTTACTTCTATAAATGCGGTAGCCCAGCTGGTACCCCAGTTCTACTTCTGGCATTGAATCATCTGTCCCCCCCCAGTCACAACATATCTGTTCTTCTGGATCCTTCAAGAATGAATGGATTACCGAAGAATTTGACAAGCTGAATGCTGGCTAAACCTCAATGAGTACCTCAAAACTTTGACATGTTAAGGGTTTCCAAATTTTGATGATCCCACCCAACACCAGATTATAAATAAGAGAGAAATATGTGGGATAAAGCAGTCCTTGTGTGTTTCTTCTGCCACCTTGATATTTCCAGCTGCTTCAATTTATTTATCCAGCAAATCCCAGGATTCCTGAGCTGTGACACATCTTTTATAATATTCAAGTATGGTGCACTCATGGTCTTACCAGATGTACTTTCTGGAGCGGGCCTTAAACTTTTGGCACAATTGTTCTGTTTATCTCAAGCTGCAAGCCACAGTTCAGTTAATAAGTCCAGGAGGGAATGCTTGAGGATGTGATGCTTTGTTTCTGTCTACGTACAGTTTACTACTCATGGTGTACTACCCTGTAATTTGCAAGGATAATAGCACAGTAAACCAGCACTCCACTTACTATGGCACCTGGTGAATGGTGCACTGAGCTGGGCAGATTAAACTATGGCACGCTGCTCATGCCCTCTAGGATCATCGCTAGGAAGCTCTCAGCCATCTGAATCAGCGTGATGCTCGCACAACCTGACAACTACCTTCATAACACAACAGCATATTATCCTGAACAAGACAAACCTGTTAGCCCAGACAACACACCTTCAAAATTTCCAACCATCAGGATATTGCAGTAAAGCAAGGAACACAGGCGACATTGTCTAAATTTAGCAGCTAGCTGTCACTAACAAAATGATGGCGTAACCTTTTGACACAGAAGTAAATACCTGTCTCATTATGAAGATTTCAAAAGTGACACACATCACAGTGAAGAATTCACTACGCTTCCTGCCCCACCTCTTGATCAGTCACTCATTCATTTAAAATTACGAAAGTCCGAATATTTTGACACAATTATTCAAAGACATCTTCAGAAGGCTCTCATTACCTGGCTTAACCTCTGCTGATAAGAATGCCTTCCCCAATATCACACTGTGATTTTTTTGCCATTTGTCTGAATATTATTATTTCAGCTTGTTAATTTTTTGCATTTTCCAAGCAACTGTTTTTAAGCTGCCACTTTAAATTAATTGGATACGGGCTGTGGAATATGGCCGGCCAGTCATCCCGGCCAATACCCCCAGGCGGAGCTCTCCCTGCAGCATGGAGGTGCCCTGAATACCAGCAGGGAATCATGGACAGTGGAATTTTCCTTTACAGCCCTGCTGGATACCTTGGGGACCAAAAGAGGACGCTACAGGGAGACCCAGAGACTCGTACGTGCCCTATAACCCGGAAGTACGTCTTAGTCACAGCGACAGGAGGAATGACGTACTTCCGGGATGAAGAAGAGGACTTTTGATCTGACCCGGAAGTCACATGGATTGAGGGTAAGGAAACACTTCCGGGTCAGGGAATATAAAAGACTGTGGGAGATCCCAGACGAGTGAGCTGAGCTGGATGGCAGGGTGGCAATGCGTCTGGGAGTGGAAGAATTATTGATTATTGAATTGTATTGGTTTAAGAGTATTGTGGAGAGGAGGGTGCTTTGTGCACTATATAATTATAATAAAGTCAACTATTGGACTTTTACCTGGTGTCTGGCATCTGGTCCGAGGGTTCAAGGGGACGGCTATGCCCCCTATCTGTCACAGGGCACTGCCATGTTGTTTATGGTTTATGTGCCTGCTGCTGGATCAGTGGACTTGATGTCATGATGCAGACGTTCTTTAAGAAGTCTGACATATCCAGTTTTTGGATTTTCAGTTTTTTGTTTTTGCTTAGCAGATGCAACTTATAAACCTTATCAACATAATCAAGTAAACATCAGTCTGGGAAGCAAATGTTACAGGACAAAATGATTTAAAACAAGTGAAGAACTCAAAACACAATACAAGTGAGCTACAATTCCTCACTCACAGCTAATATCATTTGGACAGAAATGTGATGACCAAGAGAATCTTCAAATGCTTCTCAGATACATTAAAGAAGTCAGAATTTCAAATGAAGTTTGGTAGCTCATTCTATCAGCCTGGAGCTACACACTAAAAGAGTCTGGACTGAGATTTGATACCATGGAGAGGTGGCATCACCAGACACCATTTATCAGCAGACCTGAGTGGTCAAGAAGGAGCATAGGACCTCAGAAATGTCTCTGTATATATGGCTACTGACCCACTGACGACTCCGTAGGCAAGCATCAATGATTGGATCTTAATACGTGCCACTACAGGAAGCCACTGTAGTACTCTGAAGAGAGGAGGGACATTTGCCTACCAGATGTGCTGCTGCATTTTCAATTACCTGCCGCGACGTGGTGACACAGGCTGGTACTCCCACCCGCAGAGAGGTGCAGTAGTCCAGGCATCATAAGACCAAGGTCTGGACTAGCAGTTGTGCTGCATATTTTGTCAGGTATGGTTTGATATTTTGGATATTACATATAGTAAATCCACAAGGTCAGCTGGTCATCAATCACCAGCCAAAGTTGGCATACCAGCTTGGTGGGTGTCAGTGATAATGAGCAGAGCTGAACACAGATGGGGTGCTGAATTGATAGACAAGCTGGGATAACAAGAAGGCCTGTCTTTGCCAGCATGAGCTGGAGATGGTGTTCCTCCATCCAGGTTGCAATATCAGTGTGACATGGAGAGATTCTAGCTAATACTGTGTGGCCCTCTGGCGAGAATGAGAGCATAGCACTGATAAGAAAAACCTTGGCACTGGATGATAGGGCTGTGGCACCCCATACCCTTGAACCCATGGTATGACCTTGGTAATGGGGCTCATAGCAGTTGAAACAGGTGGTATACATAGACTCTTGCCTTTACTCTTAAAAATATAAAAATAATGTCCTTTATTACAAAAAGTAATTGATGTTCAAGTGCAAAGCAGTATTGCTATTTATATGTACAATTTCTGTGCTCTGAATTCAGCAGTTTAAAAAAAAAAAAAAAAAAAAAACAGATAAAAGACATCATCATTACCGCACTGCAAGAAAACCTTCTTCTATAAGCGTAAGCCACAAAAAAATACTATTTACAGCTCCTTGCAGATTTCGCCAGCACAAACTCCCCGGCTTCTCCCTCTCTCTCTTTGCAGATGTCTTTGGAGGGTTCTCTCTGGGCACCTTCTCTCAGGTACTCAGGTATCACCCTGTCCAGATTTACGTAGTGCGCTAGCTGCATCTACGTCTCGATGACCTCACTAAAAATTATAAACTACTATAAAGTATGTTCTTGTTACACATGCATGCGTGCGCTCTAATGATACCTGCAGCACCACCCCGCACTCGTAGCACGGTGGCTTGTTTCTCGCTACTTTTCCCTGTGCATAAGCCATCTTCTCTTTTATGTACGTCTCAGCTTCATGACGTCTATCTCGCCAAGGTGACTAGCACACCACTGGTGTCCCAAATTAACGTTGGCCACCCCAAAATGCAGAATGGACAGTCGGTGTCACTTTTCCCATTGTCCTCAGATGCCAGTGATGCTTCCAAAAGGTCTGTTGTGATGTAAGATTTTGCATATAACTTGATACATGTTTTGTATGTCTTTATTTGTAATTTAGTAATTTAGCAATGTAATTTAGTGTTACTTTGGTGAGAGGCATTCGTGTTTGCCCCAAAAGTTTACGACTTTTCTTTGTAATTTTACGACAGGATTTGGGGGATGTGTCTTAAACCAGTTTGATGAGTATTTCTTTGCTAAAGTCTTTCTCTCATCCCCCACACAAAGCCAGGTTAGCTTAACATATGGTCTTGAGGGGTTGCAGGTGTTAAGATGCACTATTTCCCCCATTGGTCTGAGATATGGCTGTCTGGATTGGCTGTAGGGGTTGGACAGAAAACCTAGAAATTTGCTTGCTCAACCACATTCTTTCTCTCTAACCAACATATGATGAAGAAGCATCTCTTGCTAATCTGTGATGATGTAGAAGTATCTTTCTCTTGCTAACAACTGATGAAGACCATCACACCATGAACTGACAAGAACAGCACAATGAAGAGCACAGCTCAGCAGACATATTGAACAGACATGTGGCTGAAAGCTGAGCACCAACGATGCCTTAACTAGAGACATTTTATGTAACTATAAGTCTGTGTGCAACCTGAATTACACATCACCATTTTATCAGGTTGTATGGTTGCCAATATTCAAATTTACTTTGCATTTTGTTATTATTTATGAATATTATCAGTAATACATTATTTCATGTGTAACTTCACTCCTGCTTGTCTTTTTACTACATTTAGTTGCCTGAGGTTATAGAAGGTGGGGATAAGTTATATAAAATAATACTTTATAAACAGTGGTAAGTCTGTGAGATTAGGCATTCTAAGGCTACATATTAATAATACAATAGGGGAAAGTAGAGCAATATATAAATTACTCTACCAAGATAAAACAATGTCTCATGCACTCACCTTCATGCTGCAATGAAAAAAAGAAAAACAAAGGTTTTTAACTATTTACCTAAGGACATGCTGGTGTGAAGAAAACACAAACAACAAAGATGAAGGTCTGGGGAGTCTACCCTTTATACGGCAGCAACAGGCAAAATAGCGAGTAGTCATATTAGACTGAGCCAGAATATAGACGGAGCCACAGAATGAATGCTTGGGTTTTATAGGTGGATGGGGGGGCAGGAAGGAGGGGCTCTCTGTCGGAAAAGAGGTCTGCAGGAGGGCGTGATGAAGACGTGGAAGTGGGCGGGGTCTTAACTGGTTTTTCCTTCTGGTGGTCTATAGAAGAGGGAGAAAAAGCATTAGTACTGTTCAACAACCCCTGCCTCTGCATTTTACTCCCAGTTAAGCCCTTCGACTGCCTCCTAAGCGCGCTTGTCTGACAACAGTTACACTTCATTTGACTGCTTTGACTTTGGTGTGGTGCTAAGGCGCTATGCTACAAGGGCCTAGTGAGGATAATCATTTCAAAACCTCGATTTGCTGTTACTTTAGTTAAGATCAGCTTAATTAAGGACTTATGTTGTTTTATGACTACTGCTGTGCCAGTCGTTTCGCTGGATATAAGCATGGAGCAGATGGCGAGAGTTACTATCGAAAACTCTGAAATGCTATTGTCTAAAATTAGAGAGAAAAAACAAAGTCTAAATGACAACCATCAAAAGACATTTATTAAACGAGGAGTTGTCACCAGAGCCAAGACACTAAAACTGTAAACAGAACAAATAAATGAAATGCTACGACTTATTAGCCAGGCTGCTTTAAACAACTGAACCGGATCAAGGTTTTAATACGTAATCTCAGACAGCGAGAACAGAGCAAGTGCCTCCCGGGAGGAAGCTACTAGCGACAGCGCTAACAGTAACAAAATGCTGAAGCTACAGAAATGGCGACATGATGACAAGACACAATTAAAATTAAACAGCAAAAATATATTTATCATAAACAAAGTGATTATTACAAAGCACAGAAACTGTTAGCTTCACTCATGGAAATACTACCACAGTTAAAGAGGAGGCCCAGGAGCAGAAACATCTCTGATGCACTGATTTTTTAAAATGTTGTGATGATGACGTCCACAGCGTCACTTTCAGGAGACGCTTCCGTCATTGTGTCATGAAGGTGTGCCAAAAAAAACACATGAGTGAAGAAAACAAGTCAAAGTAATATCTAATAACCAAAACAAATATCTAAAATGAAGACAAATGCAACAATTGAATTCCACACCTCAAAAAAAAAAAAAAAAAGAAAAAAAAGTTTAAACAAGTGTACAAAAACTTGCCAAACATACACAATTAAAACATAAACACTCCTTGAGTTTAGAAGTCTCTATAACACGGGAATGGAAAAAAATAATGTAACCCCAAAAAACTGAGACATGGTGTCCCCGTTCTCTATTTTCATCCTCTCATTTTGGTTTTGACACTTGGTGATGTTTTGATCTCTTGCCACTGAATTCTGCTTCTTTAGCAACTCAGCCTTTGGTTTCTTAATGGCTGCTGCTACGACTGCAACTGGCAAATAAATAAAAAAAAGAAGAAGATCTGCTGCCTCAGTGGACCCACTCATTATGTTCCTTTGGATTAATGTGCTGTAGCATCCTCTATGGCAGTCGGCAGGCATGTTCATATACCTTGATGGGACTGCTGCCTGAGACATTGTTTACCTCTCACAACCCTCATCTCTGCCATTTCTTGGCTAGGTCTGCCAGAGCCGACTACTGCGTAGCAGACAGTTTATAACTTGACATTTCTACTCTTTAACGTCCATGGCATTAACACCAAGTGTCTCTCAGACTCGGAATTCTATATAAAAATGGTTAACCCCAAGTGTCGTCAGGTCTAGCTGTATTCTGCTGCCATCTACTGGATGAAATAATATCATGCTGCAAAAAAATCATGAATATTTCCATTTGCTTTTGCAACTTGTGGTATAAGAAAACATATACAGTAATCCCTCGCTATATCGCGCTTCGACTTTTGCGGCTTCACTCTATTGCGGATTTTATATGAAAGCATAACTAAATATATAACGCAGATTTTTCGCTGCTTCGCGGGTTCTGCGGACAATGTGTCTTTTTACTTCCTGTACATGCTTCCTCAGTTGGTTTGCCCAGTTGATTTCAATCCCAACGCCTCCCACGTTGTTAGCTGCCTGCCTATATAAGGCCGTCCGTCGCTCCGGTCTCTACATTCCATCCCTTGCTTTGCCACAGGATTCACGTCTCTTTTCTGATAACTACAGCCTTTTAATTTAATCCACGGCTTCTCCGCTGTTTTATTGTTCGTTTATTACGATTATAGTTATTGTTTAGGTATTTTAGACTTACTTTACATTGTTCAGGTACCCATTTCCTTTATCATTCCAACCCCCATTAACATGTCTATCGAGGTGATCACCATCGATCAAAGAACTGTCACTTACCAAGTGGTTTCCATGCCCAGAGATGGCACCTGCCTTTTCCATTCTCTTTGTTACATAGTGAACGGCCATATCAGGCTCACTCTTGATATCCAGAGGAACATGGTGTCTTATGTATTGAATGACTGGGACAGGTTCAAGGTGTGGACTGATGACGGTACAGGAGATAATTATACTACACAGGAGCACTAGAAGAGTGAAATGCTTAAGCCCTTCACCTATGCATCTGCATGTGAGTTGATGGCTTCCACTGAATTGTTCGGTTGTTGCTTTCAAGTGTACCGAAATGGCCAAATATTTTACACCTTTCTACAACCGCCAATGCCTCTTAAACGTCTTAGATTCACAGGTGACGATTTCAGTAGTGGACACTTTGATGTTTATGAATGTTTAAACTCTCAAAAGCTGGATGTGAAGTTATCTATGAAACTGGTTGTATACTTACAACGCTTGACAGATGCCGAATGTCACTTCAACACAAGTCCTGCAAATACTGTCGTAATTGAAACAAACCATGAAACTCAAACCGATTATGACAGCAGCAATCCAAGCTGTGAGAAAACAGTAAAAAGGAGGTGTGGCAGATGTTGTGGTACATTTTCTGATGCAGCTAGACGGAAACAACTTTGTGATGCTGCCGCCAAATACTCGCAGAAAAATCCACAAGTTCATAGAGACGCTTTCGCTAAATACTCGCAGGCAAATCCACAAGTTAATACCGGGAATGCCTGTTAAACATCTTAGATTCACGAGTAGCGATTTGGGTAGTGAACACTTCGATGAATGAAACCTGTTATCTTTACAACGGTTGACAAACACGGAATGTAACTTGAACACAACACATCCTCCAAATACGAACCTGATTGAAAGAAATAATGATAATCAAATCCTTGATGACAGCAACACTTATAACAGTGACAAAACAATTACATTGACAATCATGTTATGTTATTTTCAAAAATGTTTCCTTTTCTTTTTCATAACTTCTTTAACTTAGACCAGCTCCGTGTAGAAGTTAGGACTGGCTCGTCCCCAGTAGGAATTGGCAGCTGGGAGCCGCAGACCCCCTCTTGACTGAAGAACCCAAGAGAAGTTGCATTCTTGCAGACAGGAGGAGAAAGACTAACCGGTGAGTAGGAAATAAAGGGTGATGTGATTACGTCAAAGAAGCTAACGGACGCATCTGATTATATCGTGAACTCAATGGGTCACTTGGGAAACTGATTCTTGGGGAAACTCATCAATAATAATGAAAGGGGAGTAGCCTTAAACAAATACAAACAATGGTGTGTAAATGAAAAGCTGTAAAGCCAGTTTTAGAACAAATAGAAACTGAACCATTAGCTGAATGAAGTGATAGTGACGACAGTGTGAATTGGTCTTCAGAAACTGAGGCAAATGACACTGACAGACCAACTTGCCTGGTGAATTCAGTCAAATGAAGCTTCAGCGGGGCAAAAAGGCAGAACGACTGCGATAAATGAAAATGCAAGAGAGACATTAGCCCCCTAAACACTGTTCCCAATGGAGCAACTGTCAATGTTTGTGTCAGGGGAAATGTAGAATTCACTAAGCAATGCACTGTGGTAGTCTGCAATAAGGGAAGGAGTGTGTCGATCCTTTGAAGCAGGCAATGACATTCTACCCTATCATGCTCAAGGAATAGAAAAAATATTATAAGGAAAAGTGCACAAAGAAATGTGCTCTACTGTCCTAATTGTGATGTCGGGCTGCGTGTTGGTGACGGTCTCAAAACATATCACGTGAAGGACACGTACTAAATCTGCATCAGTATGGACACCACTAGGCGTGCTGTTTTGATATTTACATGTTTCTGTTATACACATTCAATCACTTTTTTTCTCATTGAAAATAAATTGCCATTTTTAGCTGGGGGCAAACATAACGTCAAGGAGCTACTGGTCAGCTGTAGATGAGGTCTTGGATAATGGGATATCTCAACACAAACCACACATTCCAAAGATCTTATCAGCAGTTTGCTTGGCTAACAAAATGTGTCGAAGTCTTCGGGTTGTCCCACACTGTAGTAGTGTTGTGGGCCCCAATATTAAGTTTCAGACCTGGAGGTCTCCACATCCACAGTTGTGTTCGTCTCAGCGTCCACACTATTAATGTCTTCTTACAGAAATCCAAATGTTGTTTCAGAGACTTCCAGTAAAAAGTGGCATCTCAGTAACAAAAGTGACAAATACTTTCACGACTTCTTCCAGCTAAACTGTGAGCCAGGGGCTTGAGGGGACCAATGGAAATTAAGAGATGAACACTGAAGATGAAAAGTGTTTCTTTATAAAGTGGACAAAGGAAGAAGGAAGAATTCAATAGTTGTAGTAGAGACCTTGTCTGGATGGGATAATGGAGTGTGTAATGAGTCACATGAACTTGGCAGACAAATGGACTCCTTATGTTCTCGTGCTTCTCACAGTCCTTCCCGTGAGGTGAAGCTACACGGCGACTGTCCCAGAGCAAACCTCCCAAAGTCAGCTGGTCACAATGCTGCACATTGGAACAGGAGATCGCATTTCAATCAATTAGGCCAGTGACATCATTCTACCCCAGAAGGTGACTCTATTGCCTTTCTTAACGTTATATGTTTAGTAAAACGTGAGCTACTCAAGCTTGAGAGTAACTGAGGTGCGGTCACTAATCATCTTTCTTCTGACTAGCCTGCCCACCAAAACATTTATAAATTCAAATAGGCGCATGCATTTCAGTTCCTATATACTTGATTTTGCTATCTGAAGAATATCCAGACTCCAAAATAAAAATCCACCATACCACCTGGGCATACCATTAGCTTTTATTTGGTCCAATCTGTTGTTTCATGAAAAAATGCCAAAATTGGAAAAGTTTTAAAAATAAAAATATACAGAAGTGCAATCAGTGAAAAGTGCCAGAGAGCAGGATGAGAGTTTGGGATCAACAGAAATCACAGACAACTATCACCATTCATAAATTGTACAAAATGTCAGCTTCAGTGTTTGCAGAGATTCTTCACAAGCTCACAGCTACTTTGAACTGGGAACACTGGGAATGGGGGCTGAACCACATGAATAATGAAAATACAAAGTCCTGTCTGTGAGCAGCCTGCGTTACATGAAGAGAGGAGATAAAGCGTCACTTACTGTGTTGTTGGTCTTAACCCAGTTCAGCACACTTACGGGCACAGCAAGCAGTTTCAAGCTTTTTGCAATCATTTTTCATGCTCTTTTGGACAATTTTAAGTGTTTTCCAAGCATTTTCCCAGTGTTTAAAAAAAAAAAAAAGAAAGATTTTGCAGGAAAAATATGATCAACATCACTTCCACGTTGTAGAGTGTGAGGTGTTGTCATGTTCTGAGGTGATTGCTGCGTTTCCAGATTGTCTTCTGTCACTTCAGTGCTTTTAACTGTGGTAAGCACAGTACTGAAGAGCAGTCACACTTAACAGTTTTAGTCTTTGCATCTGCACTCTTCCAAAACACTGAGAATTGTATTACATTATGGTCACTTGACCCTAGTAGTTCAATCACTTCTACACCCTCACTTCTATCCTGATCATTACAAAATATTAAATCCAGACAGGGATAGGATGGAGGGGTATGCGTGGCAGTGATTGGCAGGTGGCCCTGCCCCTTGTGGAGCCACCCACAAAACACAAGGGTCATAACCTTGGCCACACCCTTTTCCAAACATACACATACAAAAATGTACATTGTCAATGAAAGAAAGATTAATACAAATAAATGATACAAACTTAAACACAACTGTGAACAACAGCTGGCTGAAACATGACCCCTCAGTAGTTGGCACTACATGACCAAACCATACGGTTCCATAATGTTGCACTGATAGCAGCAGGAGATTTTTTTTTTTTGCCAAAATAACACAATGTTAGTTTTTTCCACACATCACATGCTTACCCATGTATAATCCGAAAAATGTTCAGGCCTGTCTTCAGAATTGGCATCAACTCCCTTTGCTGCTGAGGAGGGTGAACCCAATAAGTTTAACGTTGAACAGATGCGGCAAAGTCTAAGGAGGATAGACTGTGATAAGCTTTTATGTGTGGAGACAGTTGAGGAGCAGTGGAACAGGTTTAAAAACGTTTAACATGTAATACAGGACAGATACATATCTAAATTTGAAATTAAAAGGAAATTTTAAAAAACTCTACAGTGGGTTAATAAAGAATTAAAAAAGAAGCTGCAAAGGAAAAATCAGTTGTACAAGGCAGATAAGACTAATAACTCCAAAGTGAATCATAGGGCGTATGAGATCATGAGGGCAACCATTAAGAAGGATATTAGGGAGGCTAAACGACCGTTAGAGAGGAACTGTTCTAGACTGCCTTGTAAACAGATGTTGGTATAAGAAATCAAACGTCTCCCTCGACTTGCACAAATTGTAAACTCTGCTTGGTACACAAACCCTCCATGTTTCACTCCCCTCAGTCCTGGCTCCTCTCCTGTGTCTCCAGGTGTCTACATACAAGATGGCAGTGATGATTCCACTTAAAGCAAAGGGGGTAGTGAGGCACCATTTACAAATTCAACCTGGACCTTGTGTGTCCTCCATGATTCCTGAAAGCAGGTACAGTGACTGGGGCCTCTCGCACATGTGCTCTAACACCCTTAGCGGGCATTTTGGTGCAAAGTATGATTTAGAGGGGAGATGTTCTGGCTTTGAACCACTGTTGTATTTTGCTCACAGTATAATACAAAAAATGATTCTGAATATGTGTGTACAGTTTTAAGAATTATTAGATTTATTATTTACTGTTAGAGGAAAACGGTAGTAGACGTGTACAGTAAGCTGTTACATATTGTGAAGAGCACAACTTCTGTACTTTACAGTAAATCCAGTAGGGTTTAACAATACATTACTGTAAAGACTATCCAAAACATGGATGACACGTGTGAAGAAATTACAGCAGAAGATCTCTGTGGAAAGAAATGAAAGAAGACCATCAGCTGGTGGGAGGCAGCAAGAAACTTTAATCTCATACTGGCCAACAATGCTACTCGATTGAGTGAAATAAGAAAAAACATTCTTACAATTAACATGGAATCACTTGAAGCACAGTCAGGATTCTTAGAAAGCACTCAGTTAAATATGTAAAAAGCCGCAGACTGCCATTTCAAAGAATTTCTGACCTGAACAAGGAGTTCAGGCATCAGCATGTGCAGGTACAGTAGATCCTCAACTTTCTGGTGTCAACGATTACATGAAGGATCCTTCTTTCTCACTACTTTCCAGAGTAGGTTTATCAAACTCTGATCCTGGAGGGCCACAGTGGCTGCAGGTTTTCATTCTAACCCTTTTCTTAATTAGTGACCTGTTTTTGCTGCTAATTCACTTCTTTTGAATTCATTTTAATGGACTTGCTCTTGAAGACTCAGACTCCTTAATTAGTTCTTTTTCCTTAATTAGCAGCCAAACAATAATGAGATACAAAATGAGCCAAAACAGGACCTGCAAACTGTGACCATCATACATTATCTGACAGTAAAGAAAGAAGAAGGTCTCAGCATTTTTTAACAGCACTCTTACAAAAGGAAAGACAAAAATTCACAATTTCAGAAATGTCTGCTATTACAAAATGAGAGCAGCAACAAGCCATAGAATTAAAGAACGGGTTTAATTAATGACGAGACTCAGCGCCTAATTAAGCAACTGGTTGGAGTGAAATGAGTTGGAGTTTGAGGCCCTGACTTAGTTGGTCTTCTGTTGGCTCACTCACTTCTCATTTCATTTCTGTTTGGGTGCCGTTTAAGGAAAGAAATGAAGCAATTCAGAGGAACGATGAAGAAATTCAGGGGAACAAATTAAAAAATCAGGTCAATTAAAATGAATTCAAAAGAAGTGAATTAGCAGCAAAAACAGATCACTAATTAAGAAAAGGGTCAGACTGAAAACCTGCAGCCACTGCGGCCCTCCAGGACTGGAGCTGAGGACCCCTGCCATGTAGAGCTCTTCATTTCCAGGGCGTTCGCCACTTGGGCTCCTGTCATGTCCAGCATGAATACGTTTTCATCGATGAAGCTTGATTTAATGTCACCAAATGAAGACGGTGTAGGAGGAACATTATGGGACAGCTTGCCTGCTCCTGGCCACTGTGGAGGTGACATCACAAAGTGTGCTGCCATTAGTGTGCACAGGGTCCTCCATCACCACGATGCACTTGGACCACACAACACAACCCGTCTTCTTATTGTCCTGGACAGCACGCACAATGTTCTCATTCCTCCCAGCTGAAATGTCTAACATCAGGAGACACGCTACTCAGATACATGAAAGTTTCCTTGCAGCAGACACCCAGTCTTCTCCGTGTTATACTGTACCTTCCGGCATATTCACCATTTCTGAATCCTATTCAAGATTTTTTTTTCCACTTGGAGTTGGAAGAAATTCTGTGGCCAAATAGGCATTGGGGGTTTACATTTAGATTATGTTGGAATAAAAATATTTACAGGTGTCTCCGCCGAAGGAGAAATGGATTTTTATTTTTTTTTCCTTTTTGTTTTTGTACACACTTCATATTTTGTTCATTTGAACATTGCAGAGTGGAAAGCAACCAATAGAAAATTAATTAATTGTATTTCTGGGATTTCTATTACTGTCTGTGCATGAAAGATGCCGCACTCATTGTGACAGCCGAGCGTTCCAGATTCTTCTGCAGTGCGTACGACACAGTTTGCTGCACTCATTCATTTAGTAGCCTAAGCGTCTCACATATTTTGATGCACGTGTTTGATTCGGAATGAACTTTTTGTGGTTTTGAAGTCACTGTTTCATTTTGCTTACAATATGTGAAAAGTTTCAAAATGTGTGTGAAGCTTCGAAAAACGTGCCAAGGCATTTGCAAAGCAGAGACACTGTTTCCAGAAATGTGTGCAAACAATTGCAAAAAACTACAAGAAAGAAAGAAAAATCATTAATAGAGACATTTTATTGTTCCATTGTAGCTTAAGACACAGATCCATGCTTTCAGGAACAACTTAAGTGCCAGCAAGTCTGTTGTGGTAAAGGAACTGTGGTTAATTCACTTGACAGGCCAAGATTAGGAAGGACACTCGCCTGACGATAGAAGGACCGGCAGTTGCCGATATTCATCAGAGCAAAAACCAAACCATGATGTCACCAAAAAAATGTCCTGCAAAGCTTATGGGCAGGTGCATGTTGAGGCACAGATCTGCAGCATGGAAGGCTACCAAGAGAGTGGCTGCCTTCATGGTCGTTAAATAGAAGATGTTAGGAACAAACATAACTCTTCCTAGAGCTGGCCACCTGGGCAAACTGAGTGATCAGGGACGAAGGTCTTGGTAAGAGGTGATCTGGCTGAGCTCCAGGGAACCTGTGTGCAGAAGGGAGAAACTTCCAGAAGGTCAACCATCACTACAACACTCCACCAATCTGGGCTTAAATACAGAGTAGCCATGGAGAAGTCTTCCTTAATAAAAGGTACATTGATGCCAGTTAGGAGTTTGCAAAAAGTCACCTTAAGGACTCACAGGACTGTGAGAAACAAGCTTCTGTGATCTGATGAAAGCACAATTAGCATCATGTCTGGAGGGAACCAGCTGCAGATTATCATTCCAATGGTGAAGCCTGTGGTGGTGGGGGCAGCACTGTGCTGTGGATGGGTTTTCTACAGCAGCAGGGACTGGCGAGAGTAGACCAGAGTTCAGGAAAAAATGAACAAAGCAAAGTACTGAGATATCCTCAATGGAAACCTGCCCTGGACCAAAGGTGTGCCTTCCAACAGGACAATGACCCCAAATGCAAAAAGACAGCACCGGCATGGCTCAGGGACAACTCTATGAGTGTCCTTGAGTTGCCCGGCCAGAGCCCAGACTTGAACCCAATCAGACATGTCTGGAAAGTCCTGAAAACATCCGTCCATCAGTGGTCTTCATCCAAATGGAAAGAACCTGAGAGGTTCTACAGAGAAGAAGGGCAGAAAATCGCCAAATCCAGCTGTCCAAAGCTTGTCACGTCAAGCAAGAAGACGACTCCACCACCGAAGTGCCGAGTAAAGAGTCTGAATACTTGTGTCAGTGTGATTTTTCATTAATAAATTTGCAAAAAATTCTGGTTTTGATTTGTCATTCTGGGCTACTAAAGAAAAACGAATTGAAATGATTTTTAGCACAAGGCTGCAACGTAACAGAATGTGTAATAAGTGAAAGGTTTTGTATACTTTCTGAATCCAGTGTCTGTATGACTGTCACATGTCCCTTTTCGGTGCTGTTCGTTCCATCATGTTTAGTTTCTGTTCACTTAGACACACTGGAGAAGGTGGCCTAATGGGGCTTTGAAGCTCATAAAGTGGACTCGGTGCCTTTGTTACTTTAGATTGGCCTGCGTCTAGTATTCAATCAAGTTAATTTCTTAAATTCTTTTTGCTCGTTTATATTTATAGAAAATAAGACTAGGAATGCAGAACCAGCTAAGTAGAGCCAGGCTACGGGGACAAACACATTAGCTTTCTGTCAGTACTTTGCAAATACAATCTGCCTATTGTCTATGGAGCACAGAACACTCCGAGCCATGAAGTGGATCATTTCAAAGTCCACATTCAAAAAGTCTTCTAAGAATCCATGTATTCCCAATACCACACGGGATACACGGAATTATAAAAAAAGCAAATCTGATGTATGAATATCAACACAACACACGAGAGAAAAAAAGGGAACACAGGGAGAAGTTGATTCTGTGGCAAGTTTTTTTTTAATTTTCATTGATTTTTCTTAAAATCTACAAATTTTTTTTTTGGAGATACATTCATTTTCAACATAAAAGACATCCACTTTAGCAAACTCCTTGACAAGCTTATGCAAAACCTTAATAAACAGGCACCTCATGAAGCATTACAGTGGTCTGCAGCGCGAGTGCTCAGCGCACCCGTGAACGAGAGCTGCTCGGCTTGAGCAATGTAAACAGTAGGCATTGTCACATTCACAGCACAGTTCATTTTCTTTTTACTTCCAGAGGAAAACAGGAGACTGGATTGGATATCCTTACAAGCAGGACACCAAACTGATAAAGAATTATGCAGCCTGTTTTCTGTTTTTCCCCAGAAGTGTTGAAGTCTGCTGAACATAACAAAAATCTTGGAAATGACAGGTTATTGAGCTCTGCAGCAGACAAAGTCAATTTAGTTCCCGGAATAGAATTCTTTTTTTAAACTTTTACTCAATTCAGAATTTTAAATACGTATATATTTATATATTAAGATGCACTCTAATGTACAATTCTTTGAAGATCTTTTTAAGGTTATTTTACTTTATTGCTACTCCACAGAATGCATTTGTCCCTTGCCAGTTTCATCAGTGGCTTTTTTAAAATAACAGGCAGCCCACCTCCTTCTTCTCTGTTTCACCTAAGAACTGTTGTCTTGCCTGAAGTACAGCTTCTTGATCCCCCCCAAGTACATTTATCTACAGTACCAGTTGGACTTGTTAGCACATAATGAATATTTATCACCATTCCATTTACCACCTACAATAGGGTAGGACATGCCATGACCCTGTACTGGAATAAAAAGATTCAGAAAATGGACAGTCTGGACTGATTGATGGATGGATAGGTAGATTAATTCCACATAATACACAATAGTCCAAAACAAAAAACCTGGGTGAGTACGTGTTCATCTTGACACCCAGATTTAGAAGCACACCCAGCATGACAACTTTAAAATATTGAATCTCACAGGAATAAAAAAAGACAATTCTTTAAAGAAGCAGAGGGAGTATGGCTCAATGTTCTCACACTGAAGCTGGGAAGTAATATAAACACATCTATACACACACTATGACCACCTTTCTAAAATTAAAGATGAATCACACATTCAATAAATAGTACAAGTTTAGGAATTACACATGATCATGAACTGGAATGCATTTCAATAACCCATAGGACAGACTTGATTGTGCAGGCACCAAGAACATACCTAAAATACACATTAATTAAAAAATTGATGAATGCTTATAAAATGTAACAAAATTTTATACATTATGAAAAAAAAATCCAAGTTTTTAAAGTTGAGCACAGGTTTGGACCCCCCTTTCAAACAATCTACCAGTGACAATTACATCATAATAACTAATCTGTAGCACATGCAGTTCTCATATTTTCATCTCCAGTGCTCATGCATTTTCTAAAGAAATAGCCCAGTTTTCCCGACTGCCCTCAACAAATCATTTTATTCTTTCTCAGCTCTATGGACATGCAGGCTGATGGGTATGAGAACTGTGGCTTGTGCTTGCTTTAAGATGGTAGCTCCTGCAGTAACCAGTGTGGCAGGCAAACTACACAAATAACAAAGAAAAAGGCAGCAAGATGACTTTGTTGGTGTTCTTTCAAAATAAATAAATAAATAAAAAAACAAAAAGCTCATAAAGCCCTGCACAGACTGATTAATTAGCCATGGTAGCATGATAGTTCCATCAACCAGTCCGTGTAATCACTGGTGTAGGAAAGGCATTCATTCAGCATTAATCGATTTATTCAAAATGACAATTAAAAAATGTGCAGGTCTTCAACAAAATCAATTTTCCATTGAAGGAGAAGGCTATGGTCATCAATTTTTATCATAACAGACACTTTAATGCACATAAACTCAATACATTTAATGAAGTGTAAAGCACTGAGAAATAAGAAATGCGTTCACTTCAGGTTACGGCCGCACTTAATCTGGAAGCAGAAAAGTTGAATGATGTACACTTCAGAAGTCTGCTAGGATGAAAAATGATGATGTCTGATCGTTTGGAGGATGTCTTATTTGTATTTTTCAGTGTACTTCAGACCCACTTTCTACAGGGTTGATCTCTGTCTACAGTACACAGGAGGACTAGATAATGGACTTGGCCCCAATGTCATCTTTGACAGTACAGGTTAAAAGGATCATTCTACGAAGAGCCAGTCCTTACCGTGATTCCAATGGACTTGATGGCAGATGATCCATTGGCTTCAGTAGTTTTAAGAGTCACAGTCAAGTGAAATTCTTAAGTCTTAAAAGGGAAAGGCTGCTTGTTTGCTTCTTTTCTTTGGTACAAATGTAAACTGACAACAGCTAAAATTAAAACGCAATGCATCATGAGGAATCAGAC
Source organism: Polypterus senegalus (assembly GCF_016835505.1). Lineage (NCBI taxonomy): Eukaryota > Metazoa > Chordata > Cladistia > Polypteriformes > Polypteridae > Polypterus > Polypterus senegalus. The sequence goes on along the minus strand of NC_053163.1, from coordinate 89,324,820 downwards.
GTGAAGAAGGACGGTCATTTACTGTACAATGGACCAGTTACCACATGTATAAAAATGAGGAAGGCCTTGAGCTTCACTTTACAGACGTGGTCGTTCTTAAGCAGCACTCCCAACTACATCACCGCAAGCGCGGATGTTAGCACGCAGACTGCTACTATTCATTTACTGCCTAATTTAAATGGTTCTCTGTCGGTTGAAGTACTATATCTTACGTATGCACAAAAGTAATGTATGTACTGTAAATTCATAATGACTCTGTGTTTGGTACAAGACAGATAATTTCGTATTGCTTATATTGCATAATTGACATCACATCTGCATCCATATACTGAATACAATGTTCTCTGAATGGGAGCCACGGCAGTTCTCTTTTGCTTATCCGGAGACTTTATAATTCACGAGAGTTAAATGCACACTATTACAATACACAGTCTGTCTTTACAATAGTACACCAAGACACTACGGTACATAATCGCTGGAGTTAGGAGGCACTTTTATGGCGCTTCTGTCCCTAGGTGCTGCACATAAGGGCTTTGGCAAGAATGATTTAAGAAAGCGATCTAGTCAATGATCAAGTGATGTGAAGTGCATGTCATTTCTCCTTTCACATTTATTGTTTGAAGTATGCCTCACCTTTCCTGCCCTCCCCCTACACACCATTTCATTCTGTAAATGTGATCCAAAAAGTTCATTTTTCATCTCACAATAGGGCAGAAAATACTAAGCTTGTCTTTGAAAGATATTAATCCCTTCTTGTATTGTGCAGCACAATGCCGGCACTTAGGAAACAGTACCTGAAAATGTGGGTGAGACCAACTATCTGACGTGAAACTTCTCATTTACAGTAGGAGAAAAAAGAATACAAGGACAAAAAAGACAGCATCTACAAAAATGGACGCACATGTTATGTGAACAGAAGCAAAGAGAAAAAAAAGAAATCCGCATTTAAAAACAGAGCTTCTGTACTCATAGGCATTTATAAAAGGTAACTAATAAAATGATAAAAAATCATCCTAAGAAATGAGGATAGGTTAAAAGCAACACTGACAGGAATGATATTGAGAAATATAAATCCAATATTTATCTAACTACATTTTGTTATAGGAAAACTTTCTCTTGTGAATACAGTGCACATATTTACGGCACAATTTGCTAAAATGCCTGCAGTGCTTATGCTATTGAAATTAAAGCTAGATGGGCAAAGATTCAGTCACTTTAAACAAAGGGTGAGAAATGTAAAAACATCAGTGAATGCCTCTTTGACATGTTAACACAAAAGTTAAGGAGTAAAACAAGCGTTCTCTGCCTAGTCATTAGCAAACACTGCAAATCTACTCACCAGTGAAGAAAAACTTGACCTGTATGTAAAGATAAGTGCTGCACAGCTTCTGTCAGATAGTAACACAATTAAACCAACCATTAGACTGAAGTTATGCTCCATGAAACAATGCTGATCAATAGAAACGACTGGCAAATTCACTAATCAGATCTGTGCAGCTCATTTACGGCCATATGGCACAGAGGTCACACGGACAGAGAGGTTTCGGGAAACGGAGAATGCAATTTAAACTTCGTTTTAGAGGACAAAGATATAAGTTGCTGTGGAAGTACTGGGCATCTACAAGGGATTTCTTCTTTACATCTTTGACACCAAACTTTAAAATATAACTTACAAATTAAAGAACCTTAAATTATTTACAGCATTGGGGCACTTTTTTCTTTTGTACTTTGCCACACTTTCAAATCAGTAAAAAGATTCATACAAAAATGTCTTCTTACCCACCCTGCTTGAGGCTAAAGCAGAACATTAAATCTGCTGGGTTTCCAGCCATGCAGATCCTGGGCGTAAGTCTTAGCAGAGCATGTAACAACAGCCATACAACAGACAGTTAGAGAAAACAATTGTCTGTCATTTTGTAACAAAGATACCGAAACCTCCAACTTCAAAAAAGCAGTCAGTGAGTTTTTCAGGATTTGTTAAAAAAAAAAAAGAATAAACAGTGACTACACAGTGTTTTCACAGCTATACCTACAGGCAACCATTGGGAAAAAAAAATAGTGGTCAGTTGCTGACATTGCCAGTAAGGCAGAAACAGGAGCAGAAAAGTAACAGTTGGAACAAAATTTACTGGTCGTATTACTGCTCCTCTCATTAAAGCAGCTATCACGATCTGTTCAGTGACGGCCCACTGCTGTTGAAGTGGAGTATCGCTGAGAATGTTGCATTGCTTCAGTACTGACGTATCATGTTGCTACTGCTGGGGTCACAGTACCCATGAACTGTGCTTGGATGATGACTTGCAGATGTGGGCATTCAGCCCTGGTCTTTGAGGCTCTTGTAGGACAGCACTGAAACACTGCAGATCTGTGAAGATGAAACACAGTGCATCACAGTTGGCACCAGGGCATCAACATAATCACACAAAACATACATAAAGTACATATGGGTACTGTCAGTCACTAACCCCGCAATTCAGCCAAGAAAAAAAAATTAAAGAGTACCAATACGTTCCATGCAAAAGTAAACAAAAAACTATACCTTCTTAAACTGGCAGAAGTGGTAAACCTGGGCAATGTGCAAGCAAACTGAAACCATCTATAGTCTTAAATGTTCCTGAATATTGAGAAAACAACTCAAAAGTTGTGTGCTCAAGAAACATTTTTGCCACTGAAGAATTCTATTATGCTGTGGTATTAAACATAAACTAATAAAAAACAGACATACTGATTATTTTGGACCCCAACTGCTGCCTCACATATTCAGGAAACTGTTGAGAGTAGGTGTGTGTGTGTGTGTGTGTGTGTGTGTGTCTCCAACTGTGTTTGAATGTGCTCTGTGTTGGATGGGCTTACTGTGGTTTTCACCTTGTGCCTGATGATTCTGGGAATCATCTGAATCATCTGAAGCTCACGTCTACTGCAGTTGGGTTAAGCAGCTTCAGTAAATGGAAGGACAGATGGATGGAGTCGTATTTCAAAACTGGGACACGCAGGCCTTTGCTGGGATGGATGCTCATGACTTACTTTTATTACTGTCCTCATTTGAAAATGAACTTTTAGTATAAAGAGAACCTCTCCTTGGAAAATAATGCTCTGCATTTTCATCTGCCACTTAAAAGGGATTTCTCTGGGGGGCACCCTTGCATGTTTTCATTTTATCTTGTGTAATGGCGACTGAAACATTGGCTAAACACCATTTCCACTGTAGTTTTAAAAATGAGGAGAAGAAGAAAAGCTTAAAGAGCAACAGGCTTAAATCTGGAACTTACAGTGCATCCGGAAAGTATTCACAGCACATCACTTTTTCCACATTTTGTTATGTTACAGCCTTATTCCAAAATGGATTTAATTCATTTTTTTCCTCAGAATTCTACACACAACACCCCATAATGACAACGTGAAAAAGTTTACTTGAGGTTTTTGCAAATTTATTAAAAATGAAAAAACTGAGAAATCACATGTACATAAGTATTCACAGCCTTTACTCAATACTTTGTTGATGCACCTTTGGCAGCAATTATAGCCTCAAGTCTTTTTGAATATGATGCCACAAGCTTGGCACACCTATCCTTGGCCAGTTTCACCCATTCCTCTTTGCAGCACCTCTAAAGCTCCATCAGGTTGGATGGGAAGCGTCAGTGCACAGCCATTTTAAGATCTCTCCAGAGATGTTCAATCGGATTCAAGTCTGGGCCACTCAAGGACATTAACAGAGTTGTCCTGAAACCACTCCTTTGATATCTTGGCTGTTTGCTTAGCGTCGTTGTCCTGCTAAAAGATGAACCGTCGCCCCAGTCTGAAGTCAAGAGCGCTCTGGAGCAGGTTTTCATTCAGGATGTCTCTGTACATTGCTGTAGTCATCTTTCCCTTTATCCTGACTAGTCTCCCAGTTCCTGCCACTGAAAAACATCCCCACAGCGTGATGCTGCCACCACCATGCTTCACTGTAGGGATGTTATTGGCCTGATGATGAGCGGTGCCTGGTTTCCTCCAAACGTGACACCTGGCATTCACACCAAAGAGTTCAATCTTTGTCTCATCAGACCAGAGAATTTTGTTTCTCATGGTCTGAGAGTCCTTCAGGTGCCTTTTGGCAAACTCCAGGTGGGCTGCCATGTGCCTTTTACTAAGGAGTGGCTTCCGTCTGGCCACTCTACTATACAGGCCTGATTGGTGGATTGCTGCAGAGATGGTTGTCCTTCTAGAAGGTTCTCCTCTGTCCACAGAGGACCTCTGGAGCTCTGACAGAGTGACCATCGGGCTCTTGGTCACCTCCCTGACTAAGGCCTTTCTCCCCCGATTGCTGTTTAGATGGCCAGTTCTAGGAAGAGTCCTGGTGGTTTCGAACTTCTTCCACTTACAGATGATGGAGGCTACTGTGCTCATTGGGACCTTCAAAGCAGCAGAAATTTTTCTGTAACCTTCCCCAGATTTGTGCCTCGAGACAATCCTGTCTCGGAGGTCTACAGACAATTCCTTTGACTTCATGCTTGGTTTGTGCTCTGACATGAACTGTCAACTGTGGGACCTTATATAGACAGGTGTGTGCCTTTCCAAATCATGTCCAATCAGCTGAATTTACCACAGGTGGACTCCAATTAAGCTGCAGAAACATCTCAAGGATGATCAGGGGAAACAGGATGCACCTGAGCTCAATTTTGAGCTTCATGGCAAAGGCTGTGAATACAGTACTTATGTACATGGGATTTCTCAGTTTTTTATTTTTAATAAATTTGCAAAAATCTGAAGTAAACTTTTTTCACGTTGTCATTATGGGGTGTTGTGTGTAGAATTCTGAGGAAAAAAATGAATTTAACCCATTTTGGCATAAGGCTGTAACATAACAAAATGTGGAAAAAGTGATGCGCTGTGAATACTTTCCAGATGCACTGTATGTGAAAAAAGGGAGATGCCACAGGGCTGCTGCAGGAAGATGACATTTCAGTGTGCAGAGAAAGGAAGTCCTCAAGAGTGACAATACTTTATCAACTAAAATGGCCATGTCCCATTGCAATAGTGTCTGGGGCGCTAGATAATGTCTTAGCTGATTTGTTTAATTATGGTCTGGCATAACGATGTTCATATACTCTTTAAAGAATCTGTACATTCTGTTCAACAACATCCTACACACAAGCCAATATAAATGAGGTACTGATTTTGTTAACACTTACTCCAGTTCATCTACATCCACATACAGTTATGGGAACTTTAAACTTCTTCAAATGACCAGTGATTCTAAATGTATGTGATGTCAACCAGATGTGAAATGTCCTGCAATGGCCTATAATTCCATCTAAGTTTTTCTACCTTCTTTATACTGGGGCAGGATCTGGATTTATCTAAAAGAAATGAGGCCAAAATGATGTGCAGAAAAAGAACAGATGGTTGTATTTGAAATTATATTAAACATATACATACCTGCATGCACTTCTGGCCCCAAATTATTGTTTACAAATTCAAACAAGCGTGACAAGTGCTTTGGATCCAACTCTGCCAGTTTAACAATGTTATCAAAGCCAAACAGTATGATTTAAAGATGAAGAAAAGTACGGTCAGACTACACCAACCACATTCCACATACACAAAGACACCTTTAGGAGCATGCAAATGGCATGCAGTCAACACTCGGCTGAAAGGTGTAATAATAAAGTCATGCACTTCTTCATTTAAGGCTTCAGGCACATTAAAGCTCGATATTGCTGATGCATTTCCACATTAGACACAAAGAGATTTACTTCTGATACATTTTGGGAGAAGAATTAAAAAAAAAAAGCTAAATTAAATAGAAAAACCATGCAGGGCTATAAATGTCTGGATTTTATCTGAACTTGTTTTTGCTGTAACATTTCTAGCAATCAGACTAGAAAAATGAGCAGTTAATCAGAAGAGCTCCCAGGCCAATCAGAGAAATTTGTGAAAATGATCTTACCTGGATTAAAACAAAACAAAATCAGTTATAATTTGATATTTAAATTAGAAACCAGAAGAATGTAGGATGATTACACCTAAGATGAAAGATCTGTATTTTAAACTACATATCTTTAAGCTATTTGTGCAGTTCCATTTTAGTTTATTTTATGCAGATTGTAATTCTGAACCCAGCAGCAGCCTAGATGCTGGCTCAGTGGTTCAACCAGAATAAGGCCGGGGAGCTCAGCCTCTGAAGGTGGCAGCAACTGCAGATTTCTTCTGCGATGATTTTACTTAATAACAAATAACTCATTTTTTGCTTAAATAACCTTATTTTTATTTAAGCACACTGACATTATTTTCTAGTATTTGACACTTCAGAAGTGAATTCAGTCAACTTTTGCCCATCTTTAAAGATTACTTTTTAATGGCATAAGACCCACCTGCTGGTTCAATCTACTGCTTGAACTTGATTACTGGAAACACTTCCATTTTAAAAGGCTTGAATTACAGGTGGTCCACAATCCCTTCAAAAGATATTCTAAATATGGAGTGGTTTCAGATGACTTTAAGCAACACCTTTTTCATGGCTCGTCACAGTATAAAATTAACCTTTTTAACCTTGATATTGAAGTCTGATCATATGTGTATTTGTAATAATTTTCACTTTTTTATAATTAGTTTTCTTTTTTAACAGCATTTCATTTTCTTATATTTTCCAGTTAATATACTATTTGTGAACAATATAGACTACACAGGATGTATACCGTTATTTACATACATCTACAGTTGTGGCCAAAAGCTTTGAAAATGACACAAGTATTGGTTATAACAAAGTCTGCTGCTTCACTGTTTTTAGATCTTTTTGTCAGATGTTTCTATGGTATACCGTAGTAGAATTACAAACATTTTATAAGTTTCAAAGGTTTTTATTGACAATTACATAAAGTTTATGCAAAGAGTCAATATTTGCAGTGTTGATCCTTCTTTTCCAAGACCTCTGCAATTCGCTCTGGCATGCTGTCAGTCAACTTCTGGGCCAAATCCTGACTGATGACAGCCCAATCTTGCATAATCAATGCTTGGAGTTTGTCAGGATTTGTGGGTTTTTGTTTGTCTACCCGCCTCTTGAAGATTGACCACAAGTTCTCAATGGGATTAAGGTCTGGGGAGATTCCTGGCCATGGACCCAAAATTTAGATGTTTTGTTCCCTGAGCCACTCAGTTCTCACTTTTGCCTTATGGCACGGTGCTCCATCATGCTGGAAAAGGCATTGTTCGTCACCAAACTGTTCTTGGATAGTATTGAGAAGTTGCTCTTGGAGGATGTTTTAGTACCATTTCATTATTCATGGCTATGATTAGGCAAAATTGTGAGTGAGCCCACTCCCTTGGCTGAGAAGCAACCCCCCGCATGAATGGTCTGAGGATGCTTTACTGTTGGCATGACACAAGACTGATGATAGCGCTCATCTTTTCTTCTCTGGACAATCTTTTTTCTGGAGGCCCCAAAAAATCGGAAAGAGGATTCAGAGAAAATGACTTTACTCCAGTCCTCAGCAGTCCAATTCCTGCACCTTTTGCAGAATATCAGTCTGTCCCTGATGTTTTTCTTGGAGAGAAGTGGCTTATTTACTGCCCTTCTTGACACCAGGACATCCTCCAAAAGTCTTTGCCTCACTGTGTGTGCAGATGCACTCACACCTGCCTACTGTTGTTCCTGAGCAAGCTCTTCACTGGTGGTGCCCCGATCCCGCAGCTGAATCAACTTTAGGAGACGGTCCTAGTGCTTGCTGGACTGTCTTGGGTGCCCTGAAGCCTTCTTCACAATAATTGAACCTCTCTATTCTAACTCAATCAGCATGAGAGAGTGATCTCCAGCCCAGTCCTCATCAACACTCTCACCTATGTTAACAAGAGGATCACAGAAATGATGTCAGCAGGTCCTTTTGTGACAGGGCTGAGATGCAGTGGAAATGTTTTTTATTGGGATTAAGTTCATTTTCATAGCAAAGAGGGACTTTGCAATTAATTGCAATTCATCTGATCACTCTTTATAACAATCTGGAGTATATGCAAATTGCCATCATAAAAACTTTGTGAAAATTAATATTTGTGTCATTTCTCTTTTGGCCATGACTGTATAGCTCTAAACTGTAATCAGCACCTAGGTTTAAGTTATAGTTATTAAACTTTTGCTAATAATAATGCTGATCTGCCCAAAACTCACTGTTGGGCATCATGTGAATTTCTCTAGTGTACTGTATTGAAGGATCAACACAAGCTAGGCTAGAAAAAATGCAATTTAATTTCTTATTCTACATTTGTGGTTTTTAAACTTGTTTGAACGTTGTTATTTTTGATCAGTCTAATTGCGTAACCACTTGCATAATAACACTACTCTGAGTTGCTTCGGGCTTGTTTGCCTCTGCACATTAGTTCAGTCATCCTCTTAGCAAAAAGTCCACTGTAATTAATGTTAGTAAGTATAAATATGCAATCTGAAATAATAATAGTGTAGCTGCAAATGGAAGTGGTTTTCTGTACTGATGATATGTAAATCGTTCCTAGTGTTATGATGTAACAGGCTGAGATTATTGCTATTAATTTACAAAAAAAGAGCATTGCTTAATGAGCTAAATACAGCGATTAAAAGGTGTTTATTCTCACATACTTAATAACTTCAAATTGTCACTGCTCTTACTCAACCTCTAATTACTTTCTTCCACAGAATAAGGAGACAAGGAGGACAAGATAAAGAACTGGGGACCTCCATTACAACCATGTTTAATGTTCACCACCAAAAGTGTAGCAAAAAGATAAACAAGATTTAAAAAATGAGTGTGGACCATCACAGTCTGTACATCATTTTCAAGTAATGGAAAAGAAGCACTTTCTATTATATGAAAATGAGGATCAGTCTTTGGTCCTCTTAAATACTAAACTAGGTGAAATGGACAGAACGTTCATGGCTGAGGAGGAAACTACTTGACTGTTCACCATCTTCCAGCCTACAGGAAAGGGAGTCAACACCCACATTACCCTACTTTCCAATACTGTTGTCCTTATCTCCAAAGAGCCCTGCACACATTCCCAAGGTACACCTGTGTGACAAAGGGAATACTTTTATGTGTAGGAATACAGAAATATTTATACTCTGAAAATTTCTGTTATTTCTGACAACTTATTATATATATCTCAGTTTTCAAAGCTTTCAAAATCTTTTATTGGGGTTCAAGTCTAGACATTATTTTTAGTTCACTCAAGACTACTTCTTTTCTAGACTTCACAATGTTGCTATGACTAATTCAAGCAGCTTCTCTGTTAAACATGAATTTTCTGCCCAGTCCAGGGTCTTTTGAGCAATAAAACAGTTTTCTATAATTTGCTCTGTTCACTGTTTCCTGTACCTCTTCTCACACTCCATTCCTGGCCACTGAAAAGCTAACTCCCTAATGTGATAGTCCCTTTACCATAAATTAATGTGTTGGATGCGTGGTTTGACAGACTGTATTTGGCTTGTGTCAGGTGCAATTGTAGATTTTGTTAAGGCCAGAGAGTTCCACTATTGTTCCACCAGATGAGATAAATGTCATAAAATCTCTTGCAGGCACTGAATGTGCTATGGTTTTGTTGTTTTTGTAAAGAGGCATTTGTTTGGCCACATTTTGTCAGATCTAATTAAGACCTTTAAAGGTCAGCAGAGATAACTGACCTCTGTACACAATATCTAATCTTAGCTGGTGTTGATCTGTCAGGATGAGAATTTTGCTGGATGTTACTATAGAATATTGTGAAAAACAACAGACAGGAGTCTTTTGAATAATATCATAGTAAATCAATCAATCCTCATAAATATATATATATATATATATATATATATATATATATATATATATATACATTCTCTTGTATGCATACATTCTGCCACCCATTCTTAAAAATTCAAGTGAATAGTAAATCAAAATGATAAGTCAGACATGGCTTAAATGGGAGTGATCAATCTGTTAGTGACTGCCATTACTATTTTTGTAGCTAGTGTTGCAGGGTTAGACTTTGGCTCCCCAACAGCCAGAACTGTATTAAATGAGCTTGAAAATAAATGGTTGAACAGGAAATTTCTAAAAATCGTATGAACTACTGTAATCATAGAGACTGATATATCCACTGAAATGACAGCAGGTTTTTACAATACAGAAAAACAAATGGACCTGATGTCAATTACAGGTGTCATGAGCATTGATCAAATTTAGATTGAGCTTGTAATATTATGATATGGTTCAAAACAAGGTGGGTTAAATATTTACTGAGGTCACTTCTGATCACAAATTAGTTAACTACAATGTTGCATTATATTTTCACTTAATTTTCTGATACTGTTTACTAAAAAAAAACAGAAAGACCTGCAGCCACCACAGCCCTCTAAGACCAAATTCCCCCATTGCTGATTTTGACTGCGTCTCTTTAAAGAAGGAACTGCTGGTGGAGAGTGAGGGCTTTGATTGGTAGACTGAAAGCATTGGGCCCAACACCAGCTATGGCCAGTACCTGTTTAAACCACAGTATTGGACTCATCTGAAAATGTTCTCAAGAGCAGGGGTCTGTCTGGAGATCGGGATGACTGGGGATCCCTTCCCCGCAGATGAGCAGGATTCTTCTGGAAATGTGAGGCAAGAAATACTTAAAAGTACAGAAACACAAAAGGTCTGCAAATGCTGAGATCTTTCAAATCAAAACCTAGAGATATGATACAGAACATTCCACTTGTTAGTCCTCCAGAAACAAAAGAGAAGCTTAGACCTTTCATGTGTAATATGTGTAACTTTCACAAATTTAAAGATATCTGTTTGTTTTACATTTGTCAAAAACATTCTGTATGAGTAACTTTTACAACAGATAATCATTCTGCATCTGAACTGTGCTGGGAAATACATGTGTCAACGCTTTGCTAATCATTTTGTGTGCAAATTACCAACAGATTTAGCAGAACAGGATTAAAATCACAAACCTACTACAATAGGAAACAGAGAAAAACTTTGATAACAGCAATCACTTATTAGCCATAAAGCACTGTCTTCCAAGGAAAATATTACTAAATATTTACATTATTATGTATTTGGTTTAGAAACAGAAGCACATCAACACAGTGACAACTTTTCTTGGGAGTCCTCATATCTACATGATAGCAGTTAGCTTCTCAGGAATACTATCAGCTGTTATGTCTTGCTAAAACATGTTTGTCTATATTAAAATCAATTTGATCGGTCACTTTTCGTGTTTATAGTACCATGTAATTATGATATAATTCTCAGTTTTTAGAAAGTTCAAAAGTCAGTTGAGTGTGCAAACTTAAAGGTTGTGGTTAGCTGAGTTGTGAGCTCTTGCATTACTTTGTTAAAATGTCTTTCTCTGTGGCTGGGTGTAGTACTGCTAGGTGAAATGTGGTGCACTGTTTCAACATAACTCACTTTCTGATAAAAGGCTTTGATGTGAACTACGTGGACTGGTCATTACAGTTTTTTCTTGCTAACGATGCCGATATGGTAGATTCCTTCAGTCTGACATTGTAAGTGGCATTCTTGCTTTCTGTGTGATAATGCATTGTAGACGAGCAGCACAGTATTATACTGAGACTTTGTCACACTTTCACTCAAATGGTCGCAGTCCAAGCTTTATTCAGCATAAGCCCTTTTAAGTGAAGGATTCTATTTTGCTTATAGATATAATACTATTGGACTTATAGTTTAACTACTGTCCCCGTGAAAATGTTTAAATTGGAAAAGGTTTGAAGTGAAAAGGCCATTCAGCTCAATAAAGCTTTTCAAGCCCATCCATCAAATTCCCCCAAAATAACATCAAGTTGTGAGCCTGTTGTTTCAAAAGCTTTTCCCAGTGTTGTAATATTAATGGACAACAATTGTAAAGTAAGTGTGTACCAAGCACTGCAATGCATCAATCAATTAATAATTCCTAATGCAAAATAATTTTATAATCAATATAATAGTTTGGTTAACAGTTTTAAAGTGTGTTCCTCACACAACTGTAAATTAACATCCTTAGTTAAACAACATAAAGTCAGAATTTCAAATCTTTTAAACCCTTTTTGAAGATACTTTTATTTTTATTTATCTAATTTTTGTAAGAAAATAGATATGGCATCACAGGAGACGTATAACCTTAATTAAAGTACAGTCTGGTCTTAGATATACAGGAAGAATTCAGCTGTTCTCCCTTTAAAAAAGCTTTGGGTTGAAATAGAATAAGAACTATGACAGTATAAATCCTCCACACTGGAAAAAAAGCAAGTGCAGTGTATATGGGATAAAAGCTGCAAAGAAAAGCTTAATCCAGCTGTATGCAACTCAAAGGAAGAGGAAATATGAAAAGCAGCCACTAAGGACAAAAGGTAAAAAGAGAATTCTCAGTATTTCCCTCACCTTGGTGTGACCGCTCACAAAAACAGTCAGCCAAACAAAAATATTCACAGAAAAAAAAAAAAATTACCATTTAACAAGTTTAACCATATGTATTAACTGATGAGCTAGTAAGACATAAAGATGTCTGTAAAACAAGAATCAACTATAAAAATGAAAAGGTTAATTAAGTTGTAAGTAAAACATATGCAGCTTGTAGATTACACGAAATACTTAGGATAATATGGGCCCAAATATGCAACCCATCACATAAAAAGTAGTTTAAGGCAAGTATAATTCCTGTGGATGTACATTGTACTTTGAAACGAATGTCAAAAACAGGAAGTTAGCTAAATTCAACTTTATAAATTATGAATTAGAGACCAGAAAAAAAAAACATTTTTAACATTTTCATTAACAGCAAGCTCTGGAGATGGTAGGGAATAGGGATAAAGTGGACAGTAAAATATTTTCATACTGGATTTCAAGAGGCAAGCCTCATAATCACAGCCAAGCAGCAAAGGAAAAGTTAAGAGCTGCAGGCTATGATTGGTCAGGAAATGTTGCTTTGAAAATAACCATTGACTTTCATTTTCCCTCTTAGACTTTTCCTCAGGGTGAAGACACACTGCACACAAGAGATAACCTGACCCCTAAAGTTGGGGAGGTCATGCAGGTAAGAATATAAACAATCCAGACATTATCTTGAAAAAGGTCGTGCAGCATTAGCAAACATGCTTGGAAACTGGTTTATCTCAGAAGTGCAGACAAAAGATATGCTACTGTATTGCTTTCAGAAAACTGCCCAAATGTTTAAAAGAAACCCAATTTTAGACAGGAAAAATCTTGTTAAAATAAGTTTCAATGCCCGTTTTGTGATTAAAAACACATCCAAAGATGCTGTATTTTCTGCAGCAGCCAACCATAACAATGTAAGTAGCAGAAAAAACTGACAGCAAAAAAGTAGCAAACGACCTTTTTTATTCTTAAATGTGTGAATGAATGTAGTAGGAATTTTCTGATGAAAGACTAAATGTTGGAGTGACCTTTTAGAAGGGAAGGCAGGATAGCAAGCAAGCAAGCAAAGAAGCAAGCAAGCAAGCAAGCAAGCAAACCACCTCATTCACTCCAAGAAAAGCTGTGGCGACTGGAGGTCTGAGACAACATGAAGATAGTGGAGGTCCCAGAATGAGGAAGTCGCCGCTTGATCTACAGAACAAGTAAACAAAAGAGAGAAAAGATGAAAACTAAGGAGGAGAGAGAGCGAGAGATAGAAAGAAAGAAAAAGAAAAAGAGCACCCGGAACACTATTAGAAATCACAACAAGGAAGCACTGCAACGGACATAAATTCTTTGCACAGAGGGCACTTGGTGTCATTTTATTCTGTGTTGGACGTGAGTAATATTGAGAAAAAAAAATGTTAGTCAAACGTTTCACATAACCCAATGTTCATAGTGTGTCTTCATATTCTTAAAACTTATTATGACTTTATACAGATAAACTTTTTCAAATCACAATTTTTAAAATCCTACAAATAAATAAATTAGGCCATACAGATTTAGTAAAAAAAAAAAAAATGTAGGAGCAGCACTTTTCTACTACCACTATTTTTTAAATATTTTCAGAAATTGGCTGAATGTACTAAAATATTATATATATCCATTTTTCCAAACCTTCTAATCCTGAACAGGGTCGTGGGGAAGCTCAAGCCTATCCTAAAAGGCTTTGGCACAAATCAGGAAGACCCTAGGACAGGGTGAACACACTCACGCACACGGGCCAATTCAGGAACACCAATGCACCTAACCTGCATGTCTTTGTACCCTGGGAGGAAACCGCGGCACCTGGAGGAAACCCATGCAAACACTATTTATATGTTATTTTATTACAATAGTAGGAATCTCCCACAATTACTAAATTATTCTAGTGAGTGTTGTTATTATATATAGCTAAGCGGGGTATAATGCTGTAATTTATAAAGATGTGTCTATATGAAAAAAATGTTGCCCAGTTAAGAGTATACCATTTTTTGTGCTCTAGTTTATGTCAATATGTTAGTCAATCAATAGCTGAACAATAAACCATACCATCAATATAAGGTTCTACATCCGAAGTGTTAGCATACCTACTCTTGTGTTACATTTTTTGATTTGATTTTGAAATAAAATCAGTTTTACTTCTAAAGTGTGCATTAAAAGCTAAATCACCACTTTACTGGCTTTCATCTGGTCTCTTCATCAGTTAGTACAGGGTTCAGTGCCACTGAAAGATGCTGGTACCAGTGTTGACCATACCATTATATTGTGAATTTGGTGAGATATTATGGATGAAAAGTCAATTTGAGGGCTTGGTTGTTGAACAGTATTCCACTTAAGATAGTGCCATTTTTTGTTTTTTTCATGAATCCTCTCTTTGTGTATTCATTACAAGCTGTACAATTGTGTCTGTGGATTTTCTGCTGATACATCCTAAAAGATGAAGATTTTATGTATGGGCAACTCTAAAACACCCACAATGAGTAAGTGTGCCCAATGATGAACTGACACCTCATCCAGGGTTGGCTCCTACCTTGCATCCTGAGTTGCAAGAACAGGTTAAAACTCTCCTTGATCTCATATTATAAATGGCATGCAAAAAAATGAAAACATATACGCATTCAAGAAGAAAGACAGGATTTCATACTATTTAGATGCTTTTACAGTTTGCATGTCCTCTGGGAACAAGCTCACACAAACTCTTAAGTGATTACTTTATAACATCTTTCACTAATAAACTGTACTATTAAGATATGATGTGGGGGTGCTCATATATATATATATACTTACACAAATATTTTAAAAAGAATTATATTGATTAATTAAATATAAATCCTAAGATTTCTTTTCAACTTAATGTGGATTTACCATCTCTATTATTGATGCAGAACAGAAATGTTTTAATACTTGAACACATCATTAGGTTATTTCAATATATACCGCTGTGTTGTATTGTACCAAGTGACAGAAATAGGAAAGGCTCTAGGCAGAAAGGTGGGACTGCATTTGGAATTTAAGTTTAGTGATGTTCACAGAGAAAAAGAAGTATCACTAACCTCTCCACAGATATTGTTACATTATAGTTCCCGTATATTTTTTTCTATTTCATACTAATTAATCTGTCTTCAACACCTTCCAGTCAGCTCAGGGATATGGTGTCCTGGATAATGGATTATCTGTTGGGCAGACTATAGTTTGTGACCCTCAATGAACGTGACTCTGATATGTATGTGAGCAACACTGCAGCACCACAAAGAACGCAAACAGTCCTGTCTCCTTTTCTCTTCACTCTCTATACCTCAGACTATAAGGATAACACCAGGTCATGTCATCTGCAGAAATTCTGATGATTATGCACTTATGGGGTATATTCACAAAGGGGACTGGGACAGAGTATAGGAGCCAGGTTGAGAACTTTGTTTCTTGGTGCAGATGGAATTGTCTGCAACTGAACACCAGTAAAACCAAGGAACTAGTTATTGACTTTCAACACACCAAAAACCCTCTAGTTACGGTCACTGTTCAAGGAGATAATGTGAAGGTGGTGCACTGCTACAAGTACTTGGATGTTCACATCAATGAGAAGCTGAACTGGCCTGGTAATACACATCGACTATATAAGATAGGGCAGAGCAGACTATTTTTTCCTAGGAGACTGCACTCCTTTAATATTGCTAGAGACATTCTTTGTACATTTTATATCCCTGTGATTGGCAGTGCAATTTTCTGTGTAGCAGAGTGCTCAGCTTGTAACATCACTTCAAGAGAGGCCCACCAAATTAACAAGTTAATTAAAAGGGCAGGCTCGGTTATGGGGTGCACTCTGGACCACCTGCAGTTAGTAGAAAAGAATGAATGAAAATAAAGCTGAATGCCATTATTAACAATGCTGCACATCCTCATCTCTAACACAGTAAGACTGAGGACTTTCAGCCAACAAATTATTCAGCACTCAAGAAACTCTACTGAGGCTCCTGTATACCCAAGGCAATACGCCCGCATAAACCCTCACTCTGAATGTTCTTCTTATCTTTAGAAATTTTCTTTCTTTTGAGGTTTATTTCCTTTCAATCATTCTGATGTGTATTTGAAAGGGTGTTTGTTCTTTGTTATAATACAATAATATTTATTTACTGAGCTTTTTTAAAAAGTCAAATTTCCCCCAGAGAACAAATATAGTGCTATCTATAGCACTATAATTAAGCTGATGTAGCACAACCTATAGCACTGTAATCTGAGACAGTGGATACAGTACAGTAAGTGTTATGGATATTATGTAACATAATTTAAATTGCCAAAGGAAAGTCAGTTGAACTACTGTATGGTCTCATTATAATTGTTAGTTCTGTGGCTTCCTCAAACAATATAGATATTTTATTCAAAGGTCTAAAATGCAATAGTACTCTTTCCCAGGTTGTTGTAGAGAATATACCATAACTCAGTATTAGCCTGGGATCAGAAGAGTGGTCTCTGATTAAGGTAAACAGGATGACAACTATAGAAAGAGGCTCACAAAGGAATAAGCAGGGCATGTCACTTTATCTAAAAAGGTAAAGTAATGGTGCGCTACGTCAGCAAGAAGAAGAAAACATAATCTGCATGAAAGTAATTAACTTTTGTTTTATTGGAAGCACAAAAGTGAACAATACAGAGTAGGGGATGTAAAACTTCTAGCTGGAAGAGAAACAAACTCCAAATACTTACATGGTGGCGATCAGGACCCTGTGGCTGCCGAATGACCCCAATCACAATGTCTGGAAGCAGACTGACCACAATGAGGAGAATGATAATCAGCCAGGCAGACACAGAACTCAGCATGTTAGCAAAGACAAAATAGAGACGCTGCTGCTTCAATGAAGGCCTGGAACAGATAAACAATATTAGAAAAGATAAAATGAGTTTGTTGCAACATATGCATATGCACTTGCACAGAACCAGAGCTCACATCTCATCTCTTAAGATACTTCAACTGGAAAAAAAAAAATCACAATAACATCTACCAACATTGATTTTGTTAAGCAGAACCAAAACTGCAGTATGTGTGGCACAGAGATTAATGTTACTGCCTCACTGCTCCAGGATCCTGAGATAAAATCCAACAATGTTATGAAAATGTACATACTCCTTCCTGATATCATCTAATTTTGTACATATTTGTTGTATGAATGGCTTCAGATCTTTAGACAAAATTCAATACTAGATAAAGGGAAGCCTGAGGTGGGCTGGCACCCAGCCCGGGGTTTGTTTCCTGCCTTGTGCACTGTGTTGGCTGGGATTGGCTCCAGCAGACCCCCGTGACCCTGTAGTTAGGATATAGCAGGTTGGATAATGGATGGATGGATGTATAAAGGGAAGCAGAGTAAACACATGACACCATTTCTAAATTTCTTCTTAATACAAAGTATATTTATGTAATAAAGTTACCCAACACCTGTATTGCCCCTATGAAAATGTAATTACCACCTTAGTTACTCACTCAGATAGTTGACCAAATGTAGTTGATAATTAGAGATGGATAACTGAACATGGCCAATCCTGTTGAATCTAGTCCTCACCACATACAGTACTGACCCTTACCATGATAGTGAAGTAGTCACAACAAGGTTTCTAGTAGAATGCTATGCCTCAATCAAATGAAATTCTCAAATGAGATGAGATAAAACGTTATTGAAACTTACTGATCACGAGAGCATTTCTAAGAGACTTCTAAGGCTCTGGGACTCCACTGCACCAGTGAGAGTCTTTATCATCATTTCGAACAGCAGTGAACCTTCCCAGGAAAGTCCAGCTTGTCAAAATGAATCCAAGAGCACAGCGACAACTCATCAAGATGTCGCAGAGGGTCTCAGAAAAACATCTCAATAATTGTAGGCCTCATTAGCCTCAGCTAAGATTCATGACATGATAAGAAAGATACTGAATAAAAATCAAATTCATGGCAGAGTAGCAAGATGAAAACCTCTGCTACAGAAAAGTAACATCAGTTCTCATCTCACATTTCCAAAGAAATACCTTGATGATCTTTAAGATTTTTGGAAAAATGTTCTATTGATAGGGTGGCTCACGACCCACTTAGTATCAAATCTGCAATAAAACAGTGTGTGTGGCAGTGTGATGGAAAGGAGATCCTTTGCTGCAAGATCCAGAAGGCTTGCCATTTTTGAAGGAACCATTAATTCTGCAAAGAATATTCTTAAAGAGACTGTTTGGTCATCTGTCCACAACCTGAACCTGTAGTGTAATTGGGTTAAGCAGCAGGACAATGATCCAAACAAAACACAAAACCAGGCCAATAACTGAATGGTTCAGAAGAAATAAAATTGAAGTTTTGGAGTGGCCTATTCAAAGTCTGCAAAGAAGAGTAGGCTAAAATTCTACAACCATCATGTGAAAGACTATAATATCAAAGTAAAGTACATGTTTAGTTGTGATTATTGTAGCTAAAAGGTGCTGCAATCCAGTCTTAAAGCTATGGGAGTAAATACATTTTCATGTGGGTGAGAGGGGTGTTGGGTAACTTTAATTTGTGCATTCACTCGGGTTCCTTTTCTCTAGTACTGAATTTAGTCTAGAGGTCTGAGGGTATATATAGTGTAAAATATGCAAAAACAGAAATATTAAGAAGAGGACAAATACTTTTTGATTTAACAGTACTCAGTACTGTAGTCTTGATAATTCAACTATTCTTACATATCTAAAACAAATCTATATTAAATTGAATGGCGACTCAGAGTTGACCCCTATAAGGGAATGGGCTTGTGTATGGAAGCATGACCTGCCCTGGGTTGACACCTGTTTTGTGCCGGTTGCTATAAGCACAGGCTCAGTCATTTTGTGCTTCCATATTGAAATATAAAGGTTAGGAAAACGAATGAATAGAATTTATAAACAGTAATGCAATTTAAATACTGTATTATATATATACCTTATATTTGAATGAATGCTAAAATCCCAAAACCAAAGAAAAAAAGAATATAGATTTTTTTAAATTTACAATAATGCAAATAAATACAGTTCAGTATTTTTACATCGCCATGTGTAATTGAAGCGCTAAAAGAAAGTAGTTTAAAAAGTGTTATAATTAAGGATAATCAGGGCAGTACAGTATGTGCTAATATCATCTTGCTTAACTTTATCTTATCATCTTTATTCTCTTTAGTATTTTTTTAAATTTTAGTACACTTAAATTTTGTTCAAGGAAGGAGAAATGGTAATATGTAATTATGTCAAATGTAATGTAAAGGAAAGAATAATAAAAGAATCACAAGATAAAATTGCATAATCAGGGTTTGTTCTTTATAATAATTGCTTACCAAATGATTCCTCCCCAGAAGAAAGAGAAGAAGACATAGAAAGCCAAAGACCCCCAGATCACAAAGTGATTGATCCAGGTCCAGTGTCGTGTGTCCAAGGCTAACTGTAAAGATTAGAGATTTTTAATATACATTATTTACTGACAAGGGGATATTTTGGATCTAAATAAATTACTCCAGTAGTAAATTGTATTTTCTAGACACCTGTGACTTTAGGCTTTTTTAGCATTTAACTGTTTAAAAATCTTTTCTCAAGGCAAATTGAATATTCCATTTTAGTATGTATGCAAGCTCCAGTAAGTGACTAATTGATATCTCTTCAAGCAAGGGATTGAGAATGATGTATAATAACAAGCTATATACAGTACATCAAAAATTACTATTCTGTTCTGTTAATGACTAAAATTATTTTCAGGTGAGACAGTCACTATATTTTTCCTTAGTGAAACTTATGAAGAACTGAAAATCAGGTACTGGTTCATACAACAGAAAACTCATCTTACAATGCACATACTGTATAAGGCATAAAGAGGATACATTCTTTAGGAGTTAAAGGAATACATTTTAGATAGAACACCCATACCATTGGGCTTCATGCAACATAAATGGTACATTCTAAACTGTTAAAAGAACTGTCATCAAGATTAGGTAACATATTTCCTGTTTCTCCATCCAAATGGACACTGGTGCATCCTACTATCAAGCCTATTCAAACTAGTAGGCCACAAACATCAACTTTCCAAGCTATCCATTACTCACAGGGTAAAAATTGGCATTGATCATAGCAAAGTGGATCACAAAGCAAGCAAGAATGGATTATTGTAAAGAATTATTGCCAGTAGACCATTTTTACACGTGTTTTCAAATAATATGGAAAGGACTTCCTGCAATTTCCATGTTTGCTTGTCTGTTCACTTGAAACAACACAGCTTTCAGTGGATTAATTTTGCTGATATTAGGTACACTTATTTATCATGGAAATTTGTGAGGAAGGTTCAGTTTTTGCCTGGGATACATCAAACAGAGCATGTAGTACAAAGTTTTAAAATGTCAAAATCTCCCATTGAAAAACATTGTTGAAATTCTGAACTCACCAATCTTAAAATAGAGAAACATTCTGTGTTACTTCAATTACGGATTTGTTTACTTTTTAAAATTAACCTCGAAAGAGGTCACATCATTTTGTTTATTTTGTAAATTTTACTCTTTTTCTCGTCCAATATCTTCTCCTGGCAGCACAACAGATCTCTAATACACGTTAATCAACATCTGGCACTGCTTATACATCAAAGAAAGTATGTATGTATGTATGTATGTATGTATGTGTGTGTGTGTGTGTGTGTGTGTGTGTGTGTGTCTATCTATCTATCTATCTATCTGTTCACATCTCCTGCTGCTTTAGCTAAGTAAAGGCAATGAATGCAAGAGGAAAGGAATCATGTAAGTGTCGCTCTGTAAGCTTAGACTGAATAAATACTGTGTATACTCTGTTTATGTTACAATAAAAATAGCCTCAATTGCTGCATTGTCTGCACATTATCATCATTTAATATATCTCTGACAATATACTTCATCAGTGAAGCTCCAGACCTGTTCTGCATCCTGTTTTAAAGCTGCCAACAACTTCACCTAGAGACCTCAAGAGATTTTCTCTCTCTACTGGGTATGTGTTTCAAAAATATTATGTTTAAGAACTCTGAACTACAGTTAGTCACAGATCTCCTATAGCTAACAAATAACAACAGGAGCCATTTTTAAATTAATTGAATTTGAATCTGCTGTGTATTATAATTATTTAGCCACCACAAACCTATTTGTGTACATTTTACCTACATGACTTTGTAAAGTACTGTTTATTAAGTTTGTACTTAATGTAATGTACTAAGACATGGATTTACATAGGTTACAAAAACATTTTAAAAAACAAAAATGTGATAACTGGCTCTTTAAAGAGGCAACTAAAAACACTAAAAATGTAACAAAAGTTGAGTTGAGTAAGTTCCCGAATGCACCTGAATGCTACTAACTTATTTAATAAAATACTGGAGAATGATTCTGAGACTTCGTAAGAAGAATAACCTCAGAGTATGAAATGTTAAGTCACAAACATCTGAAACACTATATCAATAGGACACAGAAAGTGTTCACTGCTTTACAGTATGTTGTATGCACAATTTCCCTCTCTATGTTAGGCATCTAAAATACTTTAGGAGAAAAGACCTGGAGAAAAAAGAAGCTAGATAAAGATTAAGTATCACTAGCACTTTGTTCTTGCATTTTTGAGATTAACACACAAAACCCACAATTAATTTTCTGCAAATGTATTAGCAGATGCTATTTTTGGTTGTAGGTCTTACTGTGAAATACAATTTGTTACTGTTGGTGCTTTTTACAAGGTGTTCATTTTTATATAACATATTATAAAAAATGCAGCGGAAATGTTAACGTTTATATTTTTATATAGAGTGGTTGCATCTGGCCTGCAGGCACAGAGAGGGAGTGAAATTTAACAAAGACGAACCACTCATACAAGTTAACACAACCAAAGCATGTAACACTATGAGATTTTCTATGATATTTCTAAAATGCTTTACAAAGAACTCACATTACGACAAAGTCATCTATAATAAGCCCTGCAACAAACCATTCAACTTTGGGATCAAGAGAGAAATAGAAAAGAAAAATTAATTTAGGTGCCCAGCCCAAAGTCAATAAACAATTCTGCAAATATTTGCAAGAGAGATTGTTGCGAAACAATACTTATTGAATGGCAAGTTTTTTTTTTTTTATTAAAGATCTCCTAGGTTCCCCGCCATGGTTTAGTACTAATAATAATTTATGACAATGTGCTTAAAATTTCTGGAGAAATAAATATAAATGTAACAGAAAAACATAAATCCAAAGAAGAAAACAATCGAGACATAATACTGTGTACATAGGATTTTCACTATGCTGAAACAATAGAAATATTGCACACCACCACGCTTCATGCAATACTTACCTTTAGTGTAACTGTAAACACAAGAACAGTGAAAACTATTGTTCCAAAAGTCCAGTTTCCAAACACCTAAGAATATATATAACATAACATATATTAATAATATAACATAACATACAGTATATTGATGACACTACAAGACAAGGGACTGAATAGTGGAAAGATATTTTAAAAAAGTACTACATGCTAAGGAAGGCGATCTTTTCAAAGAATTTTCAAAGATGAAGAATATGCAGTAAGCCTGCAGAACAAGCCAAAAGTGCAGTCTAGACAGAAAAAAAGAACAAACATAAAAACACTTGGGATTTTGGGAGCTTATTATTAAACACAAATCATAATCTTCTCTAATAACCTGTTCGTCAATGACTTTATCTTACGCAAAAATAATAAAATAAAGACATCTCAAGCTCGATAACAATTCATTAGTAGCATTAACTGTTGGACCTGTGATTGATTCTACAGTCACAACAGTCAAGAAGCCTACTACAAAATGACATATATCTTGGTTCAGAATGTTAAAGCTGCGGTAATGCTAAAATATAAATTTGACTTTACACACATTATATGAAAGAAGTATATCTAAAGCAAATTAAAACATCAATAGAATATTCTTTGAAAGATTGACACTAGCAATAAACAACAATATTCAAACTGACCATCCTGAAGCATTTTAAAAGGCACTTACTTAGATTAATTAAAATTCAAATATTAAAAAGATCGCATACTTTGTGGAGTATGCTTGAAATTAAGGGAAAATTGATCCACATGCACCATGACAGTCTAATAAGATTCTATCACCAACAACAACAGAACACACACAGATACAAAAAAGCAAAGTGGCTTTCATTTAGCAGTAATTCAGTCAGCTGACATAAAAGTTGTAAGGTATGCCTTGGAGGAGCAATGTGATGAACACATGCAGACCGTCCAGTGTAAGCAGACAGAATAAATGACCAACACTCTATGAAAAATGTTTAACATTTCACTCTGTAGAGTAAAGCACACAGTTAACAATAAAGAAAGATGAACTCTAAGATAGTCTGTCATTCTGGGACTTGACTGGGACACCTCAGTCTATAGAGTTTAAATAGGTAAAACAAATACTGTATGTCTTATGCATACAGAAAACACACATTCATTCACATTAAAACTTGCCTACAAGTTTTATGGCTATGGGAAGTTTTGTACTTCTTTGTACTTTGTACTACTTTAGTTTGATATTATTTAATTTTGTTTTTGGAATATGGATGCAGTGTCAAAATTCTGAAACTTATGGGTCATAGAAGTTTTAAGACTCCACAAGGTGGCAAAGAATCCCAGAAGCAAACAACCAAAATACTGTTGTGTACTGACCAAGGGCAGGCAATTCAGAACTGTCATTGGTGTCTGGTATCTATGTGATTATTAAGATGTGGACTAGAAGGATACACAGTGCTGACATACTGTTGGAAACAATTCTTTAAAAAGCTGTTCTCAACAAAGTACTCATTTGATGCCTAGTTTGGATTTAAAAGGCTCTACTGCTTGAGCCTGGAGATACAGAATGAGACCACAATTCTTTACCAGAAATGTACACCACCATAAATTGTGCAGAAAGTGAAGGGATCTGAATACTTTCTGAATCTACTGCATATATAGTACTAGTGAGTTTAGTGCACTGATTTAAATTCCAAACCAAATAACAATAATGATATTGTAGTGAGTAATTTAGGGCTGATTGGTGACTTGTGCAAGCACCTCACAACCATGAGATGGAAAAGTGGGTTTAAAAATTAATAGAAAGATGGATAGATGAATGGGCAGATATGATAATCACTATTTAGGTGTGCAGTAAACGTAATAACCAATGAACCAGTTTACAATTTCAATAATAAACATATTATAACATAAATACTATATTTTCAGCTAAATCAAAGATAGCCAATAAAGGATTATGTTTGAATTGAATCTCACTTCATTGCCAGTTTTTGACACACATTTAATACAGACAATAAATCGCTACTTAATATCATGGAAATTTTTCCACCATATCCTTATACCCTGAAGTGTCCCATCAGTTCCAGCATTGCTAAATTATTATGAATGAACAAGACTGACGCTTACCAACAAGCCAGGCTTGGAAAGCACAATGAGAACAGAAAAGTGAGATGGTAACATGGAACAAAAACAGGAAACCATGACTAAAATGCAAATGCCGTGTGACAAGAGACTGCAGAGACACTTTAAAGAGCAGATATCACATGGGGATGCAAGGGTTAGCATCTGCTGTAATGTCATATTCAAAGCAGCATACAATACTGATAGATATACATCTATAAGAGTTTAACTCTTATTTATAATGTACATGTTTTAATTTGAGAAAGTAAAAAATACTTTGGAAGTTTAAAAGACATTGTTAAAAGAATATAAAACTTCTGTCACCCCCTTCTAAGCTCACAGTAAGACTAAGAAAGAATTTGGTGATAAAGTACATGTTAGTACAAAAAAGATTTCACATTTACACTTTAGGAATATATAGCTTTCTATACCTCAGTAACTATAGTAGTTAAATTGTGGAATACATGGGCTAAAAAATGTTGCTACGTACAAAACCTGCAGAATTAAAATTATACAGTAATAATAATAATAATAATAATAACAAACAACTGTCATGAGATGGTTAGTGCAGTGAAACTCAGCATTGGAACTGTACCATCATTAAAAATTACTTTTTCAGAGATATAGAAGTCAGTAAGGTTTACCATGTACAAATGGAATGACATACACTTAATAGTAAGTAGCACAAAAATTACACAAAAGCAAAATGGCAAGGTCAGTAAACACACAGGGGTTTAGAAATGCTTCTTGAACATGCACATGATATTAAAAACAGATTAGTGTCATCTGAAATACCAACCTGGCCATTGTCTTCGAGAGCAGGATTCTGGAAGAGCTGATAAGTCCCAAAAAAGAACACAAGTCCTTGAAAGAGCCCCAACAATGTCCAAAATAGGAATGGACCCCAGCGCAGCATGGCATTTTTTCTAATTTTCCTGGAGAAACAGAAGTTTGCAAGAGTCCATTTGAGAACAGTTTCACCCTCATAATTAGATGGAAATATATCAGCATACCATTAATGTTTATAATCAAGAACATCTAAACAACAAGAATCACATCATAGAGACACCAGATATGTAGGACTCAATAAATCTGCAAAAAATTAGGATGCATAAGCCCTGAAGAATAAATTCTTTTTACCAGCAGAAGAAAGCCTGAGAGAATGCATGTAACATTACATGATACATCAGAAACAACAAATGACTTAGCCTCTGACTTTAATTTTAAAAATATAACATCCTTCAGAAACTACTAACAGTGATTAATGGAATATTTGTACAAGTTTCAGATTTTAATGAATGGGTATTGTGATGGCCGGCTGGGGCACCCCTTCTGTGTATGTGCCAGGGGAGCAAGCATGGGCTGCACAGTACCTCCCCGGGACCACTTGGTGGCAGCTCCCCTGGGTGACTGTGGTGCCTCAGATACCCGCTAGGTTCCATTGGAGATGGAGTTCTCCACAGCCCTGTTGGGATCCGGGGTGGCCACCAGGAGGCGCTGCAGGGGTTCCTGGGCCCGTCTGGGCCATAGATCAGCCACACCCGGAGGTGCAATTAGAGGCAGGTGGTCAAGCACCTGAAGCACTCCTGGGGCCAGCAGCCACCACTCCGAGAGCCTGCGACGGGAGAAGGAGGACAAGGCTTGCCAGGAGGAGTGGTGGTGCAAAGAAGAAGAGTGTGGTGCTTTGGGTGTTTTTGGTGTTTTTTGGACTGTGTTGTGCCTGTGGGACATGGGGAATAAAAGTTCACTTGCTTTTATATGTCGGGTCAGCGCCTATATAGCACCTTTGTTACAGTATACATAAAAAATAATAATTGAATACAACACAAACTAATGCAACAATAAACATCCTAATTTAACAGAAGCACTTTATCCTGTTTATCTAGTAAAAACATAAATAATACACAACATCTGAAATGCACAAGTAAAACCAGTTAAACAGGCAAGTAAATAATATATTGTGACAAGCACTGGAATGATGGACATGACACACCTGATTTGAAAGGTAACATTCATGGCTTTTTACTTGTTACTCCTGCAGCCCTAATTTGTCACATACCTTTTGGTCATCCTTATGACTAAGGCCTCTGGGGTGCCTTCAAAACAATAAAACTTTTGGAAACCTGTAATCCTCAACCCACACTTTTCTAACCTTCTCACACCCTTCTCTTTGTATTCTTGTCATATTCAATTTTTCCTCACTAGAATTTCAGTGACTCCAACTACTGTCAGTTTCCTGCTTAGCACTGGTGCCCACACGCCAAGCTATAAATTTCATTTTCCCCTTAACACCATCTGTCATCATTTGGAACACAAGTACCTACGCAGCTCTGCTGCATATGACTATATATTACAAGGTTTAATTCTTTACTAATTCGTAACCTTATTTACATGTGCTGAACCTGACAGTGGTTGCAGAATAAACTCCTTTATCTCTGATCATTTGCTGAGTACTGTCAGGTCAGGAAAATTATATACTATCACTGGCAAGCTTAACTTGTTCTTACAAGCAAAGGTTTATTACTGCTCATTACGCAGCACACAGAGGTCATAAAATATTATATGATGCCAAACACTACTGGTAGTAAGTACAGCAAATAGATCTAAAACTTTTTAACACAGGTTTCATTCATAAATTTGAATGACAGACTGAAACAATGCAAATTCACTTTTATACTGATTACTACAAAGCAACAATAAAATATGCTGGTGGCTTAGGATGCAAATTCCTACCATTCGTAAGTAGAAGTGACGTGATGTGTGTAACATTGACATGATCTGTAAACTTTCAACAAATTTAAACAAAAAAAATCTCAGGCTAGGAAATACCAAACAATTTTGGTTGCAATCAATGAAGGTAGCATGCACTTCTTATGGCATTTTATTAACAAAACAAATATCTCAATGAATAGAAAAGCTTCGATTAGAGCAATTTAATGAAACTGAAAATTAAAGTTTAAAAGCAACAATGGAAAACCATTGAAGTAGTTGCTTTTCTTTTTCTATTGTCTTTTTCACTACTACTCTCCAGCACTATGACAAACAAGAATGTATTAAAGTATACAACTTAATTTTATTTAATAGAAAACACATATCAGATTACCTGATTTACAGCACTCTCACATAAACTAGGACACAACTGTGAGCAGTACTGGGGTAACTTGTTGCATAAAAAGAGAAAACTATATGGGGAAAAGACAGCAGTAGCAAGAAAACAACAGATATTTTCATTATTTAATAAATGTATTGATGTGGCCCTTTTAAAGCTGAGTTCTACAGTCTGATTTACTAGCATTTAAAATCGATTCTGTACTATCTTAATTATATAGATTTCTTATGTGTGTGTTATTTATTGATCTTTTTTATACTATGTATTCACTATTATTGTTATCTAAATTTCCTTTTTCTTTGCATGTAACTACTTCTTTGACATGTTGTAAAGCACTTTGAACCATTTCCTTTGTATGAAAATGTGCTATAGAAATTAAAGTTGGTGTTGTCTATTAAAGGCACAGCACTTGTGCTCTTATACATATTAGCACACAACTTCACTGGACTTAGCTAGACAAAATCCTAGGTCAAGGGAACACAGGGTGACTGCTGTTTCTCTCATTTAACATAAGCGATAGCCTACTTAGTCTTTTTAGCAATAGAAAAATATGTGTAATAAATAAACCAAGCCTGAAATTAAACTTAGATCCTGCACACATGTAGACTGACAGATCTGACTTGCCGCTTCATTGACGTCACATCTGTTTTCTGTGTTCAGGCAAGTTTAGCAATCACACTGTTCCTGAATGCTACTGAACCAGGCTCGGGCCCACCTCTTCCAAGCGGGCCAGGGCATGGTACAGTAGGCCCAGCATGGATCGATCACACTAGTCAAAACAACTAGACTTTGCGGGGTTACATGTGGACAAACATGCTCGAGCACAGTACACCCTAAAACTCATAATTGTACATGCTTGGAAAAATTAATCAAAGAAACAGCAAAGCTTTTAAAGATCATTTCCCAATTTACCTCCTGGCTTTGTTAAGCTGTTACTGTAAATTACTTAAATGTAAAGGCAAGCACAACAGTTCTTAAGGACTAGGATTAGAAACTTCCTCTTTTTGCCGAAGGTACCTCCACTTCCAACAGAAGCCTTTGGGACATTGCTTATTAATGATGAGATTATTAACCTTTTCTGTGGGTCTACATTCTTTTATGACAATTTAAACAGACAGACAGACAGACAGATAGATAGATAGAGGTTTACACTAAATTGTTACTTGTGTTGCTTTTGTGATTCTAATGTTATGTGATTTCAGGAGACAAACTAGCTAAGCAACTAACAGTGACATTTGACTCATACAAATCCCCCTTACCTATACAAAGAAGCATTTTCCAGTAGACTGTCAATGCAGATGTGTTGCTCCAACAAACTGTAAGCCAGGATGGGCATGGAGGTGAAGCAGATATTATACATTGTCAGGTATGCAGCGTCATACAGGGGCTGGTAGGGGAAGATATTGGAAAATTAATGACATTTAGAACAAATTGACAATACCAACATACACATAGACTATATATAGTATTAAGTTCTTATGTAAGGTAATAAAGAACACCCAATTAAGATTCATTCAACTGTACATCATTCATCTTTGGACAAATGCTTGACATTTGTACTTATTGCCCTATATTAGCCATTTCTGAACACTATTTAAAGCAGTAAAGTTTTCAAGAGGCACACCAATTCAAATCAGGTCCTCTTTTTGTAAATCTGCTGCTACAGAAAATTACTCTGCATTATTTTACTTGAACTGTACCTCCATAAATCACAAAAAATGTAATGTATATCGATTAAGTTAATCTGACAGATGACGCTTCTTATACATAATATAGTGGTACATTAAATCTTACCACTTTACATTGTATTGACTAAAAGTCTATTTTTTCATTAATAAGATTGATTTGTATTTGGTGTTAGTTGTAACCTCCCTTTTGGTCAAGCCTTATAGAAATTGGATTTTAAACTTATCCTGTGCTGAGAACTGTGTGCATAATGTATTTTTGGCTACATTCATATTACTAGGCTGAAGCAACTCAAATCAATTTTTTTGCCTTAATATGACACAAATATGATGTTTTCGGGGCTGTGTGCACACAGAAATCTGATATTTTCAATCAGATTTGAGTCATTGGATACGTATCCAATTTGTGGCCATGTGTCATGAACGAGAATGGTCAGATAGGAATTCATATATTTTTTTGCCTATACCCATAGGCTGAATGCTGTCATCATCAGCCAGCATCGGCAGCGTACTGTAGCAAAACAACAATGGAAGAAAGCTACAGTTGTGATAACAGTTGAAGTCCCATCATCCCTGGCTTATTTCTCGTACCAACACATCTCTTGGGGCAGCAGTGCCAGCAATAACTACAAAAATAACAAAAGTCTGCCATCAGGCTTTTTTTTCATCTTCTCAACATAATCATGTGAAGCTGATAAACAGAGCAAAATGTGATGCGTACACAAGCTACTAATGCATTTATTTTGTCAGTTTAATACCACAAGTTGTCTTGCATGTTTGCTGTTTGCTGGTGACTTGTGCACAAATGTATCAATGTGCATGTGCATTTCGGGGGACAGATGTGTTTACAGAACTAAAGGAGTCCAAACAAAGATATATTTAGCTTAACCCCCACTTGAAACAGAGAATACTAATATACTGTATGTATGGGTACTGCATTTAGATTCTTTGGGAGGGATTTCAAATAAATTGGTGCTATAAATAACAAAGTATGGTTATCCTTTACATTATATGGTGTAAGGGATGACTGGCAGCCCAACCCAGTCGGGACGGCTAAGAAATGGAAGGAAGGGGAAGGCAACTTCTTTAGGGCATGGTCTCCCCCAGAATGATAGATGGCAGCTCCCCTGGATTTCAGCAGTTTCCTGGATTCGCAAAGGGTACAATGAGATTTGGAGTTCTATATCTTAGCCCTGTTGGGTACCATGGGTGCCACCAGAGGGTGCTATGACAATGAAAAACCTTATGGCATGAGGTTTCTATCTGACCTGGAAGTGCTTACAGATTACATGGGTGGAAGAGCAGAAGCAATTCTGAGTTGGCCAATAAAAAAGGACTTGCCGGCCTCACAGGGATGAACCAGAGTTAGGTGGAATGTGGATGAAGATTGCTGGGAGGAGCTGAGGAGAAAAAGACCAAGAAACAGAGAGAAAGAAGAATAACTACGTGCTGTGCCAATTATTTATTTGTGGCTGTGGTGTTGGGAAATGCTTTGTGAAGAGTTTTCCTCACAATAAATACTGTATGCTCTTTGTGTTTTTATCTTGTGTTATATGCATTCTGTGCTGGGTTTGAGGGGCTGCAGTGCCCTCTAGTGTTCACAATGGTTAGGTGCTTTCTCTTGTGAATAGTGTTTCCACGGTAGTGTTATGATTTGTTTAAGAAATTCTATTTAATTTGTATTATTTTTATAAAAATAATATCCTTGCAGTAAATACATTCTCAGTGGTAAATTCACAAGAGGGTTTTGAAGCTGTAGGAATGCGGATTAGCACCTCCAAGTATGAGGTGATGGCTCTCTCTTAGAAAAGAGTAAATTAGTTTCTCCTGGTAAGGGAAGGACAATTAACATTAGTGGAGGAGTTCAAACATCTTGGGATCTTGTCATTAAAGAAGGGTATGTGAAATCAACAAGCAGATTGGAGTGATGGCGTTATGTGGGCACTGTATCAGCCTGTGGTGGTGAAGTTGAAGCCAAGTCTAAAGACAAAGCTGACCATTTACCAGTCAATCTACATCCCTGTCCTCATCTATGGTCATGAGCTGTGGGTAATGACTAAAAGAATGGGATCCCCAGTGCAACTGACAGAAATGAGGTTTATTCACAAGGCTGCTGGAATGACCCTCTGTGATAGTGTGAGAAGCTCAGTAATTTGGGAGAGCCTCAGAGTAGAGTTGTGCTGCTGCTCCAGATAGAAAGGAGTCAGTACATGTGATTCAGGCACCTCTCAAACCCTGTGGCTCCCTTTGGAGATGCTCTGGGCATGTCCACAGGGTGGAGACCCAGTAGCAGGACCATGAAATGTTGGAGGGATTATATTTATCGGCTGGCTTAGGAACACTCGGGAATTTTCCCCAAGAAGAGCTGGAATTTGAAGCTGGGGACAGGGAATTCTGGGCTGACCTGCTTGGCTTGCTGCCACTATGACACTAGGGAGATGTACAGTATACTGTATATGTAATGGAGAAATTATAAACAAGGAGGGTTTACTAGAATCACACTTTTGTTAATATGTGTGTTTTTTTTTAAACATTTATCACCACTTATTTTATTTGTGCCACTCACAAGAAATGGTGGTGAGCTGTCAACATTGCACACTAAATATTAACTGGAGCCTCCCAGGTCGGGAAATGTTGGCATTTCAAAAGTTGTGGGTTTGTTTTACTTTGTTTGTAACAGAAATTCATGCTCATCCAAATGTAGGTGACTACCTATCTGAAGTGATTGAAGTATTTTGAAAGTAATAAAAATAATGTAAACAAAAAATAACTGTGGAAATATACAATATAGAAATATTTCATGGCCAGCATATTTTACACATTTTACACTCACTTCAGCAAATTGTGTGTGTGTATCTTGACAGAAATTTGTTACACAAGTGCCTGAAGGCAAGGGCTGCACTGCATTCCTCAGATTGATGCTACAAAAAATTATATAATAGCAGCAGCTGTCAAGTGAGAAGAACTCCAAAAAATCCTACACATCTACATCCCTTTAGTGCTACGTGATTGCGCTGCACACAAAACTTACCTCCTCCCACTACACTTCTCTCCTAATGCAGTAATATCTCTGCAAAATAGTGAGAGGCTTACATTCTCATGTGTTTTCAAAAAAAATTCTGAAGAGTAAATTTCACGTCATACACATGCTGCAGCAGAATCAAAATAAACATCAAGATGAACTTTATTAACTCTGAATTACAACAGAGGACACACCAGGTGTCTCACAGAGTCAAAGAAATGCAGAGGCTGCTCACTCCATAGGATACAACAGAAATGTTAGCTAGAATAAAACAGGAAAGAATTTTGTGTTGTTTTTAAAACTGGCATAAATTCATCTAATTAACTGCTGATTTCAAAGCTGATAGTTGTAAAAGATGTTAAACCAAAAAGGGGAAAAAAAATTAAAAAGTGAAGTACCAAAAGGGTTGCATTCACTTTGGTGTACTGCCCAATAATAACTTAATGGTGCATGTCATCTTGAGTATTTGGCTATGTCTCAGCTGAACAGTCTGTCGGAATTTCTGGGCACCTACCACAGAGTGCGCCAATTATAAACACCATGCTTTGAAGTCCACTGTATTAAAGACCATTATCTATATTTTGAAAAAAACATGTAATGTCAGATTGAGACCTCCAGCCATCAGCCTTTTACTTCTTTGTCACTGTGGCTAGTAGAGTACAATCATGACTAGTTCTGAAACATGTCAAACTGAATACTTTCTGTACCTTGAGGAACAACTCATAGTGCAAAGCCAGATTAAAGGATAAAAAGGTCTCCCTGCACAAGCAGAGGTAAATGCTTACTCTTCACACTGGATATCTTGGCCCAGAAAGATTGTGGACTTAAAAGGAATTAACCATGTGAAATTATACTGTATGTGCTCGGTATTCTTAGGAGGCAGTGAACTAAGAGTAATGAAAATCCTGTACTCGTGATTAAGCTTTCATCATCTGATACTGACAAAATTAGCAATCAAAAAAGCTTGTTTAAGAATATCTAAACAATGCTGCACAAGACTAATTACAAGCTATTTTGCAGATTTATAATACGAAATGACATTCCATCACATATTAACATGCATCCGTTAAATTTCACTGTAAAAAATAAAGTAACAAGTGTCATAACCAGGCATAACCAGGAATATGACCTTTGAATAAACAAATATGTGAAACCTAACTAATTTGTTTTATATAATACCTTTCACAGTACACAATATTTTAAAATAGTTAAACAAAAATATCAATTTTGTTATGTAAAAAGGTATATTAGAAAAGAATGATCGATTAAATGATTGACTGATTAACTGAAAAATAATTATTTGATAGATTACTGCCACAACTATTAAATATTGTGGAAGGACAAAATTTAACATCTTGTCCAGACAGATAAACAAGCTAACTGATAAATTCTGATAAGTATGTGGTTCACATCCTCGGCAGGGGGAGCATACATTACTACAAAGCTCATTAGTTTTATATAGCATAACAAAATGAGTTCTTTTTTATCAACCTTTTATTGTGCTAGGTTAGCCAGTTCACTTGCCCCTCTTAAAATCAACAAAATTTCAGCTCATTCACTAATGGCCTTCTGTTTAACATTGTCCTTAACAGTACTTAAGGCACACTTACAGGCAGCCTTCTTACAATGTCATACTTGCACAACACAATTACAGGCTTAGCAGGATAATCTTTATTACTATGACATGCTGTAACAAACAGTGAAAACTGATTAAAAATCAACAGTTAAAAGAAGGGTGACATGGTGGCAGAGTGGTAGTGCTGCTGCCTCGCAGTAGGGAGACCTGGGTTTGCTTCCTGGGTCCTCCCTGCATGGAGTTTGCATGTTCTCCCTGTGTCTGCGTGGGTTTCATCCGGATACTCTGGTTTTTTCCCACAGTTCAAAGACATGCAGGTTAGGTGTGTGGGTGTGTGTGTGACTGTGTCCTGTGGTGGGCTGGCGCACGGCCTGGGATTTGTTCCTGCCTTGTAACCTGTGTTGGCTATGATTGGATACAGCAGACCCCCCGTGACCCTGTATTAGGATATAGCGGGATGGATAATGACTGACTGACAGTTAAAAGAACACTCCAACCAAAAATGATATATGTTCCTTATCCCATGTAGGGATGTAGTTCCTTATCCTATGTAGAAAAAATTTTACATCACGTTTTCATGGAGAAAAGATGTAACAAATATTCATACTGAATGAGGCTCAGAAGTGATCAACTTTGGACAAATGCAAATGATGTGGAACAATGTCCATGATGCATAAGTCACATACCTGTTATCCAGTTGTATTCTCAGAACATGTAAAATATGTGAATTGTTTACTAAAATACCATTAACAATTACTTCTGGAAAACTCACCATAAAAGATTAAAGAGAGAAGGCACATTACCATAATACAGTGCATTTGAACTGAAAACAGGATTATTGGTCAATGAATGAGAGGAAGATGTGAATCTCCAATTCAAAAGCACTGTATTGTAGAAATGTGTCTTTCCTATTGATCTTCTGTGCTGAGTCTTCAAAAAATATGAATAACGTTTTAATAAAAAAAAGTCCTTATTTTGCATGTTTTATGCATGTGAATGGATAATGGACACGTAATGCAATAAGAGTTGCATTAGAAGTGTGTTCTGGTCACTGCTGGGTCCCGTTCAGTTTTTAACTTTGTTATGGTCTTTCTCCATGAAAATATGAGATTTAAAATTTTTCTCTGCCACTACTGCAAAGTTCATGGAGTATGCAACATATTAAAAAAATGCCTTTTTTTGGGTGGAGTATTCCCCTAATAAATCACTGTAATTTAAACTTTAAATTGGGATAAATATACCATATTTGTGCTCATTCATTAATTTCCACATAGATTACAGTTACATTTGCATATAATTATTTAGCTTGCTGTTATAAAGTGCACACATTTAAAAAGTACTTAGCTTATACTAGAAAGGAATTTTATTTGAAGCCAAATGCAAAGCTAATGGAATCTAATAGATATAAACAAACTGTTAAAATGAATCAGTGTAACTTCATAAAGACTGGGGACTGATACTAGCCAAAAAACAAAACAAAAAAAAAAACCTCTCAGCTCTTGCTATACTGACTCTTAGTCAAAGCTTTCAGGGTTTTACAGGTTCTTTACCTGCTGAGAGAATCCACAGAAGAACTGGTATAGAAACTGAGGTAAAATGAAACACAGGTTCTGAAAATAAAAAACATAGATTTTAAGAGAACAGCAACAGACTTAATGGATTGAAAGAAATCATATTTCTTAATGTATTACAACTATAAACTAAATTTTAGAAACAGTAAAAATAAATTTTGAAAAGCAGATGAAGAATTGGCCATGTCAGACCTATGAGTTACTGAGCAAACAATTTGAAAGAAACAAGAGCCAGAAGTATTTAAAACAAGAAGAAATGCCAACAATAGAAGTTAAAAATATCGTTCTATGTATCTGTAGTAGACAGATACTTCACAGTGCAGCATAAAGCATGACACAGTACAATATGAAGAGGCCACCACAAACAGAAACCAGTCTGGACTGAAGACTATAGTATATATGTAATTATCCACCAGAATTTCTGAAACTTCTTTCACTGCAGAGCTATTGGTGCCAGGAACCTCTTCCTGTAACAGTGAACACAAGGTGGAGACCAAATGTATTTGGGAACCCAGTCCATCGTAGGGCACACTTAAAACACACATCACGTTTCACTCAAGTTTAAAGTAATGCAGTTGCTTTTAATATATTAATTTGTATTACAGATTAATATACAGACAGGAAAACAACAACAACATTTACTTATATAGCACATTTTCATACAAATTATGTAGCTCAAAATGCTTTACAAGATGAAGGAAGAAAGAAAGAAAGAAAGAAAGAAAGAAAGCATTCTTCATATTGCACAGTTCTGGTATGACATCTTGATACATTAATATTGAGAGAGCTCTTCTAATTTAATCATGGTACTTCCCAAAGAATATATGGAAAAAGTAAACAAACTAATCTGTTTCAGAAGAGGCTTCATCATCCTAAAAGATGAAAGCCACAAGCTGAAAAAAATTAACATTGACACATCCCTCAATAAACTGGGACTCTACCTTATAGAAGAAATACTGCACCAGATGAGCAATTCGAACATAATAGAGATGACCATGAGCCAGGAGCAGTTTCTTGAGGTGTTTTAGCTTTGGAATAGCATAATCACTGTTTCGAACTGCCTGACGCCCTTCTTTACCTTTTATTCCTGAGGATAACAGAGAGCAGAGAGATGTATAAATTGTATAATTTAGAGTATAAACACACAACTGAAAGCTAAACATTTTCTCAATACTACCTTGTATTTCAACAGTTTTAAAAATACTAATATAGGACTCTGTTCATTGCACAGGTAAGATGGTATATCCTGCTTCGGGTCTTCAGCCTGTCGCACCTCCACTGGCGCCGGTACATCAGCTGTAGGGTCGTTAGCTGGAAACCGGCTGCTGACGGATGTTTTGCCCCCTAAACTGGTATATCTTCTGCCAGGGGGGCCAGTGGCATCCTAGGGACGTCTCCCTGCCACCCCCTGCAGCTGCCTTCAGTGGGGTGCTGACCCCCAACCAATGTCTTTCCTCCGCAGCTAAAGCCAGCAGCTCCCTTTCTCAGTTTCCTCTCCCAGTGCCATTATGGCTTTCCTTAAGCTCGAGTCCGCCACTCCCACACCGTGTAACAATTGGACTTTTGCTTTGCCAACAAAGCCCTGACAACCGACTTTCATGGGGTAAACTCTGGCTTTCCAGGCAGCCTCTTGGCACTCTGCTGCCAGCTCAGTATACCTCAAGTGCTTCCTTTAATGAGCTGCTATCAAACCCTCCTCCCAAGGTATTGTTAGTTCGATCAGCAGGACCCTCTTCTAAACTGCATACCACATGACTATGTTTGGCTGGAGAGTAGTTATTACAACCTCTCTTGGGAAGACCAGCTGTTTATCGAGGTCTGCCAACATTGGCCACTTTTGCCAGGTGTAAGCATGCTAACCCTCTTCTGTGCAGGAGGTTGATACGTACTGCTGGACTTCACAAATCCTTCTAGGGCATGCTTAGCTATTGCCGGTGTGTGGTTTGCTGCTACCCTACAGCTCTTCAGGATCTTGGCCAGCTTTGCCAGGACTTTATCATGGCACTGCCTGAAGCGTCCCTGGGTCAAAGACACCTTACAACCTGACAATATGTGCTGGAGGTTTGCCTTGATGCTCCCGCAGAGGGAACATCTTACCTCCTCGTCATACCACTGTGTGATTGCTCTGAGGGTATGGGAGGGTGTCGTAGGTTGCCCTCAGAAGAAAGCTAAGTCTAGATTGTGGCATCCTCCAGATGTCTGCCCAGGTGATGTGTCGGTTAATAGTTGCGCCCCATCACGTCCAATCTCCTTGGCTGCCCTGGGGTATTGCTTTCAGATGGAAGCGCTCCTGCCCCAGCCTGGTGACTTTGTGACCACCATGATCTTCTGTTGTTTCTTGGTGGCTTTGGACTAGAATTGCTGTCCCCAGCCCAGGTTAGCACGACTGAACTGGACTGTCCACACCACCTCTCAATGCTGCAAACTGGAGATGGCCTGGTCCACCTCAACCTATGCCTTCCATTTGCGGCCTGTGTGGATGGGGACTTTCACACTCCTTATCAGCAGGTCTGCTGAGTTCTTTAACTCCAACACAAGGTGAGCCTTTTTCTGTTTGTACCCCAGCCTAATGGACTTGATAGGGAGCTCCAGCATGATCAGGCTGAAGAGACCTACATCCGAAAAGCAGCGGGGCAATCCTAGCCACTTACGGATGTAACTGTTAGTGAGACCATCCATCCAACTGACTTCTGACGAGGCGATTTCGCAGACCTTTGGAGGCCACATGACCCATTGGTATAGGGTGTGCTGGTAACATCACACTTTGTACTTCACAGACAGGTGGCTCTGCTCGATTTTTGCCAGCCCCTCGGCAAGTTGATAGTTGGCTAGTTTTCCCATTTGCCTATCAGACAAGTCTGCAGTGTACTGCCTTCCCAGGCTTCGCAGTGGTTTCTCATGCAGCCGTGGAATGGTCTCCCATCCTGCAACAAAGATTTTCCTGATTTGCGGTATGCCTTTTCTTAGTGATAAACTTCTTGATTTTGTGGCCTTAACCTTCATCCTTCCCCATGCAAGGAACTCATCAAGGAGCTTGAGGAGTGTGATTGTACATGGAACCATTTGAAGGATGCTTGTCACATCGTCCATGTAACTCCTCAGTGGTGGGTGCTTCTTGCCTGATGGTAACTTAATAACTCCAACTACCCGCCTGGCCCCTCTGAGAATTACCTCAAAGGCTATTACAAACAGGATGGGGGAGATGGTGCATCCCATAGCAATTCCGTGTTCTGTCTGTTGCCATCCTGTTGTGTAGCCCTCCAGAGTGAAGCACATGTGCAGGTGACTGAAGTATCCAGCGATGATGTTCCATATGCAACTTGGGACATGGAAGAACTCCAAAGCAAAGTTTATCAACCTATGTGGAACTGAGCTGTATGCATTGGCAAGATCTAACCACACCACATGCAAGTTGTTCTTCTCCCTCTTGGTGCACTGGATCTGATCGCAAATCAGAAAAGAGTGCTCCATGCATCCATGGAAGCCTGGGATTCCAGCCTTTTAGCAGCTGGTGTCAATGTATCCATTTGCCATAATGAAGTTAGCCATCCTTCTTACAAGAATGGCAAAGAAGATCTTCCCCTCTACATTTAGCAAGACAATGCTTCTGAACTGGCTGATGGTCTGGGAGTTCTGCTCTTTGGGAATGAACACACCAACAGCTTGCTGCCACATTGCCGGAACTTGCTGTTTATTCCAAGCTGTTTTCATTAGCTTCCAAATTACCCTGACTACCCAGGGGCAGTTTTTATACAGCTTATAGGGGAGCCCATTGAACACTGGGGCTGATGCTGATCTTGCCTTCTTGATTACTTCCTCAATTTCTCACAACTTAGGTGGGGAGACATCAAAAGGCAATGTCGGTGGGCCTGGCCATGGTACATACCCTGGAGAATCGAGTGGTGTGGCCCGTCCATCATTGCTATACTGGCTCTTGATGTACAACTCTATTTCCCCCTTACTGACATCTAGCTTGCCACTTCTCTGCCCATCCAGCAACTGTCAGGCATACATGCCTTGTATCACCCATCAACGGCAGGTGCTTATAGCATGTCCGCGATCTTTTTGGATTTGCTTTTACGGCGAACTGCTACAGCGCTGGGAGCCTGCGGTTGCTTCAGGACACTCTTCCACGTGTTGTCCTGTTGGGTGGAATCCCAAAAGAGTTTAGAAACCTTACAGTGGGTAAAGCATTTTTTTGTGTCCAAGTGTAGTGACTCTTCAGGCAAAAGCAACTGTCATTGGAGAGGCTCCTTGTTAAAGTTGCAAAAAAAGAAAATGATTCCAGTGAGCCAACAGATAGCAGGGATTCCATTAGTTAAGAGTGAAAGTCGACCTACACAATAACCCTCTTCTTTCTCGTCTCCCTCACACCACCCATGATTCTTTTCAAAGGTAAAGTGCAGGTTAATTTGTTTTATGTATTTTTATTTTATATTTTGTATTAATCATTTTTATATGAATAGTTTTGGGTTGTTGAATGAATCATCTGAGTTTCCATTATTTCTTATATTTGATATACGAGTGCTTTGGATTACAAGCATGTTTCCGGAACGAATTATGCTCGCAAACCAAGGTTCCACTGTATGTTTTTCTAAATACTGTATTTTCAAATGGTTTAAATAAAACCAGAAAAATAAATTCTGTAGCTTAAGGAAGAGAAAATCAACAACTGGAAATCTATGTAAAAAATGATGGTTTTCAAAAATGTGTGAGCTTCTCTTTTACTAGCAACACATTAAAGAGCAGGGCATCAGTTTTAGATTGTAATCATAACTGAAGTGATTTTAATTAATTTCAATTGTTGCCATACAGGTTGGTACTATAGCTAAAAATGCAATCACATTTGTCTGTTTTTAAAGGCTGACCTCTAAACTCTCCTTCTAACTTATATAGCTGTAAATGGCTTTTCCTCTGTTTAGCTAATAGATTTTACTGATGTCTACAATCCATACAGTGCATTGCAATCACAAGATGCAGACCTCCTTTAAATTTCAAGAACAAGATAATCAGACAAAAATTCTTCCTGTGAACTCGCATCAATGAGCACTTAAAACCCTCACTTCTAGCAAGAGAGATAACACGTGACCTCCCTCAAATGATTCCAACAGTGGTGCCTGCAGGAGATTCCCTGTTTTAAATGGGAGAAACTGTACACCAGTTCTATCTTTCTTACACAGATTAAGTTGATTCTTCCCTCAATATACAGTATATCTACATCAGGCTGCTCTACTTCCATCTCACCAGATAAGATCACAACTCACTGAGTCAGTGCAAACAAACCTGCGATTGCCAGGGGAAGTTGTTCAAAGACAAACTCATGGCCTACCTTGAAAAATGTCAGATTAACATGACTAACTGAGAGATCCTAGACACAGAAATCTCCCTATGGAACCTGATGATTCATCACGCAAGAATTTACATTGGGATTGACTGCTTGTCGGAGGAGGCAGACTAAAGATGGTGACAGATGGAGAGGGAGGATAACCCAGAATTTTAAATACCTTTCTCAAGTAGAATTTCTTTCCTCCACTTTGTGAAGATTTGTGACTTGAAGAATGAACACATCAGTTGTTTAAGGCCATATGAATAACCTAGACAGGTGTAATTTTTGTTTCGAATGACCAGCAATAAGTAAATGTTAAACAATTATATTATTTATCTCTACATTTCTCTATGTATATATACAGTATATATGTTACCAGCAATGTATGAAAAGCAGGCATTGTATAAAATGCCTAGGCAATATATAGAATTCCTGGTGTTTTTGGGTAAAGTATGAAATATTCAAATTATTTTAATATTATGTATACTTTTCCTAGGCATTGTACGTATGTAATACCTAGGCATTATATAGAATAACAAATGCTATTTAGGCAAAGTATTAAAAGAGAGTCATGAAAAGGCTTTTATTGAAAAGACGTATATAAAAAAGAAATTAATTCAAAATAAAGTATAGGACTTTCTTATTGAGGAAAACAGGAGAAAATAAAATATGAACCTACATGTTGCAACAAGGAAGGAAAAAAAAATATTTTAAATTGCACTTAATTATCATGACAAGTAATGTTCTTGTATTTGGGTGAAAGTTCTTTCAACATTCTGTCACTTCCTCCGTGGCCAATGGCCAAATAAGCGTCACGAAGTACGTTAAATAACTCAATAGTCCGTGATGTAGAAACGGGATAGCACTAATGCCTTTTTTAACAGGATAAATCAGTTTACTTTTGTTTTCCACTAACATCACATCATAGCAATTCAGCAACCAATAGTCCCGTGGTTCCTTCTTAGTAGTCATCTTTTTCACATCGCTCACTAACGTCTGGTAAGTAGTTTTGGTTAGGAAAACACTGTTTTTTGCAGCATAGGTTTGCACTTTAGACAGTTCATCGTAGAATCGTCGTTGCATGTTAACATGCCATGAGTCCTTCTCTTCCATTTTCATACAGCACAGTATGGCAATCATAGCAAGCCTTCCAGGTCCTGAAGCAGCAAAACAACCCCAGACCATCACACTACCACCACCATATTTTACTGTTGGTATGATGTTCTTTTTCTGAAATGCTGTGTTCCTTTTACGCCAGATGTAACGGGACATTTGCCTTCCAAAAAGTTCAACTTTTTTTCTCATCAGTCCACAAGGTATTTTCCCAGAAGTCTTGGCAATCATTGAGATGTTTCTTAGCAAAATTGAGACGAGCCCTAATGTTCTTTTTGCTTAACAGTGGTTTCGCGTTGAAATCTACCATGCAGGCCGTTTTTGCCCAGTCTCTTTCTTATGGTGGAGTCGTGAACACTGACCTTAATTGGGGCAAGTGAGGCCTGCAGTTCTTTAGACGTTGTCCTGGGGTCTTTTGTGACCTCTCGGATGAGTCGTCTCTGCGCTCTTGGGGTAATTTTGGTCGGCCGGCCACTCCTGGGAAGGTTCACCACTGTTCCATGTTTTTGCCATTTGTGGATAATGGCTCTCAATGTGGTTCGCTGGAGTCCCAAAACTTTAGAAATGGCTTTATAACCTTTACCAGACTGACAGATCTCAATTACTTCTGTTCTCATTTGTTCCTGAATTTCTTTGGATCTTGGCATGATGTCTAGCTTTTGAGGTGCTTTTGGTCTACTTCTCTGTGTCAGGCAGCTCCTATTTAAGTGATTTCTTGATTGAAACAGGTGTGGCAGTAATCAGGCCTGGGGTGGCTACGGAAATTGAACTCAGGTGTGATACACCACAGTTAGTTATTTTTAACAAGGGGCAATTACTTTTTCACACAGGGCCATGTAGGTTTGGATTTTTTCTCCTAAATAATAAAAACCATCATTTAAAAACTGCATTTTGTGTTTACTTGTGTTATATTTGACTAATGGTTAAATGTGTTTGATGATCAGAAACATTTTGTGTGACAAACATGCAAAAGAATAAGAAATCAGGAAGGGGCAAATAGTTTTTCACACCACTGTGTGTATATATATATATATATATATATATATATACAGTAATCCTCACTATATCGCTCGACTTTCGGCTTCACTCTATCGCGGATTTTATATGTAAGCATAACTAAATATATAACACAGATTTTTTGCTGCTTCCCGGGTTCTGCAGACA
Organism: Polypterus senegalus; assembly: GCF_016835505.1. Classification (NCBI taxonomy): domain Eukaryota; kingdom Metazoa; phylum Chordata; class Cladistia; order Polypteriformes; family Polypteridae; genus Polypterus; species Polypterus senegalus. The sequence continues at coordinate 89,281,487 of NC_053163.1, read as the reverse complement.
ATGGGTCTTTTTACTTCCTGTACATGCTTCCACAGTTGATTTGCCCAGTTGATTTCATACAAGGGACGCTATTGGCGGATGGCTGAGAAGTGAATCAATCAGAGTACGCAGTTAAGTTCCTGTGTGCTGAATGCGGTGTTAACCAGGAAGTCTCGTCTTGCTCATTCAGCATCAACGTGTTTCGCTGTGTAAAGAGTTAACTTTTGTGCTCTTTTGTGTTTATCTTTGTGCATAGTCAAGCCCTTCATTAATGCTCCAAAACGATCTGCTCCTGCTTCAGGGTCTGTGACCAAGCGCCAACAGAAGATGTTAACGATTGCCAAAAAGGTAAACATTTTGGATTTGTTGAAGGAAGGGAAAAGCTACACCGCTGTAGGATGCCATTACAGCATCAATGAGGCTATGATTCTTTTTATTTAAAAAGTAGGAAAGGAATATAAGATTTACGGCCGCAGTGTCCTTTTAACCAGGGTGCAAAACGAGGTGTAAGTGGATGTAATAAGGCAGTAGTCTGGATGGAATCTGTTTTAGGGATTTGGATTGAAGAAGAATAACGGTGGTGCTACACAGTTGCCTGAAGTGGCTCCTTTAGAAGGGCTGTAACTCTCTCCTTTGTTGTGCAGTAAAATTAAAATCATCGTTATCGGACAAGTCATTGTGTCATTGTTGGTGAGTAACCATAATTCATTTTCTACCTACAGTACTTAGTACATGTACGTACGTTTAGTGTCACTGTACACACATTTACTGTATACAGTTTTTCTTGCTTTGTACGTATTTATTGCTGGTGGCCGGTCTATCGTAATGGCTGTAACATATGTGATATCGGAGACACTCGATATCTTTAAAATAATATTTAGGTTTTACTTTATATAAACAGTGTGTTTACATACATAATTTCAAATTAATCTTACCTAATATCTAAGAGAATACAAAAGGATTATGCTGTATTACTGTGCAGGGAATATTTATAAACAGTGTGGGAGAGTTTATAAGGGCTTAAAATATATAAAAATAACCATACAAACATATGGTTTCTACTTCGCGGATTTTCACCTATCGTGGGGGGCCTGGAACGCAACCCTCGCGATCGAGGAGGGATTACTGTATATGACAAGTAAATACACTGAATCACTTTTATATGAATTGTCACACACGTGCGCATGGGAATCAGCTGAAGGGCCTAAGTGGTTCTACACCAGGACAGGGGGTGGCGGTGTGTACTGACTATCTCTCTCAGTCCCTTGCAGACCTTTTCCAGGAAATCCCGCCTGTTGCCGGCCCCAAAGATGACGTCACTTCCGGGCACAAGGACACCACTCCCAGTTCCGGCATAGATGACATCATTTCCCTTCCAGCCCTTTAAAACTGCCATCTTGCCTCAGTACAGGCAGTTCTGTTCTGGATTCTGAACTAAGCACATTGTGCTATTTAAAACTACTTTTGGAGCCGATTCAATTATACGGGTGGCTGCTCCAAATCTTTATGATGTCTCCGACTCATTCTTATTACAGAATGAAATAAAAAAAAACTCAGTCCTGGGGTAACCCTGTAGCTACAAGTTTTTCACAAACTAGTGAGTCATTTACCTTTAAATGATCTCATTTATTCTCTTAACTTACAACGTATCCAGAAAAGCACAGCAGTTTTTTTATATTCATAAGGCATTTAGAAATATCCATATTTTTACTGTGGCTTTAAATCCTTAACTTTCTTCAACTGTTTTCCTATTAACCTGCTCTTTTCTTTGTAGTTTGTGCCTTTACTTGTATCTTAAAAATGACACTGACAAACATGTCAACTTGTATCTTAAAAAATGACAAAAATAACTCAGACAAACAACTGTAAATGCTGTCAAAAGCCAAGGATAAATGTAAAAGCTAATTTGTAAAATTAGCCAGTTTCTCACCAATGCCAACGTGTGCCTCCAGGATCATACTGACATCATTAGCGCCATCTCCTATTGACAATGTGATTGGGCCACCTTTTGAGTTCTTCACCATTTTTACAATCTGAAGAAGGAATCAGAATCAGCATTAAAAAAGTCTTCTCTGGGACTCACTGTCCTGTATCCATTCTTTACCATGCCTCTTGTTGAGGTGAATTTTATAGCTTGGCAATATTCTTGAAATGCACAAATGGGAGTTAAAAAACGTAAGAGAAAAGCTCTCCCTCATGAGACCCAGTAAACCATTTTTTATTATAAGGCTAGCAAACACATTTGCATGGTCTATCAACTTTACAGATGCCTATGCAAACCTACAATAATATGCACATCTTAGGGATGTGGCAGTTAATTGGAGCACCAAAGAAACAGTCCACAGACACAGGAGGAATGTGTCTATTCAAAGGAAGATTAGCAAGGCTGGGAATCCAACAACACTTCTGCCCCATGTTGGGATTGTGAGGCAGCAGCATTCATCACCAACAGCCACAATTACTCCTTATTCTACATGTGGTGTGTGCATGCTTATGCAAAGGTTTTCCATTGAAGTATACAGCGGTTTGACTAACACATCATTCTTTGTTGTTTATGGCCAGGCAAAAAAAAAAAACAAAAAAAAACCAAGCAAGTTAGCAGCACCACAGAATTTGGTCAAGTCACAATTGTTGATGCTTTTGCATTTGATTTTTTTATGTAGCTCACATATTGCCCTGCTGCTCCTTGTCACTTTAAAATCCTGAAAAACCTAAGTGCAAAAACACTCTTGTAGCAATGAAGAAACAAATGTTGCATACATGTGTAAGGCTAGTGTAACAATGCATCAAACACCAAGCCAATGTAAAGCTGGCATGAACTAATGTGCTATTTGTTCATAAAACCAAATTGTGGAGCGATATTTAAAAGAGACTTGCAATTAAAATTTCCTTTACAATAACTGAAAGAATATGATACCAATAGTTTAGCATGTTCAATATTTGCAATCAATGGTATACATTTAATTAGAAGCTGGCCAGATTCATCAAATTAGCATCACGCCTCTTTAACCGAGAACAATACATTCTAGGATTCCCTAGCACAAACTGCGACATGCAGAGCCTTTTATCTGCAATATGATAAAGCACTGGTGCATGAAGCATCTGATTTTTTTTTCCCCAAAGTTCAGCAAATGAGGTTTGCCCAGAGACAATGCAGACAGTTTCACTAGGTATTACTTAAACATCACAGACTCATAAAAATCACTGAAATGGCAAAAATACAAGGATTAAATTAAAATAATAGGCATGCTACCAAGGTCTGCTAGGATATTTAACAAGCTTGTAGGGTACTGCTGATTACATTTAAATGAAAGTAAAAAGGGGCTGACAAGCCACTGCCTAAAGCAAACTTAAAGGGGCAAATACCTGAGCCTTCTGTAGTGGAGCCATTCGGCAGCACAACACCGCCGTGCAGTTTTGACAGATCTGTAGGAAGAGACTTTTATAGCGGTTTGCATTGGTATCAAGGGTTGCATTCAAAATGAGAGATAGTGTTGCGCCATCTATGATTAAACCAAACTCTGGGATACTAGAGGACCAGCTCCTGAAAATAAAAAAAGATTATGAGTGCTAAAAAGGTAAGATGAATTTTCTCTGTATTATTTTCAAAAATGTAACAGGCATAATGAGTATGAAGAAAAAAATAAGACTGTAGAATTTACTGAGCTACACCACTATTACTCAGAGTCTACTCAAATGAACTACATTCTTGATACCCATGGTGAGCTCAAGCCTGGTCTTCTGGTAGCTATTGGGCCTAAGTAGTCCTTAATGGGCAGGACCTCTCAACTAGCATCCAAACTGTTTTAGAGTGATGAACCATTACCAGCTCCTCCTCCTTCTCCTATTCAGGGATGGTGCCATATAATCACTTACAAAGAAAAGTACAGATCTTCTGCCAATCTTTAAAGGCTTCACTGGATGCAGCTTTCTAGGCTAAAAAACTTGGGCAAATGTATAAGCAGCTTGCCTATTCATGAATTAGTTTTGATTCTGTCATCAGCACAATAGTTAGTAGGGTGGTCACAAAATGATTTGAGCAGTTCCTCAGAAAGAACGTTTTTGATAACCATCTTGATTGTGGTCTGTTCAGCACTACATTCTAGTGGAAGTCTACAGATGTTTTTCAGTTGACGGTAAGGCCATTCAAGGCTTGTTCCATAAAGCGGTTTAATTGTCTTAAGACAAGTTTGCATTGTCATGTTATGTATTCATGTTGCCCCAAATATATTACATAACTATTTATCAGTAAAAAAAAAGGAAATTTGTTAATATAATGTAGTATGCATGACCTCATTATGACTCCATCTGCTCTGCCAGAGCAACTGTGGAGAAACTCGGATAAGAAAGATACACTTGATGTTAGCAACTGTGTGGCTAAATATGTGTAAATACCTGTGTGTGTGTGCTAACAGACTGTTCAATAACACTGTAACCCACTGCCATTTCCTCCTAAAACCAGAAATGGTATGTTTCCATTTAAAGTGCACTCAAAACAGGCTCCAATTCATAGCCTGGCCATGTACCTCAACTGAGTCTTGCTTTACAATTTTTGTTGTGTAGTGAGTTTGCTATGTATCATTCTGAAGCAAGACAATTTATTAAAAGTGAATAGAAAGGCTTATTCAAGATTGTTTATATTTTATAAACACTCCTGAGGCACTGGGTCAGATTTGATTTGAAGTATTCTGAATACAGTATTTGTTATTTTTGTTTGTAAACATTACCAAGCATACTTATCCTTTGTGGCAAATGTCGTTCAAAACATAAAGGTGTTTATTGAAAACAAATTTAAACAAAATCCCTTCTTTAACTGGCCCTAATTCTTCAAGCTGGAATGTGGAACTTCCTAGGAATATGTGGCACCAAGAAGAAGCTCAACATTCGTCTTTGCTGCCTATGTTCTGTAGATGTTGTAAGCCCTCTCAACATGTCTTCAACTGCAGTCTCAAAGCTCAGTTTCAATTAAAAGAAACACATAATTATTATCAAATCTACTTCAGAGGTAAAACATTGTAATTGTTTGTAACAACCATTTATCAAGACGGATTTAATGAAGTATTAATCAAGTAAGGATATAGCATGTGCTAATTTGGCACCGCTGAATTCTCATGTGTACACAATCCATATGAAGAAAAGTACATTTCGCTTGGCTCATTGTACATAATATAAGTCTAATTTCGTCTTTAATAGCTTACCGATCAATAAAAGGGACACAAAACTTAATATTCTTTCTACATAAATGTTTTCTTTAAATCTGTTATAACAAATCTTTTCCAAAAACATTACACATTTAAAGGATATATTGCTGTGTAATATCAAGAATACAAATACAGTATATGGTTGTCACTGCAACAAGGCTGATTCACTTCAGTGGATTGTGTCCTGTAAGTTAGGAAAACTGAACATTTGAATTCACTTTTCTTCTAAAAAATTTGGAAGGATCAGAGTTTACAGCTGTAGCAAACTAGTAAAACAAAAAAGCATCTTTTCAAGTGGACTGAGGTGTCTTGTAATTTACATACAGCAAGGACATGTCTATTTATTATTGTTATTCCTTGGAACTTATATACAAGGACATGCTCATTTATTATTATTCTTCCCTAGAACTCATTTACAAATGAACCGAGTTTAGTTTTCTTTGCTCTGCATGAAAAGGACCTGAGGATACAATGTCCACTTTAACTCTAACTGGTCCAGTTTTGTGAATACTAGCCACAATAGATTCATTCTAAGATCTGTTCGTGCACGTTTCCACTGAAGATTTCAATTATCTCCCACAGGCTAAAATCACAGAGTCTGACTGGCATCTGTAAACTAGCCCAAAGAGACTTGGTATGTGAGAATGTGAGTACTGCACTGAAACGTTGTTGGACCTCATTACTGCTTTACACATGTACTAACTAGATAGGTTACAGCTCCCCATCAACCTTAACATAAAACATATATAACATACCACAATGAAAGAACAGAATGAGAAAGGGTAACATGAGAAAATGAGGAAATAAGCAGTCCACATATGCAACAAATAATAGCTTGCACAGAGGAAAACATCAGAATGATAAATTACAGGATAAAATTTACGAAAAACTCTCAGCTTAGAACATCATGGAAAACTCCTTTTGTATTCCGAGACCAAATTTCCATATGAAGCAGAAAATGTGATAAAGACCATGAGCCATTTCAACATTTAAACTTTAAATTCTGCCAAAAAGACAACTTATTATTTAGACATTATGTGTTAACTGTATATGAATTTAAAATCTTTCTATATATAAAGGAAAATCCTGGAATGTAAAAGCCAGGCGACGAGACGTGATCTTCTCGGAAGTTCTTGAAAGACATTTTAAAGACCCACGAGACAAAAAAGACTGACAACGGAGCGTCTCGCAGGGCCGTGGAACATAAGATTCTTGCATGACACACCCTTCTTATCAAATAAGACCACGGACAGCCAGCAAAACATTCAGTCATGTGCCTTTAGCAAAGAAGAAAGACCATCGTGGAGAAAAGACACCCAAGTCGCGATACATATGCAGAGAAAGGTACAGAATGTGAAAGCAGTAACAGGCGAAAGTATTGTAGTGTGCCAGCCAAGCGGAAGCCTTTTTTGTTTTAATTGACTGTTAGGTCCGCTCAAGGGAGGGCAGAGTACAGCACGGCATACTGATAGCTGGGTGCTGATTGATGCGGTAAGGGGGAGGCGACACCCGTGGGAGGAGGGGTTGGAGAGGGCGCTAGAAAGTTGTGTTTGGGGTTACGCAGTCGGCGATTGTTAAAGTAGAACTTTTGTGACACTTTATTATGTGAGTTGCTACAGTATCGAAAAAAAGATAGCACAGATCGCACTGACAAAAAACAAAAGGAAATTAGTTTAAGTCAGAGAATTTCAAAAATGGGGTTTAACTCAAATGCATCTATTGGTTACTTTGCAAAAAAATTATTAACTGCTGATGATGTGGATCGTTTTGTCTGTGCTGAAATTCCAAACAGAGAAACCTATCCTAAATCATGGTACAAAGTCATTAAACACAAGTCTCATAGACCTCATTTAAAAGATTCAGCATATCGGGACAGGAAAGATTCCAAATATTGGTTTTACAGAAGTTCTGAAATAAAAGTGAAACTAATGAAATAGCAACAATTCAAAGAAAAAAAAATCTTACAAGTGTGTATCCGGAAAACCAAACACAGGGGTTGGCGAGCGAAGTGAGCAGGAGGTGAAGCCCCCTAGTTATGTTAAAGAAACAAACTTAACATTCTCAAGGTGATTCTCAACTGACAATTCTTTTTAAAAATTTCTAAAATTACCTCCTGTTTTAAAATAGTGCAACAGTGGTTTGTATTGCTGCCTGACATTTTCACTATCAAATTCCAGCTCTGTCCCTGTCACTGTAGAGTTTACAAGTTTTCTCAACATTTTGAGTATGTTTTTTTCTCCAGATACTCCAGCTTTCTTACCACAACACAAAGATATGTGTTGGGCTAATAGGAATTTCTAAATTTTCTAACCAACTGTCCAAACTGTCCATCTGCAACAAAAATAAGCCTACAGGGAAGATTGACTTCACATGATGGGGCACAATAACACATGCCCAAATTAACTGGGGTTTAATTGCTTTATTTGGTCACCTATTTTGACATTTTCTAAACCAGTGGATGCTGTTCTCTATTCATTTTGAATATTTTTTAAAATATATTTGGTTCTTAATCCAAATGTATCCCTACAGTGCTCTCTTGTGGAAGAACTTGGCAGGTTACACTTTCTTTTTCAAGAAGTCACTACAACCCTACTTTCTTAAGAATGCACTTAGATCATCTGTTCACACCACCATGGGCATGGGAGATTGGTACTGATAGAGCTGTAGCATGCTCCAGTGGAGAGCACAGCAACCAAAGCTTGCATCTGGCAATATTCTAAAGATGATTAGATCAAAGATAACTTAAAATTTTTTCCTACTGGTATTGGATAAAATAGTAGGATAGGTGTCTTTTAGATAATCTGTTGAAATATTTTATTTAGAGAATAACAGCATCTCATGATCCTTAAAAACCAGGCAAAGGAAAAATTGATGCCTCACATGCCACATCAGCAAAAATGGAAAATTGCCAAAAAGTAACACAGAAGATAAGCATCTCCAATCCAAAAGAATTTACAGCAGCAAACTTTGTAAAAGGGCAGAGCATCAGTAGAGCATTTAATATAAAGAAACAGGTGAGTGTCAAGAAATCCTTATAACTGCTACCGGAAAAGAAAGAGTCATTTCAAGTACGATATCAGTGTTGTTTAATTTTTTAAATTGTGTTTTTGCCACTTTATGTTACACATTTCATAACAATGCACTGAAATGTGCATGTGCGATGCTGAAAATCTCTTAACTTGTGAAGCTCCTAAAAATTTAGCAGATACATCCAACTTTAAGACATTTGTTAAACATTAGTTTTAGTAGATGGATTTTTGGTTGACAGTTGTCTGCTCCTGGGAAGTACATTGAAATTCTGTGAAAGTTATAGACTCTGAGCTTCTATTTTGTACACTGAACATTTTGCAGTGATATTGCACTTTGTACTGTATTTCTCTTTGAGTAAAACATAACACAACATCCTTTTCCAGGTATACACACATTGTGTATTTGTACGTTGCGTACATATAATGTTTATGAATATTTCTACAAAATATTTCTGCAATTAATAAAAGCATGCAACAATGACACAAATTAACATTCTATCAGGAGCACCCACTCCTTAGAGCATCTAACTACACACTACTCACCTGCATATACCACCCTTGCTCTTGGGTCGGTCCTGAACTGCCTTCTTGTGGTAGTCTAAGAGCAACTCATGTAGCTTTTCCTCTCGTTTTCCACTGTCCTCCCCCAATGAACGCACTGTTAGCTCCAAAAGCTCCGTGCTTTTCTGAAACAGTCTGCAGGCATAACATGTGGACTTAGCTGTTTCCATTTTGTCACCAGTGAGCACCCATACTTTCATTCCTGCCCTGTGAAGGGCCTCCATTGTCTCTGCAGCCTCTTCCTGCAGCCTTCAAAAAAGAGCAATGGTTTGTACAGAAATAAAATTATATAATATTCTCAAAGCCAGATCCAAAAATCACATGCTCCTTTAAAATTAAAAATTAAAAGGTAGAAGAATGTCACGTACAGACAGTAATGCACAAGGGTGAGTTGCAACACTGAAGTACTGAAATAACATTATCAAAAACACACTGGCTTAGAATGGATGTGGAGGAAAAAACAGGATTTGTGTTCTGAAATGAAGAGTTTTATTTAAAAAAAAATATATAAAATCCAGAACCAATTTAAATAGTCAACAGAGGGTGGAGAGGAACTAGGCTTTGGAGAAGCGTTTAAGAGAGTACAACAGATACAGCGGACACAATAGAGCAGATATCTAGGGTGATAAAGTGGATATCGCAAGACACATTTTATTAATACTTAGTCATCAAGGTTTTTGATTTTTTTTAATAGTAAGCACAGTGGTAGTTGTTGCAAAATATGGCACTTGACTTCATCTGATGAAATCACTTCAGATTTAAGATCTAGCAACTAATGTATTATTTTTTCTTCTAAAAACTAAAAAAATTAGTAATGACCTATATATTAACTGAGGTTGTGAATTTGTTTTTGTTCATCAAGAGTTTCATCATATGGTCGAAAGTGAACAACATTTGATGGTTTTCAAGATGGATTGCTGTTAAAATATTAACCACTCAAAATGTTAACTGGAAGAGTAAATCTACTGCTGGGGGCCACACAGAGAACATTTAAGGCAAAATTCCTCAAAAATTTAGAAGCATTCCAAAAATAAAATGAAAATATAGCTTGTAAGTGTTAAGAGCACATTTTTCTGTCACTGACCTGTCCTCTACAGCAGTGGCACCTATGAGGTGCATTCCAGCTTCCACATCATTATAGACTTTTGCGAGCTTTTCCTCACGGTCCTGTAGAGCAAGCTTAGCCTCCTGCAAAAATCCATTAACCACTTCAAATTCTTCTGGAGTTAGTGATTTGTATGCCACACACAGTGTACGGTATCCCTCCTGTAAATAGAAATAATCTCAGGAATCAGCTGACAGCTCTGATGGCTCATAAGACAATTCATACTAAAAAGCAAGTCAGATATTTACTACTTAAAATATAATTGATTAGCATTACAATGTAGTGTAACTTGAAATTATCTTGCACATAATGATAAATGAACCCTGCTGAATTTGATTCGCCTCAACTTTGGCAGAAATGTTTGTAGAAATGTTTGAGAACTTCACCAAACTAAGTTATTGGGGAAGGAGAAACTGAACAGTTTTTAGTGATTTATAATGGTGCAAGGGTCTTGTGAATGTCCTTAATAACTAAAGATACTATGCTGGATCGATTATTGTGGCCAAAAATGTGACCTGGGCTGTAAGGCAGAAATGCATCTCTGAGATAAAATTAATAGAATCAAATAGAGAACAGTAAAATTTCCTGCAAACAGTGGAAGATAGGAAGCATGCATTCACTAAAGCTTGCCCTTCACAGATTCGACAGCAGGTATTTACCACTCTCAAAATGGAGTGGTAGTCTCAGTATTACACACAGGTAATATACAAGTCCATATAAAATGACATAACTTTTAAAACACAAATACATCGACAAATGTCACTACATTTCCAGTTTCCTTCTACATATATGTTTTGTAATGTATTGTATTCAGGAGATTTCTAGTAATTTTTAGCTTACTACTAGGATCAATGTTATAAATTTGTGGGATATTTGTCCCATCCAATACTGACTGCTATAGCTCAGTGATGTCATGATGGCCTCACAAAGCATCATGGAGCACTGGGGAAGAAAATCTGCTCGTCTAAGCCAGGTGAGAAAAAATATTTTTGGCGAACAAGATCGCCACTGAACACAGCAAATTTGTTGCAAAAAACTGTTTTAGTGAATTTCACTGATCAATACTAGTAATGTGCAAACAAAAATTCTAGTAATAATAAATCTTATTTAAAGAAAATTTGCTTAAAAATAATAAACATTAAAAATAAATCCATCCATCCATTTTCTAACCCGCTGAACCCGAATACAGGGTCACGGGGGTCTGCTGGAGCCAATCCCAGCCAACACAGGGCACAAGGCAGGAACCAATCCCGGGCAGGGTGCCAACCCACCGCAGGACACACACAAACACACCAAGCACACACTAGGGCCAATCTAGAGTCGCCAATCCACCTAACCTGCATGTCTTTGGATTGTGGGAGGAAACCGGAGCACCCGGAGGAAACCCACGCAGACACGGGAGAACATGCAAACTCCACGCAGGGAGGACCCGGGAAGCGAACCCGGGTCTCCTAACTGCGAGGCAGCAGCGCTACCACTGCGCCACCGTGCCGCCCTTAAAAATAAATATACTACATAAAACAAAGCTAGTGATTAAAATAAAATAAATGGGAAATAAGTAAAAAATAGCGGAGAGCAATGATACTGTCAAAGAATTACACTATTCACTCATAATGAAGGGAATTTTGCCAACCTTCTAGTCTTGATTAATGCTACAGAAGTTTTCATAAACTTTCTTGCACTCACTTTCTCCTTCTAACAGTAATTATATTAATGAGATTGTTAATTCATACCAGCAAACAGTAATATCTCCAACATGTAATTGTTTTATTAATCATTTTATTGGCAGCATAAGATTTAGTACCTAAAATAAATTATTTTTCATATTGTAACCTGCAAAGCATTTGCACACTAAGGAAGGACAACAATGTAGTTAAAATACAAAAAATGGAAAGTATGCTATAGGCCTATAGCAAGAATAACAATATAAACAAACCTGAAAATGAACATCAGGCTAATGACAATATCAGTAGTGAGAAATCCCTCTGTGCTCTTCCCATTCAATTTCATATCCTCACATGCCAAGGCTGGCTTACAAATCAGAAAGTACCTGCTTATCCAGTTGAGCTAAAAGGAACACCTCCCTGCTCAATTATAAGTTACGGTCTGGATTTTGCAATCTTTATTTATTTTAATGGTTATGATGGTGATGTCACTCTGCTGCCATTTTGTGAGTTGTTTTTGCCATTTGTGTAGCCACTTTGTAAATTCTTCTTATGTCAGAAGACATAGAGGTGCTAAAAAAGTTTGCGAACCCTTTAATATTTTCTATGTATCTGTATAAATATGACCTAAAATGTGGTCTGATTTTTATGCTAGTCCTAAAAATTCATAGTGAGAATCCAGTTAAACAAATGACACAAAAACATTAAACTTGCTTGTTTATTACTGAGGAAAATGATCCAATGTTGCATATCTGTGTATGAAAAAGTATGTGAAAATACTTTCTTTTGTAGCAGTATCATCAACTAAAGATTTCTGGTACCTGTTGATTGGCCCTGGACATTGGCCTGGAGGAATTTTATTTCATTCCCACTTGCAGAACTGCTTCAACTGAGGGATGCCAGGGGACTTCCTTACATAAATTGCTTACTTCAGTCTTACAACAACATTTCATGTCAGGTGTGGTCCCCGCTGGGGCTGGAGCCCGGCCGGGACGCCCAGGAGGAGGAGAGGAGGGCTTGTGCCTCCTCCAGACCACGAGGGGGCGTCCGTCCTGGTTATGTTGGGGGCCACGGGTACAAGGCTTGGAAGCCCAGCCCTGTAGGGACCCGTGGTCACCGCCAGGCGGCACCCCGATGCCGGTTTACCCCGTGTGGTCTTTGGCCGGGAATGGAGCCCGGCGGGACGCTTGGAGGACCAGAGGAGGGCGTGTGCCTCCTCCAGACCGAGAGGGGGCGTCCGTCCTGGTTATGCAGGAGGCCTCGGGTAGAGGGCTTGGAAGCCCAGCCCTGTAGGGATCCGTGGCCACCGCCAGGCGGCGCCCCAGTGCCTATTTATCCCGGCACTTCCTGGTGTGGCGGAAGTGCCGGGGGGAAGACGAAAGGGGACACACGGACGGCTTCCGGGTGCGCAGCCGCACTTCCGCCACACAGGGTGTGGCCAACGTTAAGTGCCGGGAAGCAGCTGGAGCCCATCCGGGTTCCCATAAAAGGGGCCGCCTCCCTCCAGTCATTGGTAGAAGTCGGGAGGCAGTGTTGACGGAGCTGGAGAGAGGACAGGAGGCGGCCAGGAAGGCACAAAGACTGTGGGCCCTGGACTTTGGGGAAATCGGTGCAAGAGGCACTGGGGATTGTGAGTGCATATATTGTATATATTGTATATAGTGTAAATAAACGGTGTGTGGGTGCAAAATATGTTGTCCGTCTGTCTATGCCGGGGCCAGCGTTCACACAGGACTTCAACTCAAACATTCCAAAACATGCATTTTCTGCTTCTGCTGAACAGTCTTTGTTAAAATGACTTCTGTGTTTAGGATTGTTGTCTTGCTGAACAAACCACTTTTTCGTGAGTTTCAATTCACAGATGGATACACTGATATTTTCCTGAAGAATTTGTTGGTACAATTCAGAATTCATACTTCCTTTAAAGTCTGCAAGCTGTCCTCGTCCAGAGACAGCAAAGCAGGCCCACTACTAGCATTGGATAAGGTTCTTATGCTGGAATGCAGTGTTTGTTTTTCACCAAACATAATGCTTCTCATTTAAACCAAAATATTCAATTTTGGAATCCTCTGTCCATAGAATATTCCTCCAAAACCTTTCTAGCTTATCAACATGGTTTTCGTTTTGAAGAGTAGTGGCTTTCTAATTACAACCTTGCCATCTACACCACTGTTGTTCAGTGTTCTCCTGATGGCAAACTCATATTATTAGCCAATGCAAGAGAGGCCTTTAGATTCGTAGATGTTACCCTTTTTTGCTCTTTGTGACTCCAGGAAAATTACAAGCCTTGTTCTTGGGGTGATCTTTGTTGGTTCACCATTCCTGGAGAGGATAACAGTAGTATTGAATTTCCTCCCTTTGTACACAATTTGTCTGATAGTGGATTGATGGAGTCCAGACTCTTTACAAATGGTTCTGAAACCTTTTCCAGCCTGGTGAGCATCAGAAACTTTTTTCTCAGAGATTTCCTTTGATTAAGGCATGACACATTTCCACACACCTGTGCTGTGAAGATCAGACTTTGAATGGCGAAGACCCAGTTAAATGTTCTTTAAATAGGACAGGGCCTTCCACACACCTATCCCCATAGATATTAACATACTTTTTCATGCACAAATATGTAACACTGGATCATTTTCCTCATTAAATATATGAATAATTATAGCATATTTGTATTAGTTGTTTTACTGGGTTTTCATTATATACAGTAGCTTTAGAACTGATAATGTTTAGGTATCTTACAGAAATAGAGAAAACTCTAAAGGGTTCACAAACTTTCTAGCACCACTTTATTGTTTACTGGTTGCTTTACTTGTTGTCATTAGATGATCTGTGTCAACACAACACAACACAACATCAACACATGATAACTAAACTGTTCAAAATTAAAGGAACACTTTGAAAACACATCAGATCTCAATGGGAAAAACATCATGCTGGATATCTATAATGATATGGACTGGGTAATGTGTTAGGAACGAAAGGATGCCACGTCATTTGATGGAAATGAAAATTATCAACCTAGAGAGGGGCTGAATTCAAAGACACTCTGAAAATCAAAGTGAAAAAATGATGCGGCAGGCTAGACCATTTTTCTGAAATTTCAATGCAGCAACTCACAAATCGTACTCAGTAGTTTGTATACCCCCCATGTAATTGTATACATGCCTGACAACGTCAGGACATGCTCCTAATGAGGCGACAAATGGTATCCTGGGGGATCTCATAGCAGATCTGGACCAGGGCTTCACTGAGCTCCTGGACAGTCTGAGGTGTAACCTGGCGGCGTCAGATGGACTGAAACATAATGTCCCAGAGGTGTTCTGCTGGATTTAGGTCAAGTGAGCGTGGGGGCCAGTTAGTGATATCAATTCCTTCATCCTCCAGGAACTGCCTGCATATTCTCACCACATGAGGCTAAGAATTGTCATGCACCAGGAGGAACTAAGGACCCACTGCACCAGCATAGGGTCTGACAATGGGTCCAAAGATTTCATCCCGATACCTAATGGTAGTCAAGGTGCCGTTGTCTAGCCTGTGGACCTGCCAATTCTGGTATTCTATGACAAATGCCAATCGAGTTCCATGGTGCCAAACAGTGAGTACAGGGCCCATTAGAGGATGTCAGGCCCTCAGGCCACCCTCATGAAGTCTGTTTCTGATTGTTTGGTCAGAAACATTCACACCTGTGGCCTGCTGGAGGTCATTTTGTAGGGCTCTGGCAGTGCTCATCCTGTTCCTCCTTGCACAAAGAAGCAGATACCGGTCCTGCTGATGGGTTAAGGACCTTCTATGGCCCTGTCTCCTAGAGTAACAGCTTGTCTCCTGGAATCTCCTCCATGGCCTTGAGATTGTGCTGGGAGACAGAGCAAACCTTCTGGCACTGGCACCTTGCCGCAATATCTCTGAAAAGGATGTTTAATGGTTAAATCCATCAATCCAAGGATGCGCCCATTACAGCAAGCATCGGACGCGAAACAGAAACAATCTCCGGATGGGGCATCAGCTCATCGCAAGGTGAACACAAGCACACAAACTAGTGTCATTTTAGCGTCACCAAATCCCCAACCTTCATGTCTCTGGAAGGAAAACAGAGCACACTGTTGAAACTCACCAGAAAAATATACAAACTCCAGGCAGGGAACACAAGGGACACGACTCCCTACGAGGCAGATTGTGCCACCACAACATGTGTAATTATTATCAGTATTCATTATTTAAATGAAGTTAACGACTTATCTGCGAAATGTAATATAAATAATTTAATGCATTTCATCACGAAAGTGATATCAAATATAAATCTAAGAATTCTAAATGTGCAGAGAGCTGCAATATCATAAATGTAATGTGTTCTGTGTGTCAATTGCTGCTGTCAGTTCAGGAGGAAAACAAAAAGCACATAGTGATTGACAACTGGGTCGGTTTTAAGATGATGTTTATAACGGTCTACTTTAATGACAAAGTAAACTACAAAGTTAAAGTAGACATTTCGAGATTAAAGCCAAAAAATCCACTTTAACCATAAAATACACCTTTTTACCATGTCCTTAATTTTTTTTTCTGTGGCTCAAATACGCTGCCATACATTCTGATGAAAAAAAAAAAGACAGCACAGAAGATGGTATGTGAGACTTTTAAAATGTATCATGTCATTACGATGGGGAATATGCGACGCTAGAATATAAAAGCACCATGAATGTATTTGTATGTCGGCATTTTGCTTCACCACATTGAACCATTCATCAAACATTGAAGAAGGCACATCGATCCTGGAGGATCCTCAAAGCGGCTTTCTGTCACATGTAGACAGTAAACAGAGACTTTGACATTAAATTCCGACTTTTATCACACTGTGCTCCCTAACTTTTTCTGGTACTGCAACTTGCGCATGCATCGCGTTAATTTTTGAGGACATGTGACAAATGAACGCTGGGAACGGATGGCAGCCATGATTTGTGTGCATACGTATTCTGAGCATGAAGTATAAGTAAGCCCTTAGGAATGTGAGACTTGGATTCAATCACTGACCTAACCTTATACAAGGAATGCCAAGTAAAGGTCAAAGGAGATTTTTTTTTGATGTCTGATTACATTATTTGATTGATACCATAAATGTGCAGATAAACACAACCGCCTTTTTCACAGTACTATTTTATTTAGGTGGGTGTTCAATACTCACCAATGCATTGCGTTCAACGTGCATTCTGATTCTCTCCACTTCTTCTTCTTGTACTCTTGGAAACATAGAAGAATCAGCACCCTTGCAGAACAAAAGAATTTCACCTAAATAGAGGAAAGCAATAATCACTCATTTAATCTTTAATTTATGTTTGATCAAAGACATCACCACCAAAAAATAATTTACAAAGAAACAAAAATTAAGACAACAGCAAAACATACTGATGTACACTCACCTAAAGGATTATTAGGAACACCATACTAATACGGTGTTTGACCCCCTTTCGCCTTCAGAACTGCCTTAATTGTACGTGCTATTGATTCAACAAGGTGCTGAAAGCATTCTTTAGAAATGTTGGCCCATATTGATAGGATAGCATCTTGTAGTTGATGGAGATTTGTGGGATGCACATCCAGGGCACGAAGCTCCCGTTCCACCACATCCCAAAGATTGAGATCTGGTGACTGTGGGGGCCATTTTAGTATAGTGAACTCATTGTCATGTTCAAGAAACCAATTTGAAATGATTTGAGCTTTGTGACATGGTGCACTATCCTGCTGGAAGTAGCCATCAGAGGATGGGTACATGGTGGTCATGAAGGGATGGACATGGTCAGAAACAATGCTCAGGTAGCCCGTGGCATTTAAACGATGCCCAATTGGCACTAAGGGGCCTAAAGTGTGCCAAGAAAACATCCCCCACACCATTACACCACCACCACCAGCCTGCACAATGGTAACAAGGCATGATGGTTCCATGTTCTCATTCTGTTTACGCCAAATTCTGACTCTACCATTTGAATGTCTCAACAGAAATCGAGACTCATCGGACCAGGCAACATTTTTCCAGTCTTCAACTGTCCAATTTTGGTGAGCTTGTGCAAATTGTAGCCTCTTTTTCCTATTTGTAGTGGAGATGAGTGGTACCCGGTGGGGTCTTCTGCTGTTGTAGCCCATCCGCCTCAAGGTTGTGCGTGCTGTGGCTTCACAAATGCTTTGCTGCATACCTCGGTTGTAATGAGTGGTTATTTCAGTCAAAGTTGCTCTTCTATCAGCTTGAATCAGACGGCCGATTCTCCTCTGACCTCTAGCATCAACAAGGCATTTTCGCCCACAGGACTGCCGCATACTGGATGTTTTTCCCTTTTCACACCATTCTTTGTAAACCCTAGAAATGGTTGTGCGTGAAAATCCCAGTAACTGAGCAGATTGTGAAATACTCAGACCGGCCCGTCTGGCACCAACAACCATGCAACGCCCAAAATTGCTTAAATCACCTTTCGTTCCCATTCTGACATTCAGTTTGGAGTTCAGGAGATTGTCTTGACCAGGACCACACCCCTAAATGCATTGAAGCAACTGCCATGTGATTGGTTGATTAGATAATTGCATTAATGAGAAATTGAACAGGTGTTCCTAATAATCCTTTAGGTGAGTGTATATTTCAAGATAATTACAAATTTAAGCATTTGAATTAGAACACTTAACAAATGCCTTTTTAATTCTTCATCACAACTGATATATGCAGGTACTTTAGCTTCTACCCCTCAAGGCATGTAGATTTTAAACCTTCTGTGGATTACAGCGAATACTTTGTTTCCTGGGAATGCTCTAATAATTAAGAAGCTGTCAGTTTAGAAGCCAAAGATTTGTCATTTCAGTTTCCACCTCTGACTACAATGAATGACCCCGGAATAAGTAACTTAACCATCTTATGCTGTAATGGGGGAAAAAAATAAAATCATGCACAACTGCCAAGCTCTATGCTTTGAAAAGCAACTTGGGACTGATTTGACACCAAAAGATACTATAAAAAATCATGTGCATTTATTTGTGTGATTCATTAAAAATAGCCACATTAGGAACTGAATTATCCAACATGTAGATGTCAAGTATGCTGCTATAAAGGCCCAAAATCTATTCAAATTAAAATAGTATAAAGTAACATTGTCAGACCCGCTTAAAGCAACTTTGGGTTGCGGGAGGTTAGAGCCTATCCCAGCAGGCCTGGCAATGTGACAGGAAACAGCCCTGGACATAGTACTAGTCAGTTACTGGGCTCTTTTCCAATTATACAGTAGCAAATGAACATGCAAACAAACAAAAGCAAATCTAGCAAGATTAAATTTTTCAGACCCGTCTTAGTTTTCACAATAACACTCATCCTTCGACGAACAGGGTCAAAGTTCAGCACATGGAGGAGCTCATACCTTTAAACAAACAAAAAACATTCATATAAGAAATTACAAATTACACTGTACATAATTTCTTAAATCACAAGCAAAAATGTAGAAACAAGCATAAACAACTGAATAAAATTGAAAACTGTATAAAACTGAAAAATGATAAAGATTGCAGAACATCTACAGATTTATGCTGCAACTCTCTGGGCATCACTAAACAGTATATTTAAGGGAAAATTAATAGTTTATATTCTATACTAGACATTAAGCCCGTTACAATAACGGGCGCTAGAACAGTAGTGCAGAAACATTAGTAGGAACAGTCTATATTAAATGGCAAGGGACCTTGACTTCATTCTGTTTCTTGTCTTAATTTTTTTGTGTCAAAAATATTTTTTCAAGAAGCCTAAAGTAAAATAATAATAAAAATAAGATAGAAACATATATGACAACACAGTAAGTATAATTAATATTGCCTTAGTGTAAAACTGTAAGACACAATATCTGAAGAAGATATTTAGGAAAAATTTTCTATTTTTTTACCTCATGAAACGTTTCTATAAAATTTCATTACAGACAACATTTCTTGTAAATATTCTGTCTGAGTTTGGCAACAGTTTGCCTTGTTCAGGACCATCTACAATGTTGACAACAACATTTGGAAAACTTCTAACTCTTGATAATGTGATATATAACTGACCGTGGCTTAATACTGGTTCTGGCAAGTAAATGCCAACTTTTTGTAAGGTTTGCTCTTCTGAGTCTTTCTCTTTTAGCGTTTTTCTGACGGTCATTTTCTTTTTCTTCAATCAATCTATTTGCTCGTATTTTTTTTTTGTCTTTCAGCCTTTCTTTTGTTGATCTGACCGTTCTTCCAGGAAATGTTGCTTATATAGGATTTGATTGTCCGTGTCTTTTGTCCTACTTGATGTGTCCTTTTTTTTGGGTGGCATGTTGTTAGTAGATACGTCCGTAATATTTTCTCTTACAGTAATACTGGCTTGTATGTGGCTGTAATATGCGTCACTGTATTGTGTGTCTTTAATTTTCTCTCGCAGTAATACTGGTTTGTATTTCTGTAAAATGCCTGTAATTTTCAATGACAGTAATACTGGCTTTGTTGTCCATAATATGACTTTAATTTTCTATCACAACATTGGGCAATCAGCAGAGTGTCCCCAGCAACTGAATTAATGTGTGGCGTGTAGCTGATAATCGTGCCCGTGGCGTCTCCCCAGCAAGTATTGTGCAGTTCCCCAGCAAGTATTTTAATCTTTGCTGGCGTCTCCCCAGCGACGGATTTTATGTGCGCGGCTGCGACTACCCAATCAGCACTCTCCCCAGCAATGTTGTCTTTTATTTCTTATCATGCGCGGCAGCGGCTAGGCCATTTACTGTGTGCCCATCTTCCAGTGTGTGTGCTTTATTTACTTATCATGCGCGGCAGCGGCTAGGCCATTCACTGTGTGCCCAGCTTCCAATGTGTGTGTGCGTCCATGGTGCCGTTGCGCATGGGTGGGGCACGGCGAGATGCACGGCGTGACCCGCGCATGCGCACTTCACCAGAAGACACACACACACGCACACCTGGACGCACACAGAGGTTTTATTAAAGAGGATAAAAGTAGGAGGATAATGGACTCAAATGATCTTACACATTAACGTTATGAGGAATTACAAATATATACAGTTCACAAGAAGAAATAAACAATTATTACTTATGCCATGACACAATGAATATTAATAAAAACATAATAAAACATTAGTATGCCAAACACAAAAAAAGAAGTCAAAATCGATAATACTACTTGAGCAAATTAATATTCCTACAGGTTCAAAACTACTAAACAAAACCAAAGAAAGATAACAACATATTTGGCAAATCCTGTAATATGCTGTACACGTTTGAATGCAATAACATTGGCTAGATTCACCACTAACTCATTCCAAAGTTAAATACCAAGATAAGTACCCATCAGAATTTTATAAAAACGTCTTTGAACTATAACCAGTAAAGTTACCTAAATTTCTACCTAAAACCCCATGTAAGATATCAACTGAATATACAGTACTTGGTCATAAAAGACATGGACTGGCTGGCATCCCAGCTGGGATGGATGGTTCCTTGCTTGGCTGGCAAGCCTCCCAGGGCTATGTGCCCCCCGTGGGATAGATGGCAGAATACCTCTGATGAATCTCCCATGTGCACACCCACACAGCTGTATGGGAGTCATAGCCCCAATGGGTGGCCCTGCTTGGCTTCTTGGGAGATCCTGAAGAAGCTGTGGAATGGAGCATTCCTTGTTTTAGTGAGGTTCTAACTGACCCAGAAGTGCTTCCTGGGTGCAATGTGGTAGCACCAGAAGTACTCCCAGGTCTGGTATAAAGGAACATTCTCCACCTCAACCAGGCGAGTTGGAGTTAGGAGAGGAGAAGGACAAGACTTTCCTGGGGAGGAATAAAGGTGAAGAAATAAAAGAGAAGGAAATTGTTTATTGACAGAAGAAGCCTTTGTTGAGATATTTCTTTAAAGTAAATTCTTGATTGAACACGGCACTTGTATTTGTGAGATTGTGTCTGGGGGTTGGGGCTTTGCTATGCCCCCTGCATGTCAAAACACTTTAGAAAATTAAAAATTCCTTAAATCACTAACCTTAAATACCGATCTCACACTAAAACACCATGTTAAGGTACCGCGATTGAAAAGAGAGTATAATGCCTTTTATCATTCCACACAAACTGAGCTTCACTCTCAAATATATTTGAATTTGAAAAATGCAGCATTTTATGTAGTGAACACCTTACATGTATGCGAATTCACTGTAGTTTGGTGTCTCTGATCAAGAAAAAGACATACAGCTAGTCAAATGGTTTTGCTTACCAGCCATTTCATGCAATTTCTGTTTACTTGAATAACCAACTAAAATTTTAGGAATTCTTAAAAAATGTATTACTCCATGCAGATTACATGCTACTTTACATATATCATCTGTGGTCATCACTTCTATATGTGTTAAATGAAAGAAACAACTTTTATAAGATCCCTAGATTTAAAATCCATTTGTGTAAGAAATAATTTTTATTTACTAATGCTGATACACATGTACAAATCTGAATATTTTACACTTTGAGTCCAGAAGGACAGCATTACACTGAACCCATCCTAGATCGTATTTTTTAAGCAGATTGTCTCGTATATACTTTAACTCTGTGGACCAATAACCTTAAACTGCTGCAATCTAAGAACACATCTAGTGGAACATTACTTGGTGAGAATTTGGCATCAGAGCAAGTCCTATTAGTTGTAAAAGCAATACAGTTAATGTCACCTTTAAAAGCTTACAACATACATCCTCCAAAACTTCAATTCACAGTATTTAGTAGACGGTACATAACCAGTATTGAGAAACATAAAGACCTGTATTAAATACAGTCCATCATTTATTTACATCTGTTGAAGTTTACAATTTTTTGTGGCATACAAGTCATAGACTTTGCGAACAGCAACATTCTGTGGCTGGCTTTCTTAACATTCCCCCATTATTTACTTATATATATTTTTATGAAACATTATTAAAAAGAAGCATATCAAAACTTGAACCACAGATTTCAGCAGAACAGGAACTTGCAATCAATGCACCTATAGACCGAATACATTCTTCTTCAGTTTGTTTCAGTCACAGGAGAGTTTATTTCAAAATTACATATCTAATACAACTAATAATAATAATAATAAATCTAATAAAACTAATAAAAGGCAAAGCCCTCACTGACTGACTGACTGATCATTCACTAATCACTAATTCTCCAACTTCCCGTGTAGGTAGAAGGCTGAAATTTGGCAGGCTCATTCCTTACTAGTTACTTACAAAAGTTAAGCAGGTTTCATTTTGTAATTCTATGTGTAATGGTCATAATTGAATCCTACTTGCATACATATATATGTCCATAGCCTGCAGCTCAGTCGCTGTGTGAGGTGGTGTTGCATCCCCCCATCACCAAGCCTCCCATGTAGTTGGCTGCCTGCCTATATTGCATCCCCAATCCCCACGCCTCCCACGTAATTGACTGCCTGCACATATAAGGCTGTCTGTCTCTCCGGTCTTTTCATTCCCTTCTTTGCTTCGCCACGGTATTCACATTTCCCTCCTGATAACTGCAACTTTTTTATTTAATCCACGGCTTCTCCGCTGTTTTACTGTTCGTTTATTACGATGCAA
Source organism: Polypterus senegalus (assembly GCF_016835505.1). Lineage (NCBI taxonomy): Eukaryota > Metazoa > Chordata > Cladistia > Polypteriformes > Polypteridae > Polypterus > Polypterus senegalus. The sequence goes on along the minus strand of NC_053163.1, from coordinate 89,258,367 downwards.
AGTTATCGATGAAGACGGTTGTATGCTAACAACGCTTGACAGATGCCGAATGTCACTTCAACACAAGTCCTGCAAATACTAACGTAATTGAAACAAACCATGAAACTCAAACTGATTATGACAGCAGCAATTCAAGCTGTGAGAAAACAGTAAAAAGGAGGCGTATCAGACATTGTGGTACACTTTCTGATGCAGCTAGATGGAAACCACTTTGTGACGCAAACAACTTCTGTGTACTCACAGAAAAATCCACAAGTTAATAGACATGCTGTCGCTAAATACTCGCAGGCAAATCGACAACTTAATAGAGACGCTGCCGCTAAATACTCGCAGGCAATTCCACAAGTTCATAGACATGCTGCCGCTAAAAATTCGCAGGCAAATCCACAAGTTAATACCGGGAATGCCTGTTAAACATCTTAGATTCACGAGTAGTGATTTGGGTAGTGAGATGTCTATCGAGGTGATCACCATCGATCAAAGAACTGTCACTTACCGAGTGGTTTCCATGCCCAGAGATGCCGCCTGCCTTTTACATTCTCCGTGTTACATATAGCACGGCCATATTAGGCTCAATCTTGATATCCGGAGGAACATTGTGTCTTGTGTATTGATTGACTGGAACAGGTTCAAGGTGTGGACTGATGATGGTACAGGAGATAATTATACTACACAGGGGCACTATAAGAGTGAAATGCTTAAGCCCCTCACCTATGCATCTGCATGTGAGTTGATGGCTGCCGCTGAATTGTTCGCTTGTCGCTTTCAAGTTTACCAAAATGGCCAAATATTTTACACCTTTGGAGAACCACCAATGGCTCTTAAACATCTTAGATTCACAGGTGACAATTTGAGTAGTGGACACTTTGATGTTTATGAAAGTTTCAACTCTCAAAAGCTGGATGCGAAGTTATCGATGAAGCCAGTTGTATGCTTACAACGCTTGACAGATGATCAATGTCACTTCAACACAACAAGTCCTGCAAATACGAACACAATTGGAACAAACCATGACTGCAGCAACCCAAGCTGTGAGAAAACAGTAAAAAGGAGGCGTGTCAGACGCCGTGGTACATTTTCTGATGCAGCTAGACGGAAACAACTTTGTGACGCTGCCGCCAAATACTCGCAGAAAAATCCACAGGTTAATAGACACTCTGTTGCTAAATACTCGCAGGCAAATCCACAAGTTCATAGAGACGCTGTCGTTAAATATTCGCAGGCAATTCCACAACTTAATACCGGGAATGCCTGTTAAACATCTTAGATTCGAGTAGCGATTTGGGTAGTGAACAACAACGGTTGACAGACACGGAATGTAACTTGAACACAACACGTCCTCCAAATACGAACCTGATTGAAAGAAATAATGATAACCAAATCCTTGATGATAGCAACACTCATAACAGTGAAAAAACAATTACTTTGACAATCATGTTATGTTATTTTTTAAATGTTTCCTTTTCTTTTTCATAACTTATTTAACATACTACTTCCCTGCGAAGCGCGAGTATTTTGTTAGTCACATATAAATTTTTCTCAAATTAGAGTGTCAAAAGTTTAGTTTAAATTGAACTCTTCCAGGGAGAGATGTCTTAAACTGCCTATTTCCTAGGCCATGTTTTGGCTATGGCAGCAGTCTTTATCTTACTAGAATGTAATGTTCAGCTACTTTCAGATCAGCTTTGAGGTTATTGCATACACACATTCTGTAATACACAATTTAAGGAGTAATAATAAATGAAGTACCACTGCCCTTTAACCACTTTAAAAATATAACTGTTTATCACAGTGCAACTTGTAAAAGTTACCGTTTTTTTTCACTTTTATTCTCTCAGTTACGATCATGATACATACTACCGCCCTAGGGATCTGACACTGTTAGTTTTTTTTGAAACTGGGAATAACTGTAGATGTGAGTGGTGTTTTGAGGCAATGGAACTGGACATTCTCTGATCTGGAGGGATAAAAGCTAACACACAAACACTGGCGAATCTGCCTTCTTCGTATCTCACCGTCACTTGATTTTTTTTTATTCAGTTTTATTGAGTGTTCCTGCTCATGCTGAATTAGTATGCGCTTTATGGTCCATGATGTCAAAAAAAAAACCAAACAAAAAAAACAGAGACATAGGTATATATGATATTTGGAGTTATTCATTTGGTGACCTGTATAGTACATTTCAGAAAACAATGTGGCACGGATGCAACATTATTCATATTAGTTAAATTCATTTGCATAACATCTTGCGGTTGTAATCAGTGACGGTGTGGTTTTTTTTCCCCCCCGATATTGCCAGTCCCCACATGTTGCTGTATGCTGTTTCTTTTGTACTCCAGGACATGCAGAGGAAAGAATAGTACAGAGAGGTCAGTTCAGTGCTATATCCAATCATCAAATTCAAATGCTCACAGTTCACACATATGCCAGGAACGTCCTTCCTACATTTACGACATGTGTACCTGTTGCAATGTGCAAACTTCTCTCTATGCTTTGGTTCCTGTTACATTGAAAGGGCACCTGACACTGACTCAGTTTACTTTCCTGGGGAAAGTGGCTGTCTTGGAACAGAAGCTTGTTGATGTTGCATCCTCCTTTCCTTTTTCCATTGCCTTTTCTAGTAAGATACGACGACGAAGTTCCTCTGCAAGGTGAGCCATGAACACTGTTCTTTTCTCAGTGGCCCCCGTGCATGCCTTACACACTACATGTGCGTTGATCGATGCCAGGTCAAGCTTGTTATAGCACACAGCAACCGGCCAACTGCGTGTTCCTGCAACACTGAATAAGGTTACGCATTTTGGTGCATTATGTCAGCACAGCACGGAGAAAAAAGAAAGAGACAAATATATGGGACATTGGGTATAAATTTATTATACTTGTAAAAGTTAGCTTTTTTCAGTTTTATTCTCTCAATCACAATCACTCTGCAACCCCCACACAACCCCGCCCTTCCTGATCTGACTCTATGTAACAGCCCCAGCATAAACTCACACCCGATCTGACGCTGTTCGCTTTCAAATAATATTGCATTAGTGCGATGATGTTTTCACATATATTGTCTATTTTTTTCAGGTGTGTAATAGAAACCACAGCATAGACAGAAGTGTGTACATAGCAACAGGTACACACGTCGTAAATGTTGGAAGGACGGTCCTTGCGTGTGTGATGATTGCATGTAGCGGTGAACTGACCTCCCTGTACTATTCTTTCCTCTGCATGTCCTGAAGTACAAAAGAAACAGCACCATACAGCAACATGTGGGGACTGGCAAGATCAGGGAAAAAAAACACACGGTCACTGATTACAACTGCAAGATGTTATGCAAATGAATATGACTAATATGAATAATGTTGCATCCATGCCACAATGTTTTTACGAAATGGAAATGTACTATACAGGTCATAAAATGAATAATTCCAAATATCATATACCTATGTCTGTGTTTTTTTTTTTTTTGACATCATAGGCAAGGTGCATACTAATTCAGCGTGAGCAAGAACAATCAATAAAACTGAATAAAAAAAAAAAATCAAGTGACGGTGAGATACGAAGAAGGCATATTCGCCAACGTTTGTGTGTAAACTTTTATCCCTCCAGATCAGAGAATGTCCAGTTCCATTGTCTCAAAACACCACTCACATCTATAGTTATTCCCAGTTTCAAATAAAACTAACAGCGTCAGATTCCTAGGGCCGTAGCATGTATCGTGATCGTGACTGAGAGAATAAAAGTGAGAAAAAAAAAGATAACTTTTACAAGTCCTATAAATGTACACTGTCTGTTACAGACGCAAAACAAGTGTATGTGTGTAGTGTATAATATTAACAATAAGAGCAGCTCACTACTGAAAACAGCAAACATAGGATTCAGTCGGAATCAAACTGGGGACTCTTGATTACAAGTCAGCAAATCTTACTGCTACGCCACGGAAGCTGTTGTCTTTTCCTTGAACCGTTTGTGAAAGTGTTTATTTGATGTTTGGACTTCAGGCTTCATACATTATATAGTTTATGCCTACATTTTGTCATTCACTACTAAAATATGAAAAATGTTTATGTTTTAAAAATGTGCTTACACAGATTATTGTAGAAACGGAACACACATGAAATGCATGCACTCCAAATAACGATCTGCATGTTCTGAGGCAGTGGGGGGATGGAATAACAGGCTGCTTGCTGCTTGTCTTTATCAGCACATTTACAGGACAAAAGACGCTGGCGGAGAGGTGCGAATGGATATAAGGTGGGCCAGATCTACGAGTTTTTTCTTAGGCTCTGGTAATTGTAGTGTTAAATCATGGAAACACTTTTATGTTATAAGTGGAAAGAGGTGTGCTGTAATACTTAAATTTTGAAAAAAAGTACTTCACTCCACAATTCAATTCAATTCACAAACAACTCATTATTTATTTATTTATTTATTTTTTGATTTTGGTGTAGAAATCAAATACAGTATTTTTCGGACTATAAGGCACACTTAAAATCCTTTTATCAAAAATCGACAGTTCGTCTTATAATCCGGTGCACCTTATGTATTAATTCTGGTTGTGCTTACTGACTTCAAACCAATATTATGTGGTAAATGGTGCTCAAAAATCTGTCAAAATGTTTTAGAATGACTTTGGTAAGCTACGAAGTCGCACCGCTTGATGGATTGTTGGAGCTTTACGGCTACCGTAGTCAGGAAGTTTACGTCAGGAGACCGGATGGCTTTTTCCACAAATCTCCGTCTCTATTGATCTGTGACTCCATGTGCGCCCATCTCACCAATACTATCAAAATCCAAGTGAAGCAAACTAATTCGGAGCTTGCCATCATTCCGGGTGGATTAACCAAAGAACTCCAACCGTTAGATATCGGTGTCAACAGGTCGTTCAAAGTTAAATTGCGAGCTGCGTGGGAGCATTGGATGACAGAAGGCAAACACACATTCACCAAGACAGGAAGGCAACGCCAGGCGAGTTACGCCACTATCTGCCAATGGATTGTGGATGCCTGGGCTAAGGTATCAGTCTTAGTATCGCCCAAGCTTTCACGAAGGGCAGAATCATCACTAAACAGCTAAGTAACAGCAATTAGACTGACTCAGATAATGATGAGAGAGATTCGGGCATGCTTGATGCTGAAATCGCCCAACTGTTTACCTCAGACACTGAGGATGAAAATTTGATGGATATGTGGAAAAGGAATGAACTGAAAAAGTGAGTGTTTTGTTTTGTATTTTATGTTACAACTGAACAATGTTGAGAGCTATTGTGAATGAGTTGAATAAAGTTTGACCTATCTGACTGTTTTGTTTTGCTGAATGCGCTTTATAATCCGATGCACCTTATATATGAAAGTAGACCCATTTATTGATATTGTGCTTTAAAATCCGGTGCGCCTTATGGTCGGAAAAATACTGTAATTGTTTGTTTTAGTTTAGTTATGCTTTGAAGCCCCTTATGAGTTAAGTGATATATTCTATATATAAAGCCAGGTGTATTTAGAGTGTGAGAAAAGAAATATTAAAGGTAAGGTTTTGGTACGATTACTGCAAATGACTTAAAGCATTTTCAATAATTTAGCTTAAGTTTCTTTTTTCTTTGCATGAAACAATTAAGCACTTTAGCATAGAAAAATACAAAAATTAAATGGCTTTAATGGACATTGACATTTTTACAATAAAATCTATTAAAATGTTTTTTTCACTGCATATTGAAAGCCCCAGAAGATACAAAGGCTACTGAGATAGCCAGGCGTGAACTGGTCCTGGGGGAATATTTTTCTCTTTAATTTTGTTCAAGTTTCCAATCATCATAGTTCATCACAAGCAAATAATACACTGAAAACAGTATATAATTGTTGCTAATTAAGTTAAAACAAAAAGTACTATAAAACACTGTACTGCACCTTCTAAAATAATGAAAATATTAAAACAAAATTAATGATGGAAAAAGGAATGAAGAGTAAACTGTGTTAATGATGTGTAAGGAATTGTATGCTGTTATGGGAAGGAGATGTCAGTGAAGGCATAACATGAAGCAAAACCGGAGGAACAAAGATGCGATTTGTAAAGTGGAGTGACAAGAAGGTTAATGTTGAATTAAGAGGCAAATGTGGTGAGTAGGTGATAAAAGTTCTATTGAGGTGGTTTGTCATGTGGAGTGAAAGCAGAGGATTATTGGGGAGAAGAGATACACTAAATTAGAGCTGCAGTGGATGAGGCCCTGTGGGAAACTGAACATGATATTGGATAATATGAAAAGCACAGGTCTCACCCTAAAAGCAGTAGTTCTCAGTCTTTTATTTTATTATGGCTGCAGCTCTAGCTGTCAACAACAGAAGAGGGCTGCAAAAATGAAATCACCATGATTCCTTGAAAAGGACACAAAATGTTAGAATTACATTTAAAATAAAATGTAAACATTTGCTTGGTAAAACCATTAATATTTGTTTAATAATTTTTAAAATCAAATGTTTTATAAAAAAAAAACACAAAAAACAAAATGAGCACTGAACAATGAGAAACTAGAACACAGTAAGAACAAAACCAACCCTGCCTATAATGTTTAATTAACAATTAAACATATCATCTACAATTTACTTGAACAGCTTTCTAAACAAAATTTCTAAATTGTCATACACAATAAATTCTTATTTTAATGAAGCTTATGATGCTGTGTAGAGATAATTAATTCTTTATAGGCAACAGACAACTGTGTGAAGGTCTGATTGCAGATTAATGTCCATGAAATGTGCCCAAAAACAGATATTGTAAAATGTTCCAAAAAATAATATGATAGACACTCAAATTACAAGAGGGTTTAAAGTCTCTACATTATACTAGCAGACCAATACAAACAATTTATGATGGCATATCAGAGACATCCAGAAGTTTGTCCATGCTGCATGTTTAACCAAGGTGGGCTACAGGTTGAGAACCACTGCTGCAAAAAATGCTGAAGTACAGTGATCCCACGCTATATCGCGCTTCGACTTTCACAGCTTCACCCCATCGCAGATTTTAAATGTAAGCATATCTAAATATATATCACGGATTTTGCTAGTTCGCGGATTTCTGAGGACAAGGGTTTTTTTTAATTTATGGTACATGCTTCCTCAGTTTGTTTGCCCCGTTGACTTCATACAAGGGACGCTATTGGCGGATGGCTGAGAAGCTACCCAATCAGAGCACGTATTACGTATTAAATAAAACTCCTCAGTGATATACGATATGCTTCCCGTGCGGTACGTTGCACACTTAAAAGCACTAGCACGCATGGATTTTTGATTGTTTTCTTTTCTCTCACTCTCTCTGACATTCTCTGCTCCTGACGGAGGGGGTGTGAGCAGAGGGGCTGTTTGCACAGAGGCTGTTTGCCTAGAGGATACGGATGCTCCTCTCAAAAATGCTGAAAGACTACCTTCACATCGCTCCCTTTTTCTTGCAGCTGCTTTATCGCAGTGCTTCCATTACTTAAAAGCCCAACAGCTCGTATTGATTTTTGATTGTTTGCTTCTCTCTCTCTCTCTGACATTCTCTGCTCCTGACGCGCACTTCTTTGAAGAGGAAGATATGTTTGCATTCTTTTAATTGTGAAAATGAACTGTCATCCCTGTCTTGTCATGGAGCACAGTTTAAACTTTTGACTAAAGGGTGTTCTTTCATGTCTAGAGGGCTCTAATAATGTTAAAAAATGTATTTAGAAGGTAAACAGGTTTTCTATGCTCTAACTGCGAAAATATTAGATTTATAAATAAATAATCCTACTTCGTGGAAATTAATTTATTGCGGTAGAGTCTGGAACAGATTAACCGCGATAAACGAGGGTTTATTGTATAACTGTGCAGAGAATATTTATAAGCAGCGTGGGAGAGTTTATAAGGGCTTAAAATATATAAAAATAACCAACATATGGTTTCTACTTTGCGGATTTTCACCTATCGTGGGGGGTTCTGGAACGCAACCCCCGCGATTGAGGAGGGATTACTGTATATGTAAAGAAAAACATTTGGAAGCAACTGGCTAGCTGGGTAAACCTAATACTAATACATGGTCGTAAACTGATGAGGATGGTAATTGTCAATTCACTGTCAACCTTCCACTGAAATTTTACATTGTGAGAGATGGCTGGCAGCTTATCCTGGCCAATACATCCACACCGCCAGATGGTGTCCTCCCTGCAACATGGAGGTGCCCCGAATTCCCGGAGGGCATCATGGACAATGGAGTTCGGTTTGACAGCCCTGATGGATACCATGGGGGCCACCAGGGGATGCTGCAGGAAGACACCAAGATTGTTTCTATTACAACCCAGAAATAGTCCCAAGTCATGGGGACGGAAGTAAAGAAGTACTTCCGGGCTAAAGAAAAATATAAATCTTCATCTGTCCCGGAAGTGCCAATGGATCACGTGGGCTGAAGAACAGGAGCGCTTCCGGGTCAAGGACTATTTAAAGGATTGTGGGAAACCCAGCAAGCTGATCCGGAGTTAGGAGGAAGTGCGACAGAGCTGCTGAGTGGAGAGGAGGATTTATTGTATTATTGATTATTGTTTTGGTTATTATTATTGAGTATTGTGGAGGTGGAGGTGCTTTGTGCACAGTATAAAAGAAATTAAAATATTTCTGGGACTTTTACTTAGTGTCTGGACATGTTGTTTGCGGGTTCGGAGGAGCGACAGCGCCCCCTACTGTCACAACATCAACTTTTCAAAATTCCTCCTTAATGGATCAAATGAGAGCTGCACAAGTCATGCATATACCATAGTCAGGTCCAAAAGTATTTGGACAGTGAAATAAATTTTATAATTTTGTCTCTGTACACCACCATAATTGATTTAAAACAAAGCAATAAAAATGTGATTGAAGTATAGACTTTCAGCTTTAATTCAAGGGGTTTAACAAAAAAAATGTATGTGCTGTTCGGAAAATACATTTTCATACACATTTCCCCTAGTTTTAGTGGGTCAAAAGTATTTGGACAAACTAACATAATAATAAACACAGTGATCATTTTCAGTATTTCGTTGAAAATACTTTGCAGTCAAACACTGGAACTCATGGCCATCCCCAAGTGCTCGGTTTCCACCCTGGTGATACTTTGCCAGGCCTTTATTGCAGCTATCTTCAGGTGCTGTCTGTTTGTTGGAGTTTCTGTCATCAGTTTTGCCTTCAGCAAAGTCCAACTGGGTTGAAGTCAGTTAACTGACTTGGCCATTGAAGACTATTCCACTTCTTTGCCTTGAAAAAAACTTAGTTTGCTTTTGCAATATGTTTTGGCTCATTGTCCATCTGTATTGTGAAGTGTCATCCTATCAGTTTTGCTGCATTTGTCTGAATCTGAGCAGTTACAATAGCTCTATACACTTCAGAATTCATCCTCCAACTTCTGCCAGCACTCATATCATCAATAAACATCAGTGACTGACTTCCATTCACAGCCATGCATGACCATGTCATAACGCGACCTCCACCATGTTTCACAGATGATGTGACAGCCATAGGATCAACATTTAAGTCATCTTTCCAACATTTTGGTATATATTGATCTTAGTTTTCTTTGTGTAAAAAAAACTGTTCCAAAACTGGATAGGCTTTTAAAAAAAAATTTATGCTAATGTTTTTCCTATGCTTGATGTTTACTAGTATTTTGCAACTTGTGGTAAACCCTTTGTCTTTACTTCCATAACACCTCTGCTGATTGTAGACTTTGGCAATGATAGGCCTATCTCCTAGAGAGTGGCTAAATGTTGTGAAGGGATTCTTCTTCTTCACCAAGGACATAATTCTACAATCATTAAGATTTTGCAGACCTTCTGGTGTTACTGAGTTCACCAGTGTGCTCCTTCTTTTTAAGAATATACCAGATGGTTAATATGACCACTCCTTGTATTTCTGCTATTTGTTTAAAGCGTTTGTTTTGTTTTCTCAGCCAAATGATTGCCTGTTTTTCACTTGCATGGACAGCTCTTTGGACTTGATATTGAGAGTTAACAGTGGCAGCTTCCAAATGCAAATTCCACACTTGGAATAAATTCCAGTCCTTTTACTTAATAGTTACTGAAATAATGAGGAAATTGCTCCCACCTGGCTATGGAACAAGCCTGTTGGTCAAATGTCCATATACATTTCAGCCCCTGGAATTTGGGGTGCCATGCATAAAAATGTCTTGTCATTCCTAAATGGCTCATACATTATTCTTGGTAAGCCCCTTAAATTAAAGTTGATAGTCTGCACATAAACACAATAATTGCTTAATTTCAAATCCAAAATTAATAAAATTGTGTCAATGTCAAAATACTTATGGTACTGACTATAAGTAGAGACACTGTGGCAAGGCAGACAATAACAAATAATTTCTTTATAGTGTGTTTATTGTGCAATTCCCTAAGTATTTACTGTATATTTTCAGACAGTATATCACCTTTCTGTTGTGATTTGTAATTACATACCTCTATGAGAACAGATATTTTCTATACACAAGATTAAAATCAAATTACAGACAGAATGTCCATTGAGAATGGCATAATCCTGTGCTTGATAGAAAAGAAAAATTGGTCATAGCAGTCATACTACCACAGAATATGATTAACAAGAAATTTAGCACACAAAACACAGTGCAATCTTTTATGTTTAATTAAGTATCCATTTCAAATGATGTGATTAATTAAAACAAACTATCATTAAATCTGGTCTGCTAGTGTGAAGTCCAGTCTAATGTCTAAAGTAAGATACGAGACTGACTGGCAACTCCAAGTCTTGAATGAAAGGATGTGGACATGTAAGTGTGCTCTGCAATACTCTGCTATCTCACCCAGGGTTAGTTCCTGTCTTACACCAAGTGCTGTTGGGATAAGCTTCAGTCTCCCATAACGCGATGTCTATTTTGACCACATCTAATATTATGTACTCTATTAATATGCTGTCAGACATTTGTGTTTCCCCAAAGTGATTCAAGAGTTTACCTTCTTTCTTCTAACTTTGCTGAAACAATGAGACTTGCTGCAGTTTATTGAATTTTTTTGCTATTCTTCATCCTAACGCATGTCATTATTTAGGAAATTGAAATGGATGCAAAAATAAATATATATATAGTAGTACAAATACCAAAATCACAAATATAATGAAGGCAAAAAACACCCTTTTTCTTGTGTTTGCAGTCGCTGTCTCGACCCTCTGCTTTCTAGTACCTTGCTCCACCTTGTGCTGCAGGTCAAATACCTGCTCACCAGGTTTATTTTGTGATATTTTTGAAAATGTTTAGGTTTGCCTATGTTAAAAGGGCACTCTTTTTAAGAAGAAAAACTTCAAGATTTATTATTTACTTGACAGATACTTTTATCCAACAACATTCACAACATTTGAGATACAATTGGTTATGGGTTCTTTTGTTTTCTTCAGTTGGAGCACAGGTAATTGAAGTGTGTATAGGGAAATTGGAGGATAAATGTTTCCTCTTTCAAAGTTCTTATCAAGGTAGACACACTAATCTCTTCCCTAAGTGACACAGAGTCAGTAGCTGGATTTAATCCCATTTACTCAAGGGTCTGAAATCCAAAGCATTAACCACTACAACACAGTGGCCAGAGAGTGAGCACTTTCAGAGTAGGGAAGGGATTAGGGCAGGGGTGGGCAAAGTCAGTCCTGGAGGGCTGCAGTGGCTGCAGGTTTTAGGTTCCAACCCAATTGCTTAATTATAAAACAACTGTTGCCAATAATTTAATTTCATGGCTTGTTACTGCGTTAACTCTGCGATGTCAGGTCATTCTCATACCCTAGATTTTTTTTTCCTTTCTAAGGATATCATCCAAATGATTTGAAGTCAAAAACCAGATGAGTAATTCTCAGTCCTTCACATTTTTCTCTTCACTGTCCTTCCAAGTATTTAATTAAACCAAACAGTGCACAATAAATACTCACCGGTGTACATGGAAACAAGCTAAATGAAGAATTGCTGGTTTCTTTTGTCATTTGTATCTTATTGCTAATAAGGAGCAATTAAAAACCAAGACTACAGCTATTTAAGACTAAAATAGGCAATAATGGTTCAAAATCTTAATGAGCGAGACCAAGAAAATTTATAATAAGTGTTGCTTGAGCATTAAGTGCTTCTTATTAAACAACTGGTTTGGAACGAAAACCCACAGCCACTGCGGCCCTCTAGGAACAACTTTGTCCACCCCTGGATTAGGGTATCTACTATGATAGCAGCTTTGAAATACAGAACTTATACATATGCTTAATTGATTTGAGATGCAAACTGACTCAATGCTGCTGACATTTAAGTACTGTAGCTCTGTAAAATGGCAAAAATAATTATGAAATATGACAACAGGGTGTCTTCACTGCAGCTCTTTGTGCTCGGAATAATTCAGAGGAAGCCAAAAAAAAAAACAAAACTTAGACCTTTATTGAAAATAAAAGCAAGGGAGGAAATCATCAGAGGTTCCAGTATACAGTAGCAAATTAAAATGAATAAAAACAAAATCCGGAAAAACTTTTCCCTACCTAAAGTAGAATAGGAGAGAATATTTTGTTCTTTCATATCATCTTAGTTTTCCTTGTCTCAGTGAGTTTGCTACAGAGCACTATACTACATTTTCTGATTTCTGTCTTTTGATTGTGCTTTTCTGGAATGTTCCTTTCTCTTGTCACTTGGCAAACTCACAGAAATGTTCAAGGATATATGCAAATTTCAAAGGAAGTAGATGGATGAGAAGTGATGAAAGCAGAGACCTTCATGACAAGATCAATTTACACTTCTCTATTTACAGATTCCGCAACACAGTGGGTATAGAAAGAATCACCTACTTTGAAAATATTTACATTTTGTTGGTTTGCAGCCTAAAATGAAAACACACTCAAAAAATACTTCTCAATGTTAATGCATTTTAAATGCATGTTTCTCTCTGGGCAAGGATGGATATAAAAATTAATACAAAAATTAAGAAATCCTGTGTTCATTTTCCAATGATCAAAGGAAATGCCCCTCTCTCTATTTCAGTCTCATGCTATTAAATAAAATGATTCACTCAGAATTCCGCAAGCCTCAGGTTTGCATGTAGTTTTCTGGGTATTGCACTGAAAGAATACTACCTGCTTCTCACACCATGCATTTTAAACTTCATGTCCTAGAACATTATATCAACATGACTTCTGTTTTCTTGGTTTCAAACTGAACATTAAAATTACTCATTTATGACTGCTGAAGAGTGGAATGTTCTCAATTTCAATCACAGTAACTTCACATTGGTGTGATGGGAAGCAAACAAAATAATATTCTGCCTTATAAACTACTTTTTTGTTTTTCATCAAATAGAAAGAATCTTCACCAAGCTTTAATTATAAGTTTGTTAAGTGGAAGAGCATGAATGACAGAAATGCTGGTTAGTGGCTAATATTGTGTTAGTTCTTCCTTTCTAGGCACATGGCTTTAGCAAGAGGCACCTAAGGTTAGCTAGACACCTTAAGCATTTGCAAAAAGTATTTACCCCTTTTGTAATATCCAATATTTGTTAATATTTTACATAATGAATGGCCTTAAAACCTTTAGTTAAAGTATAATATTAGAGAAATGGAACTTGAGTAGACACAAAATTCAGTTTTAAAATCATTACTTTATTCATTTGAGAAATAAAGTTATCTGACACCCATCACCATTCTGAAAAAGTAATTGCCCACCACCCACCCCCAGTTTAAAATACTTGACTGGAGTACATTTAGCAGCAATCATCCAAAGAAACCATCCATCCTCTTCTGCTTATCCGGGGTCAAGTCGCAGGGGCAGCAGCCTAAGCAGAGAGGCCCAGACTTCCCTCTCCCCGGCCACTTCTTCCAGCTCTTCCGGGAGAATCCCAAGGCGTTCCCAGGCCAGCCGGGAAACATAGTCCCTCCAGCGTGTCCTGGGTCTTCCCCGGGGCCTCCTCCCGGTTGGACGTGCCCGGAACACCTCACCAGGGAGGAGTCCAGGAGGAATCCTGATCAGATGCCCAGGTCACCTCATCTGACTCCTCTCGATGCGGAGGAGTAGCAGCTGTACTCCGAGTCCCTCCCAGAAGAAAAGAAAGAAACACCCAAGGAAACACCTCTTATAATTTGTTATCGGTCTTTCCCTCTGCTTTTGAAGAATTGTTGTCCACTTTTCTTTGCTAAACTGCTTTAATTCAGAAAAATCGATAGATTTGTGAGCATAAACTGCTTGTACCTACCACTGCATCTCTATTGGGCTCAGGGCAAGACTTTGACTGGGCCACTACAAAATTTTAATTTTGTTTCTGCTGAGCCATTCAGTTGTGCACTTCTGTGTTTTTTGGGTCAATTACACTTAAGCTTCAGATGTGTGGACATTCTCCTTAAGAATATTCTGGTAGTCCAGAATTTATGTTTACTTTAATATTGGCAAGGCTTCAGGTCTTGAAACAGCAAAGCATCCCCACACCATCACACCACCAGCCCCATGTTTTACTGGAGGTATGATGTTCTCAAACGCTATATTATTATGCCAGACATAGTAGGACCTATGTTGTCCAAACCTGTCTGTGCATAGAACATTACTCCAAAGGTTTTTGGTATCATACAGGTGTTTTTTATTTGCAAATGTGAGATAAGGGCTCATATTACTCTTGCTACTCTCCCATGAATGCCATTTTTACTCAGCCTTTTTCGTATTGTGGAGTCATGAACACTGATCTTAGCTGAGGCTAGAGAGGCCTGCAAATCAATGGATGGTTTTTTGGGATCCTTTGTGACTTCTTGAATGAGATATGTGTGCTGAGGGTACTTTTGGTGTGTTGGTCTCTCCTGGTAAGATTCACTACTGTTCACTACATTCTCAATTTAGAGATAATGGCTCTCACTGTTACAGTGGGTTGGAACCCTGCCCAGGATTGGTTCCTGCCTTGTGCCCTGTGTTAGCTGGGATTGGCTCCAGCAGACCCCCGTGACCCTGTGTTCGGATTCAGCGGGTTGGAAAATGGATGGATAGATGGATGGATGGATGGATGGATGGCTCTCACTGTGGTGCAATGGAGTCCCAGAACCTTTGAAATGTGTTTGTAATGCTTTCTTGATTGGTATGTTTCAATAATTTTTTACCTCATATCTTCCAGAATTTCCTTTAATTGAGGCATAGTGTTTTTTTTAGAAACCCTGTGGTGACTATTTCACACTCATGGTTAAGGGCAATATAAAGTGGGGTTTAGAATCAACAGGGCTAAATGCAATCAGGTCTGGCTGTGTTCAGTCAGCTGACTTTATTTATCAAATACCTTTGGTTAACTAAGTGAGTAACCTAAGGAGCCACAATCTTGTCACGTTAGAAATATGGGTGTTTGATAACTTAAATATATCTTATCTAATATTTCATTTTTCCCTCAAGATCTAAAGCCATTTATTATGATACATATACAAAAATAGAGGATATCATTAAGGGACAAATACTTTTTCACAGCACTATGAAACAGCAGTGATATAGTAGTTGAGACAGATAAAATAAAAAGATCTATTCTGAGCTGATGTCTGTTGCAAAAAGAGAAAAAAAGGAAGCTACTTGCATGTGATGTTAATTGAACTGGCAGTCTGTCAAGAGAAAAATCACAGAAGGGTGGTCAATAACTTAGTTGCTTTGAAAGATCACAAGCTGTGGGATGGATTCATTGCTGTATCACCACCTTTTCTGAGACATATTTCATAATTGTCACAGTTCAGAAAATTTTATGAAAGTATGGATACAGTGGATTTCTTTTGTTAAGAAGGGTAAAGAGAAATAATAATTGTACAGTATACCTTTTCATTTCAGTGAAAATACAAACCTTGCCAGGTCACATAAACAGACTAAAATTAGAAGGAGAAGGATAGGCACATAGGAAAGCAGTAATTCTAATCTACAAAGGTTGAGTAAGCATCTTAAAATTTTATTTGAAAATTTTGTAACAGGCCAAACAGACTAGAAGAATGGTGTGTTACATTTTCCTAAAGGTAAAAGAGAATGTATTAGTCCATTTTAATACAGTATATCATGACCATTATGTAGGGATCCTTTAACAAAATAACGATGACCATCTGCCATCATAGTATTTTGAAGCAAAACAGCCTAATGCAAGAGAATTCAGAGAGTTCACATTCCACAAAATATCTGTTATATCAACTTAAAAAGATGTCAGAAAAAAATAAAATAAGACTTAGTTCCTTAACACTAGAATCCGTGAAGCCTACGAAAATATTTGTAATGCCAGGCCACCTTTAATTCCCTCACCTTTCCTCATCAGCGCCTTTGTTTTGCAAATGTACCAATCAGCACAAGCAGCAAACAACCTGCAATCCCATCCCTCACTGAGGCAGCTGAAGTGAAGACAGACACAATATTCTGAGAGCTGAAGTCTCTTTATCTGGGAGTTAGGTGTCTGGAATTGTATATGGTCAACAATATATCATTACTTGCAATACATACATTCCATGTGTGTTCCATGTCTACAACGATTTGTGTAAATGTAGGATGACAGGAAATGCGAGGCAAGAAATGTTGAACACATAATAAAGAATTTTTTCATGTTATAGTAATAATGGTGAAAGTGTATAATGTCCAAATATCAAATAAACACTTTCACAAAAGTTATAACAAAATAAAAGTGCTTTTATTCAATAATATAACCAAAGAAAAATAAATTATTCAATGTACATGTTGCTGTCAATGTGTAAAAACCAAAGCTCAAATATCTATCGACACAAAGCACACATGTCCTTTTTGTTGGTGTTTAGGTAATCAAGATTATTGCAGGTTCGATCCTAGATTCTCCCTGTATTTACTGTTTTGAGTAATGAGTTGCTATTATTATTACTATTATATAATAAAAACATACATTTGATTTGAGTCTGTAACACCCACGGTAAATTTCAGACGGGGAAAGGAGTTTGGAATCTCTTCATATGCAAATGACAGAGGTGTAAGAAATTAGCAATGCACCCCACCCTACATCTTTGAAACACACATTTAGTACACCAGGTGAAAGTCAGAACGCAAATTGAACTGTTATTTGCAAATAATACAATATAGGGTCTTCTCTTATGAACTCTTTTTGGACAGATCAGAAAATATTTTTGACTTATTATAGATTATTGTGCTGCAATAATTTTAAGATACATCTCCTGTCTTAATATACTAAATATTGACTTAGCCTTGGGTTAAATATTAACCTAGGCTGATCCTACATGATTTTTACTGTTCTCTTTACAAGGGCACAGTGTGTTATGGAGAATAAATCCCTTTACGTCTCCATCATCTGCTCTCTCGTGTACCAAATTGGTACATGTATTGAACACTGATTCAAGAACAGAAATTCGTTTTTACACTAATATAATCTCTAGGCCTTCAATGTCAAAATTTAGATGTATTTCTAGGGGTGTTACAGACAAGTGTGAGGTCAATATGATGAACTGGCAGTTTTATTTCATAGAAGTGTTGTAAAAAATAATGATTGGCCTCAGAGAGAGAAAAACAAGCTAATTTTAGTTTGCTGTCTACATATTAATTCTGCTATGTGCATATTTCCTTGTGACTTTCCACAATTACTGCATTAAATACACTAAAAGCTGAGGTGTACTGATAAAAGTTTTTCTGGCAGACTCTTCTTACTGAGATATTTAAAAAATACAATTGTCTTCAAGAGAGTCTCCATCTAAAAATGTCACACAATTATTGAATCAGTATGCACTGGGAGGTTAAAATTAAACACTTTAAAAAAGGCTTTGAGCACTTTATACTGTATATAATAAAGGTCAATGTTTTACATGTTTGTCACTGAGATGACGTCAGTGTATAGTTCAAAATGCATGTGTTTATGCTTGGACTCTTGCTGTATGTGAAAATATGTAATTTGCTGTGAAAGGCAGAAGTCATCCTTGATTACTGTATTAGTCAAGTCAAGAAAGGTGACATACATAATTAATGAAAAAAATCAACCAGGACTTAACAAAATCTCAAGTAATACATTATCGGAAATTGCTAATATATAAATCTCTGAAAGGACAGTACTATGATGATGAGTATTGTATATTATATTCTGAACAATTTCAAGAAACCTTTAAAGAAGCATTATAATTTATTTTGAAATAGTAATACTTCTAGGAAATGGTGCATCAAAATAAAAAAAGTATATCTATATTGTATGCACAAAAAAAACAGCATGTGTAATCCTGAGAATTTGGATGTTGGTGTGTTTTTGGACATTTTTTCCTTTGTTCTCCTGTTTACATATAAGCTAAGTTTGTGGTGAAAACACTGTTTATTAATAAAACATTTCACACTTCGAACATCAGGTGGGAGGTATGCCTCATATATGAGCATATCAGTAGTACCTCAACAAACAGGTCAATTCAGTGGTGCAGGTTCACAAAATACCATTGTAAAAACAAATACAGTAGTGTGGCTTAATGACCAAAGATTGGGAGGAAAGCCAGGTCTTTAGTTCAAAAGCTCAAACTTATCCTTCCAAAGTACGCCCCATCTGTTTCAGAAGTGGTTTGTTTGGGGTATACATCCAAATACCTGACATATGGAATATGCATTAGGAGTAAATATACATTTTTCTACATGGATGTTTTGATATTGTTTGCTATTTCTACAGAGTTGGCCCTTATAAAGGCATATATTGTCAGGATCTTTGTTATCTTCATTCTTCATAAAAACACAAGATTAATTTTTTTCTTGGCCATTACTACAAACAACACAGTGTGAGTAATAAATTAAAAAAATAACAATTTTAGCTGGTGTATTCATTTAAGTACGTTCATCACATGTTTATTCTAACACTTGGATGGGTGTTGAGTGCAGGTTATTTAGCTGAATATATAGTAAAAGCAGACAGATAGCTATGTATTGCACTAGCTAGTGGTATTAGTTTATTTTCATAAATACATATCTATATATATTCTGTGTTTATTATACCTTCTTTACTTAAAAATGTACTGTGTAAAGAGCTATAATAAGAGAAAATAATTATTTGTGGTGACAGAGTATGTTCAGTATCAGTAACTTTGATACTGACTGATCAGATGTTTCATAAATTTTGGTTAAGTATGAAAATCCAATCACATTTTCTCCATACCAGTGGTAATGCTGCTGCCTCGCAGTAAGGAGACCTGGGTTCACTCCTTGTGTGGAGTTTGCATGTTCTCCCTGTGTCTGCATGGGTTTCTGCATGGGAGTCCAAAGACATGCAGGTTAGGTCCATTGCCGATCCTAAATTGTTCCTAGTGTGTGCTTGGTGTGTGTGTGTGTGTGTGTGTGTGTGTCCTGAGGTGGGCTGGTGCCCTGCCCGGGATTTGTTCCTGCCTTGCGCCCTGTGTTGGCTGGGATTGGCTTCAGTAGCCCCTGTGACCCTGTGCTAGGACATAGCGGGTTGGATAATGACTGACTAACATTTTTTCTAAAGTTTCATAGTAATTTCAACAGTTATTATGTGTTTTATTATGAAAGACAAGAACATAATATACACAACATGTAAAGTTCCCAGTTCTGTAGTCCTTTTAAGAATGCACATTTCAAATACATGTCAATACTGTAAAAGACTCTGCAATGGGAAAAGTAATGATGAAGCATGCCAAAAGAAAAGAAACTAAAAATGAACCCACTGGATCCTGGTTTTGAATTTATGTAGCTAGCAGAATATTTTATACTAATAGCTCTCAGAAGCTGATCATGCCACCAGACACATTAAAAACTTAATATCATAATTTGTAAACAAAAAAAATAGAGGTTGTCATTGAATCCAAGTTTTAAAGTCACCAAAAAGGATGCCACACTCCAAGGAAAAATATCTTAATATAAATAAAAATGTGCATATAATGGGTTTTATAATTGAAACTTCTAGAATCCGTACATATTTTCACAGGTGAAGCTCATGTATAGAGTATGCAATTGCTCAACATCTGTGGACAATCACTATTTTTGCCAAATTACTGGGTTGCATCTTCAAGCACACTGTACCAGATAGTGGACTAGAGCATAGGACTTTCTGGAGGCTTTAAATAAAAGCCTCCTGTCAAGGAGATAAAAAAGGGATCAAGACAAATTGTTATAGCACAGAATACCTAGTACAAGTAATGAATAGCATCTTTCACTTACTTCTCTACATCTCTGCTTCTGTTCTCAACCTTCATGCAGTTATTTTCAAGGCCTAAGAATCGGAACCCATATCTACAAAAAAGAAAACAATAAGACTCATATTACAACTTTATGGTGTGGTGTAGTGGGTCCACAGCTCAAGTCAAAAAGGCCACTTTTTAAATAAATAATCGCCGCACTCGTGGCTTAGAGAGGGAGCATGGTAGTGTGGCTGAAGCGGTTCCCGGGTGATTCGTGATGTGGACGGTCCTCGCTTAAGTGGACAGGTGAGGAGTCATCTGCATCCGTAATTGTTGCCGGGAGCTGTTGATTGCCACACCTGATCCACGTCTCCGGATCATATTATAGAAGCGCAAGGAGGATGTGGGTGTGGGAGAAAGAAAAGACTGACGAAGGTTAAGAAGGAGAGAAGGCAGGAAGCAGGGAGGAGAAAGCCGGTGCGTGAACGAGTGAAGGTGCTCGTTGTAGAGAACAAATGTAGCTGAGCAGTGAGCCTGGGTGTTTGGCCAGCACCACAGGAGCAGTCGGTAGTGGTCGCTCCTTCTGAGCATTAGTGAGGACCGGGAGTGACCAGAAGGAGGATAACTCGCCGCATAAGGCCGAGAAGGCAGCAGAAGTCGGGAATTGGGAAATTAACCCCCCAGTGTGAGCTAGAAACCAGAGGTATGTTTGAACCTCAAAGAGAAAATGTAGTATTGCCTGCAACCAAAAGATGCAGCAAAGGTAAAGGAGGAGATAAGCTTTTATGCTGAAGATTCTTCCACATGCCTGAAAAAAACCCGACTATTATTTGTAACTTAATAGATAGGATAAAACCAACTAATGTATTATGGTATTGGTGTCATTGTCACTTTCTTCCTAAATCCAGTAAGAAAGCGGAGCAGCATCTCATAAACAAGTACATACATAAATAAACTGTATGGTGAGAGATGAGCTAATGTTGACTTGATGTGAGCAAATGAAAACCTTGGTGTGGCACTAAAAGCTTAATAACTATTTACAGAACTTTCATATCTTAATCACCTGAACTGAAAGAACAAAGCTCATAAGTCATGTGCAAATACAATTTCATGTTTTGTGTTGTTTGTTATTGTCTTTTGTATATCTATCTATCTATCTATCGTCATTTTGTTATAAATGATTGTATTTTTTTTTTATTGCAGCAAGCATGTCTGGATTATTTCTGAAAACAGTCTACCGTCATTCTGATCCACAACAGAGAAAGTGAAAGTGTTTCATGTAGACTTTTACAGATTTATGTATCAAATTCATAAAACGTAATGATCTGTTTATATTTCTATTGTTCTGGCTGAAAAGTTAACCATAAATTAGGATTGATCCAGTTCAGAATGGAAGGGAGCAAGTGTTATTATCGGTGTCTGAACCTTAAGTTAAACTGTCATGTGAGTCTACTGAAATCATGAATACTAACCTTGGACTAAGGAAAGGAGTAAGGAAGTCAGTCTGCCTAGATAATTTTCATATGAACTGGCCCTGAAGGCCACGAGTCTAGACAAAATTGTCTTGCCTATACCAACATTAGCAATGTTAAGATGTTTAACTGAGTATAAGATATTAATTTGTGTGTACATGGTACATATATATTTTTATATTTTTTACTTAAGCATATACAGTGCACATTCAGCCTATTCACTGAAAAAAGCACAGTATAACAATGTTGATCAAAATTCATTACTGTTACTTACTTAGTGGCACCTTTGACAAGAGCCACCTCATCAGGAGAAGAAGCAATATAACTGCATTGGTCATCTGAGGTGACATCAGTAAGCCCATCAACCCCATCCACCTGGTTACTTTCGCTAGCTTCTTTTATTTGAACTGTGTGGCACAAGCACAATGCCCGCAAAAAAAGTTCTTCCTTTTCCTGGAGAAAGACAATTTGATACAAAAATATAAACAACTGGGTTATAAAGTAAATCCATCATCCCATTATCTGCTTAGAATAGGTCAGAAAATATATACAAAAAGAAAGATTCAAGACCCCTGAGATGCTCACCCGACCAGCTTTCTCATGAAGCTTGCTGATGGGCTCATCTGTTGTGCAGAAGCCATCTAACTCAGTGCTAGATTCACGATAGTTATAGCGAAAACCATCAATACAGCATTCGATAAACTCCATGTTGTTTTGGGTCAGAGTTCCTGTCTTGTCTGTAAATATGTATTCTACCTGTCAACAAAGATTCAAAACATAGCCAATATGAAGAAAAACTGACAAAAAATAATGCCAATGTTACACAAAATGTCACCTGTATTCCAGGAAGGCATAAAGATTAGGCCTCATGTTGGAACCATCAAAATAGCTAAATAATGACTCCATCAATCACAATATATTTTAAAAATAGTGTGGAGTTTTAAGTTAGTTCCATAAAACTGATACCTTTTCTAACCATTCAGAGCACTGGAAAATTCATACCAATAAGAAATGAGGAAAGATTAGATTAAAAAAAATTAAGAAAAAAATAATGAGTAGAAGCAACTGTCTGAAGTGAATGAGACTACCAGAAATCCAACTGTGAACTTAAATTATTAAGTTCCAAAAATCAACAATCTGTGATGCTTAAAAAAATGCCACTATTTTGTTTGACCGTGTTAGCCTAAATCGGGATGCCCAATGCGTTGATTGTGATCGACCGGTAGATTGCAAAGGTAGTGCAGGTAGATCGCGTTGCATTGCAAAAAAATTTTTTTAAACGTTAG